>NC_059369.1:24472500-25072500 GCF_019703515.2 Myxocyprinus asiaticus | reverse complement strand
TAGACACTCCCGTAAAACATTATTCAATTTTACCTGGATCTGCCCAGTGATCCCACTCCTGATGGCTTTAGCAGTGTCGTTAAGAATGTATTTTAACATGTAACCACTAGAGGGCGCCCTCCCCAACTCATGGAGCCCTGCAAAAGACTGAGGAGCAAGGACAGTGTCTAAAATCAGTAGATTATTCACTTAGTATAGAACAATATTATATTGCCAAGGAAATGTTAAACAAAAAAAAAACTGCATAGCAAATATGTAAAAGTTTTGGATATTTTCTGATTCAGATGGATCATGTTATATAGTTGTGGTCAAAAATATTGGCACTCTTGGTAAATATGAGCAATGAAGGCTGGGGGGGGGGATCTCATAATTAAATATTTTTCTCCAAAACACGTTTGTCACAATTATTGGCACCCCTAGAAATTACAGAATTATAGAAATTATTTGGGTCTTGGGGTCAGAAAGTCTCCAAAACTACAATCAGAAGTCACCTACATCACCACAATATGTTTGGAAGGGTTTCAAGACAAAAAGCCTCTACTCTCATTCAACAACAAACTCAAACATCTTCAGTTTGCCAGACACTACTGGAACTTCAAATGGGACCGGGTTCTATGGTCAGATAAAACAAAAATATAGCTTTTTGGCAGCAAACACCAGGGATGGGTTTGGCGCACACAGAGAGGTAGCTATAAGGAAAAGTACCTCATGCCCACGGTTAAATATGGTGGTAGATTTTTAACATTGTGGGGCTGGAGGTCCTGAACATTTCATTCGGACACATGGCATCATGGACTCTATCAAATACCAACAGATAAAAACCTGACTGCCTCTGCCAGAAAGTTTAAAATGGGCCGTGGTTGGATCTTCCAGCAGGACAATGATCCAAAACAAACTTCAAAATCAACACAAAAAATGGTTCACTGACCACAAAATCAAGGTTCTGCCATGGCAATTCCAGTCCCCTGACCTGAACCCCATATAATACCTGCGGGGTGGACTGAAGAGGAGAGACCACCAACATGGACCTCAGAATTTGAAGGATCTGGAGAGATTCTGTATGGAAGAATGGTCTCAGATCCCTTGCCAGGTGTTCTTCAACCTCACTAGGCACTATAAGAGAAGACTCAAGAGCTGTTATCTTGGTAAAGGGAGGTTGCACAAAGTATTGAATAAAAGACTGCCAATAATTGTACCACACATATATTTGACAAAACAAATATTTTTTGTCAAATATATGTGTGGCACAATTATTGGCAGTCTTTTATTCAATACTTTGTGCAACCTCCCTTCCACAAAAACTTGCGTTGTGTTTGCAATTGTTTGATATCCATTAGAGGATAGATTTTTGTGAATATTTTGAATGAAAGATCAAAAGGATAAACGATAAAGACATATTTTCACAGCCTTCTTTGCTCATATTTACCAAGGGTGCCAATATTTTTGGCCACAACTGTATGTGTTAAGTTCATACACTAACTGCTGTCTTTGCATGCTGGAGTGCTTCCTCTACAAGCAGGATGTCCAACTGCACCTCCTGTATATTATAGCAGGTTAGAGTGTGCACACTTTCCTCTAGTTTTTTTGCAGAGATCCTGCACTAACTGAGCACAGAGGAAGAGAGAGACAGGAGAGGCAGGGTTAGATGCAGACCATACACTCTTATATTCTTATATATATTATGATCTGAACCATGAGTATATGGCACAGTAGTATATCACAGTAGTAAATAGGCAGTAATAATCATAGTGGTGCATATTAACAGTGAGTCAAACCTGTTCAGAGCACGTTGCCTTAATTCCATGCTGCAAATGACACATTTCCTCACCCGCATCACACCGTCTTTGATGTTCCTTAGTAAACAAGCCTGAATCTACATACACACACATAAAGTTACATGCTGTATACAGTGTACCCAAAAGGCATTAGGATACCTAAGCAACACTTGAAATGTACGAATGCATTAGCATTATATTACAAAACATTTAGACAATGACATTTATTTTAAATACATTTACCACAAACACACTTTAACCAAGACATTTCACAAAAAGAAGGTTGTAAGGTTACAAATGATAAAGTATTTGGACACTTTCTGGTTGTTACACATTAGTGGACTGTGTAACATGTCAACTGTGAATGTGATTTACATCTGTGTTCACTCTTGATTGGACACCTGTGTGGAGAACTGACTTCATACATCCACAAAAAATTACTTTGAGACCAGTTGGTTAAAGGTGATTGCAAAAATTATAAAGAAAAAAGTTTGGCATCCTATATTTGCTGATGCCATTAGGTTTTATCTTTTTGTATCTATTGCAAAGACATTCAAACATTTTTAAGTGTGACTCATGCCATCCCAGATGTGTTTGATTTTCTTTCTTCTGCTAAACACAAATGAAAAAATTTAAAAGAATATCTCAGTTATGCAGGTCCATACAATACAAGTTAATGGTGGCCAAAAAACACATAAAGGCAGCATAAAATTAATCCATATGACTCCAGTGGTTAAATCCATGTCATCAGAAGCAATATAATCAAAGTGGGTGAGAAACAGATCAATATTTAAGTCCTTTTTACTATAAATCTCCACTTTCATTTTCACATTCTTCTTCTTTTGTTTTTAGCGATTCACACTCTTCGTGCATATCGCTACCTACTGGATGGGTCAGGGATGCAAATTTATAGTAAAAAGGACTTATCATATAGCTTCTGAAGATATGGATTAAACCACTGGATTATGGATTAAACCACAACCAATTAATATTGATTAATTTTATGCTGCCTTTATGTACTTTTTGGAGCTTCAATTTTCTGGCCACTATTTGCTTGCATTGAATGGACCAAAAGAGCTGAGATATTTTTCTAAAAATCTTTGCTTGTGTTCAGCAAAAGAAGGAAAGTCATTCACATCTGGGATGGCATGATGAGAGAATTTTTCATTTTTGGGTGAACTACTGTACCTCTTTAAGAGTCTATAAATACATTTGGGGCCATTATATCAGTTATGTATCTCATTATTGGTTCTGCAGGTTTTCTACAGTAATGGCATCCAGAACTTACTCTCTGTAAAGCCGCCTCGGTCCTCTCAGGGTTGATTCGATAGGCTTGTAAAACATCACTTATTGGAATCGTCATGTTCTGTAGTGTCATGTTCCTGTGTGAAGAAATGAAATGCACACTTTAATTCTCCAAAATTGAAGTACAAAACACTTAAAAATCTGCAAAAGGGGTGGTCTCACTTTTCCAAGGCATTGGCTACCTCAGTAAACCCACCGGCAGTCACATTGTTTCTGTCCCAAACCAGTGTTCTGTACCAGAAAATAAAGCAAAACCTCACTTGACAATAAAGAAATTTGTGATACTCATTACTTCTTGGAACAGGGGCAAATACTGTATACAAACTGTAGTCACCATGTCTGGAAAAATTACTTTAGCTTGGTGTTGATCATGAGGGCCTTTGCTAACATCTTAGCACCCATGTCACCAATAAAGTTGCCACTGATATCAATCTTAGACAGACTGGCGTTACTCCCCAGACTGTTGATGAGGATGGTGGTGCCAGTCTTCAATTTTGAGTCGCACACAGAGAGAGACTCCAATGGCTAGAGACAGAGAGGAAAAGACATTATGGAAAAAATGTTTTATGTCATATGCTTTGCTACATATAAAAACAAGGGTTCTTGAAACTGTGATAGAAATGCAAGTTTCCAGTTAAATAGAATGATTATGTATCATTTTTAAACTATAAATGTATTTAACGTATGTAATATTAAAACTAGATAATAATGTAATATTAAAACTTGATCTTATCAAAATGATTGTATTCACTGTTTGAATTATTCCCAAATAAAATCTAAAGATTAAAAAAAACATTATCTAACTGTTTGGATAGCAAGAGGCCAGCACTGATCCTTTGGAGAGCAAAAAAAAAAAAAAGTCTCTTTTAATGTGGATGAAGTTACATCAAGTTGAGTCTATTTTAATGAGTCCTGTCTTTGAGTGAGTGTTGCTTGTATAATTATTGAGCTCAGGCGTGCCTTCACCGAGAGGGGTTGTGGGTAATTAAAACTCCAGGCTTGCTGGAGGGATGTGGAGTCTCTGTGGACTTCCTCTCTTTTTTGGTTACTCTTTTTTTGTATTACAGACATATATAGAAACACGCTGATGCAAACTGTTATTTTGAAGGCCAGAAACAGCAGTTCTTCCTCCTCTTATGAGAGCTGAGGGCTGCAGGTGGGAGCTGTGATATACAGATCATTTGTGGATGGAGGAAGTGATCCTATTTTGAAGTAATACTGTTACTAATTGGGAGAACCTGTCTATGACTGGCTGTGACTAAGGCATGATTCTAATGAAATAATGGGGTGTATGTGTGTGTGTGTGTGTGTGTGTGTGTGTGTGTGTGTACGTACAGTGTAGTGTTTCTGATTATTACAAATGATGTACTCACACACTCCTCCTCATGAATTAGCTGTACAAGGCATTGTAGTACATCTGTAAGAGCTCTGAGAGAGAGAGAGGAGGCATTTAAAACATGCCTCAGGAATATAAATGAAGGAAGAAGAAGGGATGGAGGGGATGCGGTAAAGATAGTGAGCTGGATGGGTTGATTAAAAGAAGGATAGAAAACTTCTTTAAACTAAAGTGTGTCATTTCTGCAGGACCAAAAAGAATTGTAAAAATCGTGATTGATTTGAAACAGGTCTCCCAAACACTCTTCCACTGGTCAATCAAACAAACAGTCCCACCCCATTCACCCCATTGGTTGAGAAAATGTTGCTGTGTCTGGCAGGCCAGCATGCTTTAAAAGAGAAGCTGCCCCAGAGCTACAGTGTTTAAATTTTTGAGGGAAATCAACCCTCAAGTGGACAATATATAGTTGTCTCTGCTTATTAAGCCTGAACAGGAGTACAATTTTATAAAATAGAAAAATATTACACACTTCAGCTTATAGGAAATAAAAGCACTGAAAGGATAAACAATCCATCTCACCTAGACTTCATGGCGAAGTTGCGTCCGATTGAGAGGTGTCGAATAGATTGACTGCGACCAAGGGAGAGAATTAGAGTAACCATATTGCTCTCAAAACCTGTGGGAGCAGAGAAGAAATACAAAAGAGACAGAGAGAGAAAACTCAAATCGCTTATTGTGAGCTGTATCGAAACTTAAAAGGATAGTTCACCCAAAAATGAAAATTCTGTCATTATTTACTCACCCCCACTTGGTTTGGAACAACATGAGGACAAAATGGTGTTGACATAAATTATGACAGAATTTTTGGGTGAAATATTTCTTGATGTCAAAATCTGATTCAATATGTCCTTATACTTGTTTTCTATATTTTCTTTTTCCCAAAGGTCTAAGGCTGTTTATTAGTTATAATTTACTTTCTAAGTGATTATAGTGACTTTTACATTACACTGTAGGTGTCAAATGCCTTCAGGGACCACAAGATAGTGTACTTGTACAGTGCAGTCTGTCATGCATGTTGTCACTTTTGATCGTTAAAATGTCTCTCATTTATTTCACACTGTCTTCTCTCTCTCGTATGTGAGTATTTGTCTATGTGTTCAGACAGGTGTGGTAGGCCTGAAGCGGTACAATGCGGGTCCAGTGGGTCATGTGCTGTTCTGAATGATGTGTTTAGCTTTTCCCCTCATGTAGCAGACACAACAATGCCTATGTTTGTGTCGTCTCCTCCTGGGCAATAAAAATAGTATGGCCTGATTCCATCTTCTCCAAGGGTTCGACATTTTCACAAGCTTCCATCGTGAAAAGCAACACTATTATGGACAGCTGAGCTTTAGAAAGACAGTGGAAACAAAAAGGGATTTTATTTTCTATTAAACAGACATCTGGTGTAAGAAAGAGCATTTCAGAGGGTTTTAAAGCAGACTTCTGAAGCTCACAAGATTTTACTTCAATACTTTATTAAAAACTGTTTCATATTTGTGCAGTAAAGTTGTCAAAAGTGAGACTAAGTGGGACTATTTTCTAGGTGGATGAACCCCTGGTTATGTGTTACCATTGGAGAGGTTTGCCCCATGTAATGCCGCCCACCACACAGCACAAGGTTTGTCAAACATTTCAACATACAAATTTGTATCCCTAATTTGTATTAGGGATATGTTAAAAGGGATAGTTCACCCAAAAATGAAAACTCTCTAATGATTTACTCACCCTCCTGGCATCCCAGATGTGAATGACTTTCTTGAGATATTTAGAAGAATATTTAAGCTCTGTAGGTCCTCACAATGCAAGTGAACGGGTGCCAACATTTTGAAGCTCCAAAATACACATAAAGGGAGCATTAAAGTAATCCATACGACTCCAGTGGTTTAATCCATGTGCTCAGACACAATATAAAAGGTGTGGGTGAGAAACAGATCAATATTTAAATAATTTTTTCATAATTTCTCCTCCCTGTCCATTAGGGGGCGATATGCACGAAGAATGTGAATCACCAAAAACAGAAGATGGAGAATGTGAAAGTGAAAATGGAGATTGACTGAGCAGGAAGGAGAATTTATAGTAAAAAAGGACTTAAATATTGATCTGTTTCTCACCCACACCTATCATATCACTTCTGAATATATGGATTTAACCACCAGTGTCATCTGGAGTACTTTTATGTTGCCCTTTTGTGGGTTTTGGAGCTTAAAAATGTTGGCACCCATTCACTTGCATAGTGAGGACCTACAGAACTGAGATATTCTTCTAAAAATCTTCATTTTTGTTCAGCAGATAAAAGAAAGTCATACACATCTGGGATGGCATGAGTAAATGATGAGAGAATTCTAATTTTTGGGTGAACTAACCCTTTAGATATTTTGTCTGCAATTTGTCTCGCTCTGTTGCGTTGAGTTTGGTGTGAAAGGGTCTTTATCATTAGTTCTTGTGGTGTTTAGGAATAACAGCCACTTTTACCTCTTTCTTATTTTATGAAAAGAGGTTTTCAAAGAGACAGGAACACACACACACACAGAGTCAGATTAATTCATGTCTCCATGTGTCAAATATTATTTATAACCTGATGTGAGGAGAGACCCTGTAACCCCTCTACTACTGCTGTGAGATAGAGAGATAGAGGTTAAGAGAGAGCAAGGTCTCTGTGAGAGTGAAAGCAATGTAACACATCTGACAGAATGAAAGAGGCAGGTATGAAAGTGATGGAGAATTGCAGCGAGAAAAGAGAATAAAATAAGAGACTGTACCATTGTCAGACAGATCTAGACTGCAGATGGCCTTGGCCTCAAAGATGTGTTCTTGAATCACCTGAGCTCCAGCCGACCTCAGCTACACAAAACACAAAGAAACACACATTTGTACGATGCAATACCTTGACATTTGTATGTGTGTGTGCATGTGTGTGTGTACCTCACAGCAGCTGATATCGAGCTCCAGGTCAGAAAGTTGAGTGTTGGTGGCCAGGCCTTGTAGCAACAATCTAAACATCATTCATATCATCCATTAATGAAGACCAAAGAAGCAATCAATACAAAGTTACTCAAAGTTACTCTGCTCATCAGAAATAAGGACTCAACAGCTGCTAAATTTCTGTCAGAGTTCACTATTCTGTCAAAAGTATGGTTAAGAGTGTGGTATTGCTTTTATACAGTTCAACAAGCAAGTAAATAATGTTGAATAATTTACATTTCTGACAAAAAATGGTGTTGAATTTCATTCAAAAGGAATCTAAAGCATCAAGCACTCCGCTCTCTACACTGCTCTCCTAAGGGCTGTTCATACCAAACACGCATTTGCAAAAAAACAGCTAGACGCAGCACAAGGTATATCCACAGTTTTTCTGAGCAACCACTGCACAGCGCCATGATAATTCTGATGGCCTGTTTTCTGTTTCTGGTCTCAATAAGAAGCAATGTAAAACTACCAAAACGAGCTAACCATTTAAAGGGGTCATGACATGCCTTTTTAATAATTTTAATATGTTCCTTGAGGTGCACTTATATTAGTTACGTTTTTTGCACACACACAAAAAACAGTCATATATTTGAAAACATGATCATTTTCCATCCGCTGTCAGAAATGCTCGGTTTTGGTGCTGCTTCTCCTTTAAGACTTCAGAGTAAACACCTACTGTTATTACTGGCTCTCTGCTCTTGACTGATCTGCTCTCTACTTGCCATCTCACTATTCACCACTAATGGACGGGGCTACAGAAGTGATAAGGTAAAGCAGGCGTTGATGTGTTGTTGTGGAGGTGGTCAGATGCAAATGTCTACCACAGTGTGACATCACAATGTGGAGGAAGTAGATAGCGTGTCGTTTCAGCAGCTTGGTTTCAACAAATGCTCTTTTTGCAGTGAGGAGGAAGTATTGAGTTCTGAAACGTACAGTATGTTTTTATAGTACAATGAGCTCTTATATGTTGAAAATGTGATTCCTTATGTCATGACTGCTTCAAGCATTAGTTGGAATAAAAATGAATATCAGGGTAAACTTGTGCAGTTGTTGGGTGTCAAAAAACCTCAAAGTAGTTAACTAACCTCAGGTCATCACTTCATGTTGTCTACCCACTCAGGTAAAGCACTTTCAAAAAACTCATATCTTAAGTATCGGCACTGTGGAGCCACATGCTTTTTTTGAAATTTTGTACAAATGTAATACTCTAAACATCACATTATCCGCTAATCTAGGAACATTCGCAGATGTGAGTGGAGACCGTAAATTAAAAACAGCTGTCCGTTAAGAATCATGGAACACTTCTGCGTTCAGGAAAAAGGTGGATAACAGAACACAGTTGTCTTGAGACATGATTTTAAAACTTGACATGCTTTTTTAAAAGACTAAACACGTGGCGCACCTGCGCACAATGCTGAAAAAACAGCTGGACTCGTCGCAAATGTTAAAGACGTCCGTCTAGCGCATGTTCACATAAAAATATTTTTTGGGAAAAGTGTGCAGACAGACGCAAACAGAAACAAATCTTTCTCATTCACTTTAATAGTTTTTCAGTGGTGAATAACACTGGGCGAATCCCAATCGCAAGTAAGCATACCTATGCCCTACTGAAGGGCAGACATCTTTAAGTGAGTACTCTGAAGGGAGCATGGCATTACTGTATGAATGTACACCTCGTTAACAACCTTGTGGAAGGGCCCATCGTGAAAATATATATATTTTTTTAAATCCTGAAAATCCACTATTTTGGAACGACCCCTCATGTGTCATCCCCTTCCTGCAGTGCCCTTCAAGGGCACAAAAATGCCATTTGGAATTCGCCCTCTGTGTTTTAACAAAGAGTTGAGTCAATGGGTGTTTCTCAATGCAAAGAAAGCAGGGAATGGACTTGCGTTCTTATGAAGACCAGTCTTTCCAAGCTACCTTGGAAGAACGAACTCGGAAGGACAGGAGAACGCAACTATTGTGAGCTTTGAGATGTGCTGCGATCTTCCTGTTGCGCAACTGACCATCACAGCACATTTGTAGCCAGTGGCAGAACAACTGCCATTATCACACCAGTGAAGTTTGCAGGACTAGTGACATGTTGAAAGAATAAAGTCTTTTAACAATCGTTTCCTCCATGTATTTATTACTTGAGGGAACTCTTGAGGGGAAACACAACAAATGTCCTCCGTCTACCACTGTAGAGCTGCTATAACTTATGAGACTTCAAATGGGTTTTTGCCTACAAGTCACCATTCGATGCATTCTCGATATTCAGCCTGATCAAGTACACATCCGGGTAATTTTATGCATTCTCTGTGCTTGCGTTTTTAACTATTGGAACTGAACTTCAACAGTGGATGATGACGTCGAACAAGTCCGCGAGAATGTAAGAACACGAGAAAGTTAGAACCCACATTGAGAAACAGCCAATGACTCAACGATTCAGTGACTTCTTCGTAACATAAAAGGTGCTCATTTGTTGCCACCTGCTGGTGAAAAAATGTTATCCAAAGAAATTGTCACTGAACTAATCAGTGTAAGAAATCTAAATGAATTAAAATTCTCACCACTATTTGGAAAGCTGCAAACACAGACAAGTGAAATAATACAAATAGTGAGGCGTCCCAGTATTGTAATACTAAATATCAGCACTCTTGGAATGCAATTCACATGCTTTTTCCTACTACTGTATTAAAATGCTAGTACACGCACATAACCCATACCTGAAAGCCTCTGGAGGTAGTTTAGTTCCAGCCAGTCCCACATATTTCAAAGCAGTGCTCTTACTGAAGAAATCCAACAAACTGCTGGTGACCTTTTGTGCTTTTCTATAACAGCCACAAAAATCAGAATGTGCATGCCTTCTGTACACAAATGTGTATAATTCATCACTTTTCTGTACGTAGATGTGTATAAAACATCACTATGATGACTCACTTATGGGAAAAAGTGTTCCTGGAGAGGTTGAGGTAGCTCAGAGTAGTGCAGCAGCCCACAGAAAGAGACACAAACATCTAGATAGAGAGAGAAATGTCAAAGGTGCTCTAGATTCTGAGTCTATTGGGTGCAAAGTGTCTTCTCAAAGGTGGATTCGGCACAGCTGCTTTGTGCTAAGGTCCGTTGATAAATTTCTTATGAACTCACTTAACATACTCTGAATTAGAGAATATGGTTCATACTGATATTTCATTTCATATGTTATTTGATATCCTGACTCATATTGAATTTAATTCAGTTTAACTAACAAAAAAACTGGACAAATATTATATATGTCAGCAACTTCCACTTGACTCACTGATTCATTTTATGCTACAAATTGAGTAATCTACCAAAAAAAAGTCCAAAAATGGCACCTTCTGCTGTGACTCACTGTGTCTTAGGGGCAGTCTGTAAAGCTGAGGTCAAGGTGTGAAACTGCATTGGGAGCAGTCAGGAACTTAAAAAGGCTATACAAGAAAGAGAGACCAGCAACAATTGATTCAGACATCAAGCACTTATATTGTTTATATGGATAATACACTAATATCATCGGGATGTACTGTATCAATCACTTCAATCCACCCTCAAACTCACTACAGCCTCTTCTGTGCCCAGGCAGCCGATGTTTCCCCTCAGGTCGAGGTGGGTCAGGGTGTTGCACAGAGATGTATTCTGATAAAGAACCTGAACCAGAGACCCTAGGCCTGGAGCAACAGGAAAGGTGAAAGATGAAGAGTGATGAGTTGAAAAGTGGACTTCAGTGTTGGTCATCCAGAATATCACCACATGACTTGATCATTTCTTAATAAGCAAAAGTGTTCATAAAAAGCCCAAATCTGCCAGTATTATGTGGTTTCTTAGATTAGCTGGATTGAAATGTACTGATTTCAATCCACACTGAGCTTTCAAATCTATCATTATAAGTATACATTACAGAAACACTCAAACCAGCCCATCTGGCACCAAACACCTTGTTGATGAGAGAGTTTCACCCCCTTCACAGCATTGGGGGATGTGTACCTTTCGGGGACATGGAGACCTTGGAGAGGAAAAGCTGACTGAGGCCACGGGGCAATTTGCCCAAACTCTGACTGAGAGCAACCACACCTGCACACAGGAAAACAGAGAGAATATGACTAAATACAGATTCATAACATCAGCATAACACAGCTAAATGTGCACAGACGAAGATCTGATCCCAGATCAGAGAGAATATCTGTGTTGGCACCTTTGTCCTCTATTGCACTGACAGACAAGTTGATGATATGGAGAGCAGAGGCTGAATGGTCCCGAAGAGCGCTGGCCATCTTAACAAAAAAAATCCTTACACCAGGATTTCGAGAGAATTCATTCATTACAGGAAAACTAAACTTCAATGTAATAAATAACAGTGTAAATTTGTCAATAATGTTACAATAAGCTAAACAAGCAATTCTAAGGACACCGAAATGCAAATGATGATCTAACTAATAGAATATTCCCCAAGAAGTCCCCAAGAAATAATCAAATGTATATAATAGAATCGAAATGGAATAATATAATCCATTGAATGGAATAATATAATCAAATAGAATAACTACAGATGCAAACTTCCAATGTACAAACATCTTTGATTATAATTCTTTCATAATGACATTCCTGTAATGTCCGTGCAAGAGTCTTGATTAAACTCACATTTTGAGTCCACTGGCCTCCAGAATGACCTCCTCCAGAGCAGAGGACCTGCTGATCATATAAATGACCTGCTGCTGCACATTAGGTGTCTGAGAATAAAGAGTTGAGGCTCATCAAGAACACAGTTCCAAATGTTTTGGAGGCAAACATACAATACACAAAGATTAAGATGAACTTCCAAGTGGAAAAAGTGGAGTATGAAACAAATAATATGTAGAGTGAAAGAATTGTAGTAGCAGCCACAGATTATCAAAATTTAGAATCACATCCAAAGTTCATGGATACTGGCAAAAAAAAAAATAAAAAAAAAAAAAAAAAAAATCTGGTTTGCCCTTGACCCAAGAAAGTGGCTTCATCTACAGCTTGTTGTTCTACAGTTCCTTAATATTTTATTTCTCTCCATCTAAATGAGTAGACTCTATTACACTGAGTTTTTTTTAAGTCATGCTAGAGTTTTTATTGTGTTGTTGACACGTCTCATGGTCAGGCCAACAGAAACTATTTATTATTTGGCAAGTGGCCTATATCTGACCTTTCCACAGGAGAGAACCCAGAAGTCTTTCATGGCTGGCTAAGTCAAGCTGGAAAAAGTCTTGCTTCGTGTCTGTACCATTTCATGCTAAACTTTAAGCTAAAAATACTGTAGCAACAATCCCAATCAAAACAAACACATACCTTAAAGGAATAGTTCATCCAAAAATGAAAATGATCTCATCATTTACTGACCCTCATGCCATCCCAGATGTGTATGACTTCCTTTCTACTGCAGAACACAATTGAAAATTTCAGAAGAATATCCCAGCTCTGTTGGTCCAAACAATGCAAGTTAATGGTGACCAGAACTCAGAGGTCCAAAAATTAGATAAAGGAAGCATAAAAGTAATCCACCTTTGACCAGCCCCAACCAGTAGGTGGCTGAATTTGAAAGTGAAAGTCACTTCAAAACCAGAATGTGAAAGTGAAAGTGTAGATTTACAGTTAAAAAAAGGACTTAAATGTTGATCTGTTTCTCACCCACACCTATCATATCGCTTCAGAAGATATGGATTTAACCACTGGAGTCATATGGATTACTTTTATGCTGCCTTTTGGGTCTTCAAAGTTCTAGTCACCATTTACTTGCATTGTGAGGACCAACAGATCTGAAATATTATTTTAAAAATCTTCGTTTGAGTTTTACAGAAGAAAGAAAGTAAATCACATCTGGGATGGTATGAGGGTGAGTACATGATGAGAGAATTTTAATTTTTGTGTGAAATGTTCCTTTAAATATTTCTCTCAACTTAGAAGGTATCTGTCTGATCCCTGATTAAAAGGCAGCTATATTAAGTTATGATATATGGATGTCAATAATCATGTAAATATTAAAGATTACAGACATTCGATTATGAAGGTATTTTGGGGCCCATCACAACCTGTAAACTCTTATATAAACACATTAGCTACTCTTCTCCAAGTTAGCAGCTCACTATGACACTAAAAATGTTAGGCAAAGGTATAATAATAAGAGATGTCAATGCAGCTGAACTGTCCTGACTATCTGGTATTAAAGGAATAACAAATAATGGAATAAAACTGGAATAAAAAGTTCATATAGCCCCTTAGAATCCATACATACCAGTTTGAAGTCCTTGCTGCATATCTTGGTGAACCACTGGTTAAAGGACAGAGCACTGACTGCTAAAGCCAACTGACTGTTCATTTCATTTAACACATTAGATTTTTATTATTACAATTGTGAGGAATGGTGAGACAAAACTAAACATGTTCCCAAACATCAAGATAAAAATGATTTTAAAATAATCAGTCATCGATGACAGAAGTGCTGTTTCATCTACCTGGTGTCCAAATGACTGAAGTCAATGAGGTTAAATACCCGACACTTCTGAACATGGTAAATATTGTCAATGTCCTAGAACACAACAAAAGCAACAGTTGCTAAAGCCATAATGTTTTTAACTCCTGAATATTCTCTGTTTAATGCAAGTGAATTCCACAGACCCATTGAACTTCCCCACAACATGGGAACTCGTTGAATTCATACAATGCTGCATATGTGTCCGAGAAGCCTCCTGTATAGGACCAAAGAGGATGTAGAAATAAATAAATAAAAAGGTTGCACATTTGCTTGGATATCTAGATAATATCCAGATGTGATCATTTTAAACAGTTGTGACATTTTGTTAGTGATGACATTATCATCTGACCACATGGTCCAACTGCTCCATTCAGTCTTGTAGATCAGGGGGAATTTTCTTCAGTAACTTCCTAAGAAAAAAGGAGAGGGAGGGAGAAAATGAAGAGGAAGAAAAAATGAGGACACATCGACCAACATAAATTCTTTCTTTAGTTTTCCACTCAGTGGGAAACTAACAGGTTATGGTAACATTTTGGTGCTTTGTGGTATTAGATAATGACTATTTTAAAGGTCATATTTGTTCCATTTGTGGGCTCATTAATCTGATTTCAGTGAAGAAGTGAGTCAGTGTTGTAAAGGCTGTATGGCTTCAGTAACTGCAGTTTATTAAAAAGTCAAATATGGACAAGAGACATTCTGCAAAGATCATCCACCCATTTCAGAATGATTGATTAGAGAATGTGTATGTTCCTTTAAAGGGGTCATGTCATGAGGAATACAATTTTCCTTGATAATCTGACATATAAGAGGTCATTCTACTATAAAAAAATACTGTAAATTCCAGAACCCAAATTGAATCCCTAATTAAATAAAAGCATTTACTGAAACCAAGCTGCCAAAATGTCCCATTTTCTACTTCCGTGACAGCCCTACATCACTTGGGGTACTCAAGACGGCCTCTACAGCAACAACATCAACGGCTATATTAAAATCATCATTCCCATGGCCCCGCCCACTGGTGCTCACTTGGCTCGTAAACAGAGACAGAGAGAAGGACAAAAGGCCTACTGTCTGTGGCCAGACTACTCCTGAGCAGGAAAGGGGAACCATCTGGACTATTTTGAATTATTATTGTATACAAACATGTACTACACAGACATCTTTGACTGTTGTCATCTCTCTGGCACACTTTTAAAAGACGCTGTGTCAAGTTTCAACTCTGAAGAGAAGATGTGTTTCATCAGCTGCTGTGACTCCTGTTGCTTTGTTGCCTAAACTGCTCAACAAACTGTTCTTTCCCCTGTCAGTGCTATTTTTAATTGTTGTTGTATGTAAACATGCCCTAGACGGACATCTTTGACCATTTTGATTTGTTTCCGGCTATGTTCACCTCAGTGCAGGATGATAAACAGGATGTATCTTGTGATTAAAGCAGTCATAAAACGAGTCTTTGCCAAGGAATTGTCACTGAAGGATATGGGACAGTAATAAAAACACTACTGGACCACATAAAAACTTAAGTTAACAGTTCCATTCATTAATATTTCAAATGTAATGACTGTTTATGATGCTGACACGCTGTCTACACCAGGAGCGTCCGTTGAGGCAATGCAACGCAACGGCTCGAGGCTGTCCACACCGGGCACGTCGACACAAACTTTCTGAAATGTTTCTTTGTGTTGTTGGCAGTTGTAGCGCCAGCACAAAATGGAACGGGACTGTTGGAGTGTTCTGCAGAGGGACAACTCTTGGAGTGATGCACCGCAGTGGACACTTCCATGGCAGACAGCATCATTGATTATAGCGTCCGATGTAGACAGGGTGTGAGTGTTAACAGTTGTGCTTGAGATGAATAGTGTAATATTGGATGTGTGTTATGTGTAAACCGTGAGATTTATATTTCTAATGTTTTGGTGCTTGTTTATTCTCTTCCGATTGAGTTTCAAAAATGGCTGAATTTGAGGGACTGCACGCTGTTAGCCAATCATAACAGAGAGTGTTTACATTGAAGTTTAAAGGAGGAGCTGAGGCAAAAATCAAGCTTTTCAGAAAGATTGTCAGAGACGGTAGAAAATTATCATATATTACAAAATTATGACTGTTTTGTTGAAGAAAAAAAACCTTTACTAACCTCAGGGAAGATAATGAAACTATAAAAAAGAGCATTTCATGACCCCTTTAACAGCACTTTCATTCTTGAGATCATTCATTCTGATAGAATAATTCTGCACTGATGTCTGGGATAAAATCTGTTTAATTCTGTGGTATGGGGTGCAGCGGATGCAGATTCCATGTGGGCATGCGGATCATTCACCCTGGGGATGAATCAGGGAAGATCTTCTTGAGTGAGACGGTGACATAAGTGACCACAGTCTCAATAACCACCTGACACACACACAAACATAAACATGTTAGACAAGGTGAGTGGATGCAATTATCCATAAAAAAAAAAAAAAGCAATGACTAACTGGTTGGCTGGCTGAAGAGGATCTTTCTTTTGAGAAAAATACTGGGCCTCCATGTACCCTTGACATTATATATATATATATATATATATATATATATATATATATATATATATTTTTTTTTTTTTTTTTAAAGATTGCATTTGAAAAATGATCTCACCTTCCCTTCTTTTCTTATTATACATTAATTACACATCCGATCGGGGTCGTAACAACCACAGACATTAAAGGGGTTATGAATCCGCCCATATTCAGAATAGTGGAAGATCAATATGGGTTTTTCAATAAAAGATACTAGGAATGTCCCCCTGTCAGTCTTGAATATTTGGTTACACCCTTGCATCATAACAAACAACTTTTTATGCGATAGCCATCATTGCTAATGCACTTACCTGCTCGATACTCTCGATGATGATGGCATAGATCTCCAGATAACTGAAGGAGCTCTCCACCTGCAGCAAGAGATGGGACCCTTGTAATCTGCACACACTCTAACATGTATATGCAGCAAGTAACACTGGAAACAGTGTTAAAGTGATTCACAAGTTAACCAAAGTGAAGGTGGGGGTCAGGGAGATTGGGTTATTCATTGAAACTCAAACATTTTTTCCACAGGAACTAGTATTGAGTCACACGCTCTCAATATCTTACTGCATGGCATTACTCTGCATGGAATCCAATCTGCATGGAGCAAACAGCCCTTTTTTTTTTTTTTTACCAATTAAGAAATAAATTGATTTAAGAATGCAGTACAATTAGTTTCTCAATTTTTGAGCAAACAGTGTCATAACCATGTTTTTTAATGCAGAAATATGAAGCAAATTTTATTCAAAAGAAATGTGAAGTGCAAAGGAGCACTGAGCAGCAATGAGTTAATACTGCACCTGACCTACTGACCATGCTGCTGGCAATCTACTATTTGTTTAATCGGCCGCATATTTTCACGACAGTGTAAATGCACTGCTCAAGGTTATTTGCTGCATTTTGACTCTATTTCCTTTTATCTTATCTAAACTGTGTCAACATTATATTAATATTCTAAATATTGCTAATATTGCTGTTCTTAATATAATATTAGTTTAACATTTCTAATATATTATAATATAATGTCTTGGTTAAATCTTGTGTTATGGAACTATGGAATCTTTTATTTTGTATTTTGGAAATCTTAAGTTACATTACATTGTGTCATAAGTATTTTAAAATACAATGTAATATCAACCTCTTCTGATACACAGTGGCATCAAAACATCAGCCACACTTAAAATGCATAAATTTCATTGCATTATATACAAAATATCAATCCAAGTGGCATCTGCAAACAAATAACCAGAAAGTGTCCAAATACATTCGTATTGTATTGAAATAGAAAAATGTCTCAGCCCTGTTGGTCCTCACAATGCAAGCGAATGAGTGCCAAACATTTTGAAGCTCCAAATATCACATAAGACAGCATAGAAATACTCCATAAGACTCCGGTGGTTAAATCCATATCTTCAGAAGCAATATGATAGGTGTGGGTGAGAAATGTATGAATATTTAAGTCCTTTTTTTAACCATAAGTTCTCCTCCCTGCTCAGTCAATCTCCACTTTAACTTTCACATGCTTCTTCGTGTGTTTTCATTGATTCACAATCTTCATGCATATCGCCCCCTACTGGGCAGGGAGACGAATTTCTAGCAAAAAAGGACTTAAATATTGATGTTTCTCAACCACACCTATCACATCACAACACTGGAGTCTTATGTATTACTTTTATGCTGCCTTTATGTCCTTTTTGTAGTGTCAAAATTTTGGCACCCATTCATTTGCATTGTATAGACCTACAGAGCTGAGATATTCTTCTAAAAATCTTTGTTTGTGTTCAGCAGAAGAAAGAAAGTCATACACATCTGGGATGGCATGAGGGTGAGTAAATGATGAGATAATTTTCATTTTAGGGTAAACTGTCCCTTTAAGTTACTTATGTGAAATGTTTTGCTTAAAAGGTGATGTCTAGTTGGTTTAATAGATTTTTTTTATCTGATGCAGTTATGTTTAAACATTTCTGAGTGTGTCTTAAGTGTCCAAATACTTTTTGGGCCACTGTCATGTGTGACCTTTCTGAATTTATGATGCAGCATCGATAAACAGTGTAAGAGAGTGTAGAAACCATTTGAAGTGTGTGCATGTGGTAGCCCATTAAGGCACTGATCTTTGATTACATTATGTAACACAATTTTTGTTCCTGGGTAGTAAGTGTTATTTCTTAATTGCTTATGCCTCAAAAGTATAGAAAATGGCTATTGTTCCCCACAAACTTTTGTGACCAAGACAGTGATATTTTGAAATTTACCTATTTCCAATGAGAAAACGGGCGAATTTGTGTCTTTTCGTTCACATAAAGTCAGAAAAAAACAACATATGAATCCAAATTAACATGTATTTATACTAAAGTAATACAAAAATGACTACAAAAGATTTAGTAGTTTTTCGAGATTTATGATTATACTGTAAATCACTTTCACGAATCAGCCCCCAAATGTACTCATCATACTTCAAGGCGTCCAGCAAGGTCTTGATGCTGTTGTAATCCTCTTTGAGGTGCACCGAGTGAGCCAGGGGAAGAGACGGGTACTTGTTACCATTATGGAGCAGCACAGCTTTGAGGCTCCTGGATGAGCTGTCAATGAAGAGGTGCCACACATTCTGGTTACAGGCAATTCTGATTGCCTCGAACAAACTGGTCACATTGTGGCAGAAGCAAAGCCCACCTTGACGGGTGAAGAAGCTGGAAAAAGGTTGGTGACGCTTCCTCTGATCTGCAACTTGCACACTTTCACCCAACAATTTCCACTGCTTGAGCCTAGACATCAAAAGCTCGGCATTGGACTTGGTGAGACCAAGATCTTTAATCAAGTCGTTGAGGTCTTTTTGGTTAGAGTAGTATGGGTTTCTCTCCTCAGCTCCAACTCTGAAATTGTCATCTGGATCTACAACATCTTCCTCACTCTCTGACTTGCTGCTCTCTTCTAAAGATGGCTGCTCTCTCTCCGGAGGAGTGGGTACAGGGAGCTCATGGCAGTGTGGCACCGGGGTGATGGATGAAGGAAGATCCGGAAACGTGATAGCAGGTGCATTCTTGCCAGTCTGACATTTGGAAGGGTCCACCATGCAGAAGTAGCAGTTGCTTGAGTGGTCAGTGGGTTCCCGCAAAATTCTTGGGATAGCGAACTTCATGGCTCTCTTTTCCCCTCTGTACCATCCTACAAAAATACATTTATTTCACCCATGACTAATGTGTAAGAGATTCTCCCAACATTTTTCATATATGATATATTTTTTCAATAACACTGAAAACTGTAAAACATTTTAAAATTAAAAACTTTTACCATTTTAAAAATTAAAAAATTTTATAACACAAAATTCTGAGCAACAATTTTTCCATCTTACCTTCCAGAGTTTTTTGCAGTGCTCGCAGGTGAAATGAGGTGCCCAGGGTTTGTCTTGATCCCCGACAGGCATGCCGAAATATGCCTTGTAGTCCTCACACATCTTAGCAGAGGCTTCCACGGAGTACATTTTCGCTCTTATCTTGATAAATTGGCCACAGACATAGCAAAATGCGTCTGCCGGATGCCTGCAGCCTCTTGATGCCATCTCAGAAAAATGCAGATGTGTATCCACTTAGGCAGCTGGAAATAAACTGAAATGGTGGGCTTAAGGCCCCTGTATTTATACTACTATTTATATTATTGGAAAGTTCTAGAAGTTACTCCAAGTTTACTCAGCACTGAATCTATCTGGGTTGTTCTGGAAAATAGGTACTAAAAATAACTGTCCTGGTCACAAAAGCAAAGTTTGTGGGGAATAATAGCCAATTTCTATACTTTTGAGGCATAAGCAATTAGGAAATAACACTTACTACCCAGGAACAAAAAAACAAAAAAACAAACAAAAAAATTGTTACGCGGTGTTATCACATATTAGCTCCAAAAAAGCCAGGTAATGAACATAGTAATTTGTAAAATTATAGGGGTCACCCCTCAGGTATACTGACTGCTAATTTGATGCACAATCTAATTATAGTGATTCCCACCTTCACTGGAAGTTTGCTGTGATATACATGAGCTCTCCACTGAGACATCACCTGGAAAACGACAACAACACAGAATACACTGTAAATATGTTGTATTTTGTGGGTCTAGCTCCATCTGCTGGTAGAAAAAGAGATCAAAACAACAGGGTAGATACTTTCAGTTGTACTCTCAAATATTTGCTTTCAAATGTTAATCCTCAGCTTTTTCTGCTTGAAAATATTGCTTTGGTTTTGGCCTATTCAGTCCAGCATATGCATTATACGGAGAAAAGCATGCAGCCCTTCACTGATGAATAAACAATTTCACAACTTGACAATCTGGCCTTACTGCTGACTGTACAAGCAGAACTTGATGCTCTGCAGAGCATGAGACATGTACATTTCATCAGCAGATCTCTGCACTAGCGTTCATCACTGTGATTCATACCCTGTGGAAAAATTTTGTACCACACTTAAGAGAAAAATGAGAGCAAACCAACTAGCCTTAGACTAATTGCAGTGCAGTGGTATAGTGACAGATATAGATTACAGACGGCACAATACGAATATTGTACAATATATACGTTAGACACATAGTAAAGTGTGAATATTGAATATTATGTATTATGTGATGTGTATAAGATGCATGTTGTGCAGTGTGTAACCTATGTCGGTCACAGTATCACTGCACTGTTTTGGAGCATGCACCTAAGACCTTCACCAGCCACTACACTTGTGTGCTTATGGCAATGTCACAATAAAAGTGATTTGATTTATTGCATTATTGCTGTTATTATTATTACAAGTTTTTCCTTTTATTTATCATTACCACTACTGCTTAGGCTAACTACTAATGCGATCAGAACCACTATCATAACTACAACCAATATGGCTGCAATGCACTGATCATTTTGTCACTTGAATCACTTTCCATTCTGTTCCTACACAGTTTTACTATTCGCAATGTTTTACATATACAGTACTGTGCAATAGAAGAACAAGGAGTCCTGCAATAGATGGTATGGCCCCCACAGAGCTCGGATCTCAAAATCATTGAGTCAGTCTGGGATTACATGAAGAGATGGAGGCAGTTGAGACAGCCTGAATAGATAGAAGAGCTGTGGCAAGTTCTCCAAGAAGCTTGGAACATCCTATCTGCCAACAACCAAGAAAAACTGTGTTCAAGTGTACCTAGGACAACTGGTGCTGTTTTGAAGGCAAGTGGTCACACCAAATATTGATTTAGCTTTTTTATGTTTACTGGACTTTCCATACCTTGTATAATTTAACTGATACATGAAAACTATTTATGGCATTATTTTCAAAGACATCCTCACTATGCAACATTTTTCACAAGTGCCTAAAACCTTTATATATATGTATATATATATAAATGGTGTGTGAAGGAGAGGCTGAGGTACCAAAATTCTGCTCTCTGCTCATCCTTTACATTGGTTGAGATGCACCAAACCCACTGAACTCTTTGTTGCTTCAGGTACCGAATTATGCCATCTGTAAATCATGCACACACAGCCATTTATGCAGCAAATCATATGTAACAGCAGATAAATGAATAACACTATGTAACACAATTTTTGTTCCTGGGTAGTAAGTGTTATTTCCTAATTGCTTATGCCTCAAAAGTATAGAAAATGGCTATTATTCCCCAAGGCTATTACAGCTATTATACAATCCAAGCAAGTGAGGTTATAAATTTGTATTTTATTAGTATGTTTAAGAATAATAAGAAATCAGTCGCATGGCGCCATGCGAGGGTCGAATGTGTGAACGGCGAGCTCTGCGCACTTTGTTAGTTTTAATACTTTTTATGTCATAAACCGGTAAGATTCGATACACTCTGATTCTTGACTGTTCTAGGAAGACAATATGACAAAGAATTCAAAATCTTTGAACTCTGGAGACATTAAAAGACACTTACGTGCTCAAGCTGAAGCCCCTGAGCAACAGGCCGAAAGCCCGGGACACAATTTGGGCAGTGCAGTGAAAGAGATTCAGCGTCGACTGTTGAACATGTCGGCAATGCTGGCGAAGGTCGTTGCTGACTTGGAGGATCTTGTTGTAATACGTCGATCGATCACTGCCATGGAGACGAAATTCACTGAGATGGTTACAAGAGTGTCGGATGTTGAGAAATGGATCGATTATCTGGAGTCATCGGAGAGGGAATTAGCTGCTAATCTGCTAACGACCAAGACAGACTTGGAGCGCGTCTGGGAAAAGTTGGAAGACCTTGAAAATCATAACTGGCGAAACAATGTCTGAATTGTTGGAATTCCTGAGGACGAAGAAGGCCGAGATATGGTAAAATTCCTAGATGGGCTTTTCCCAAATCTGCTCGACATAACGGGTCATGAGCTGGAAATAGAGCGAGCGCACAGAGTTCCGGCTTGGAGAGCCGCGTAGGGAGACAGGCCCCGATCAATTCTGTCAGAATTTCTGAGATCATCCAATAAAGATCTCATGTTACACGAGGCGAGGAGTAAAGGAAGGTGTAAAAGAGGACGCCAGAAGCAGTTTTCCTTTTTCAGGTGATGCTTTATTTCCCCTCTTCCTCGACACCACTTTACAGTTACCTTTATACACTCTTTAAACACTAACACACACACTGTTTCTACAAATAACTTTCACTACTCGGGAATCGTTGCTCTGGCTCGGCTCTGTCATATCCAGTCTCTCCCACTGAGCGTTGTGTCGCTCTCTTTATGCCGCTCTCCCCATGCTCACTGAAATTAGAGACAGGTGTTAGACAATTTAGCTCAGGTGTAAGCGCCCTTACCGCTTTCTCTCTCCGGAGAGATGCTTGACCACGCCCCCGCTGCCACAGAAGGCTTTCTAGGAAGTACCACAAAATGTTCTTGTTCCCAGACTTTGCGAATTCGACAAGAGAGAAATGTGATCGATTCAAGGAATGCAAGAAACTCTTACATCAGCGGAAGGTCGCTTTTGCACTGATGTTCCCGGCCAAATTGAGAATAGATACTAAGGATGGCCGCAAAATATTTACATGCCCACAGCAAGCGATGTCCTTCATAAAGTCAATGGAATGAGTAGGTCATTGTGTGATACTCTCTATGCAGCCGAGTGGGCCTGACTCACTGAACATTCACATGACTGTCTGAAGAACCTGGGCGCCTTTTTTGTTTCTTTTTGTGCTAGTTCCGCTAGCGGCTGGAGCTTGTTTTGTGGAGGAACACACCTTCGGAACAGTTATGTGGATGAATCTACACGTTAAGTATAAGCTTGTTCAATTGAATAACACTCCTTTGGAACAACTGTGGATTAATATGTTCCTTCTTCATGCTTATTCCTCCTGCTGGCTGGAGTTTGTTTTGTTGAGTATTTTTACGGGACACTGGAACGATTACGTCATCCGCTGAACTCATAACAGCCAGCTCACTGAACATTCGTTTGTCTGTCCGAGGAATCTGAACGGTTTTATATCAGCTGGAATTTGTTTTGTGGAAGATCACACCTTTGAGACAGTTCTGTGAATGAATCTACACATTCTTTGTGTTCATTCTTCCTATTGGCTGGGGTTTATTTTACAAAGTATTTTCTGTTATTTAATTTTGCCTCACAAATTTGTGAGGCAAAATTGAGAAATCCGATGGCAAAGTTGTCGTGGGGGCTGAGTTTAGAGAGATTGTCGCCAGGTTGGTGCTTTCGTGCGCGGGGTTAATGCACACATTTGTCTTTTTTCTGTTTGTTTTGTTCGGGGTTTGATTGTTTCACTAATGGAGAATGTGGTCTGTATAATTTTGTTTTTGACACACAATTAATTTTTTCTACTATATCAAAATGTCAAATGTTAATACGAGTGTACTATCTCTCTCCACATGGAATGTAAATGGGTTGGGGCACCCCATAAAAAGAAGGAAGGTTATTACTTTTCTAAAACGTAAGAAATATGATATGGGGTTTCTTCAAAAACACATCTCTCGCTGCAGGAAGCTGAAAAATTTGGGAAGATATGGGGTGGACATGTTTGTTTTTTAGTGCTGGTTCAAGTAAGAGCAAGGGAGTCATTATATTGATTAATAAACATCTACAATTCAAATGTCTCAAACAGACTAAAGATAAATTAGGGAGAGTCATTATTTTTTTAGCTGAAATTCAAGGGCAAAGGTTGATTTTGGCTAATATTTACGCACCTAACGCTGATGATCAGGGCTTTTTTATAGATCTTGAAGGGATGCTGCAAATCGCTGGCACCCCTCATGATATAATATTGGGAGGAGACTTTAATCTTTTGATGGACTCAGTCCTTGCTTACAGTGAAGCAAAAGTGTGTAAACCCCCGAGAGCAACATTGACGCTTCACAGGATGTGTAAAAATCTTTGTCTTATGGATATTTGGAGACTTTTGAACCCATCTGGTAGGGACTATAAATGTTTTTCATCAGTCCTTAAGATTTATTCTAGAATAGATTTTTTTTTTTTATATTTAAATCCCTCATTTCATCTGTTGTTGATTGCTCAGTTGGAAATATCTTAGTCTCAGATCATGCCCTAGTGAGTTTAGAGGTGATGCCATTTACATAGAAAAAGAAATCATATAGTTGGCGGCTTAATGTGTCTCTTTTGCAAAATCCTGATTTCCAACAAATGTTAAAGACTGAAATCAATGTTTATATGGAGACCAACTGGTCCTCAGTATCCTCTGTGAGTGTGGCTTGGGAGGCACTTAAAGCAGTTCTTAGGGGCCGGATCATACAGTATGCCTCATTCACCAAAAAATCCAAAGCACGAGAACTTGTGGAGTTGGAAGGAAATATTAAAAATGCAGAGGCAGAGCTGAAGCGCCGTTTGTCATCTGATGGCCTCAGAGAATTGACCGAAAGAAATACTATTTTGTCACAGAAAGTGGAGTTTTGGCTATTCAGGGCAAGACCGTCATACTTTGAGTCGGGGGACAAAGCAGGAAAACTTTTGGCTAGATATATAAAGCAAAGAGAGTCTTTTTCTATCATTCCCTCAGTGAAATCTGCTGGTGGTGAAATATTTACCTCGGCCATTGATATTAATAATGCTTTTAAAGAATTCTATCTTGATCTTTATAGTTCCACATCTTCATTTACTGATGAAGATATTAGAAACTTTGTGGAACCATTAGATCTCCCTAAACTGACGACTGAGCAAAAAAAAATTCTTGATTCTGAGATAACCTTGGAGGAGCTTGGCGAGGTTATTAAGGCCTTACCGACAGGCAAGGCTCTGGGGCCTGACAGCTTTGCCGCTAATTTTTTCAAATCTTATGCTACAGAACTGGCCCCACTTTTGCTAGAAGTTTATACTGAATCATTAAAGTATGGAAAGCTCCCGCCAACCATGACACAAGCCTGGATCAGTCTGATTCTTAAAAAGGACAAAGATCCAAGTGAGTGTAAAAGTTACCGTCCAATTTCCCTGATCCAGTTAGATGTAAAAAATTTGTTAAAAATTCTGGCTAATCGATTAAGTAAAGTTATGACATCTCTTATACATATAGATCAGGTGGGGTTTATTCGAGACCATAGCTCTTCTGATAACATTAGGCGTCTCATCAATATCATGTGGTCAGTAGCGAATGAACAATCTCTGGTCGCTGCCATCTCACTTGACGCCGAAAAGGCGTTTGATATGGTAGAATGGGATTATCTTTTTAAAATTTTGGAAATGTATGGGTTCGGGAGTACTTTTATTGGTTGGATTAAGCAACTTTGTAGACACCCTGTAGCGGTGGTACAAACAAATGGACTAATTTCAGATTATTTTACTCTGGATAGTGGCACCCGGCAGGGTTGCCCTCTTTCCCCATTATTGTTCTGTCTTGCCCTGGAACCATTAGCAGGGAATTAAGTATTTGGGAATTTTATTCCCAGCAAATTTGTCTGATTTAGTTAGAGTTAATATTGACCCCTTAATAAAAAGGTTTTTGAATGATGTGGACAGGTGGGCTTCATTACATTTATCGATGATTGGGAAGGTTAATGTTATTAAAATGAATTGTATTCCAAAATTTAACTACCTGCTACAATCTCTCCCTGTAGATGTCCCCCTCTCTTATTTCAAACAATTTGATAGCATAGCAAAGTCCTTCATTTGGAATGGTAAGCGTCCTAGATTAAATTTGAATAAGTTACATTGGCCGATTGACAAAGGTGGTCTAGGCCTACCCAAGATTTTGTTATGCATTCGGTCTCAGACATTTGGCTCATTGGTCGCTTCCACCTGAGAGAGCCCCTCCCTGGTTTTGTATTGAACAGGAAGTTCTTGCCCCTATTTTGCCATTGCAAAGCCTTTCTATCAATCTAATTGGAGAAGTTTAGTTACACCCTGTTATCTCGCATTTGCACTCGGTATGGACAAAAGTGTCCAGAGTGTTTAATTTGGATATTTATTTAAATGTTGCCTCAAGCATTTGGCTGAACCCTAAATTATGTATTAATAAGTCCCCTTTCTGCTGGTCAGAGTGGAATGTGAGGGGGGTTACTACACTCAGTGATCTATATTAGAGTGGAGTGTTGAGATCTTTTGAAAATTTGGTTCAACATTTTGGGATTCCCGGAATCTATAGAATAATTATATAATTAATAATTAATAATAATAATTTTCTTTATTCATCACACATTATACATTTGCACATATACAGTGAAATTCTTCTTTTTCACATATCCCAGCTAGGCTGGGGTCAAAGTGCAGGGTCACAATCTCAGTTCTATAGGTATTTACAGCTGTGCCACCTGCTCTGTATTGTTTTTGGGAGTAGCACACACACTCCTAAAGCAGCAGACTCTCTGGGATTCTAAAAAACATCAAGTCTGCATCTAGAGATGCAAGGGTGTGCCTTATGCAATTCAAGATCTTACATAGATTCTATTGGACCCCCTCTAGATTGTATAGGCTTGGTCTTAAAGACACACCCACCTGCTGGTGATGCCAATCAGTAGATGGAGACACAACCCATGTTTTTTGGATGTGTGTCAAGCTCCAAGAATTTTGATTGAAGATTCAGAGTTTTATGTGTGACATTTTGGGCACTCAAATTTCATTTTGCACCAGACTCTGTCTTTTGGGCGATGGGGCGGTCATAAATTTGGGGGATAAACACATAAAAATTGGGTTCTAACCAGCATTATGATTGGCAGGCAAATTATTTTAAGGGGATGGAAGTCGGATGGAGCGCCCTCATTTCCGGAGTGGTGTGTGGAGATTGGGAGGGTGGCTGCTTTCAAGGAGGGGTCAAGAGGAAGGCTGGGGGGTCAGAATATGTTTGATAGGAAATGGGGCAAGTGCCTAGTGTTTTTGGGGGACTCTCGGGCAGGGGCTGTGGAGAGAGTAGTTTAGTTTTAATTATATATGATCATTATTTTTTCTTTTTTGTGTGTGTGTGTGTGTGTGTGTGTGTGTGTGTATTCTTATTTGTGACCACAGGAGTGTTCGTTGGGGGTCAGGGTGGGGCTGGTGATTGGAGAGGGGGTATAGTGGGGGTTAAATGTTAAATGTTGATTCATTGTTTATATGCTGTGTTTTTTCTTTGTTATATGTCCATGAATCAATAAAAAATTGTAACTATAAAAAAAAAAAAAAAAAAAAAAAAAAGAATAATAAGAAATCATATGAATGGCTAAGAGCATCATACCTTTAAGGCAAAAGGGGACATCTGTCTGTGCAGCCATTTCTGTTCACTGTATCAGTAGGATGAAGACAGGCCAACGCTGGCAAATCTCGCAAAGCATGTGTGACACATTTGCACACACACATCCTGCTGCTTTATGATTCATGCTCATGGGGAAAACCACAGGTTGAGAGCACAGGTCTGAGACCAGATGTAACACCTGGACTACATGAGCATCCTATAACAGATAACAGACACATCGTAATGTGCAAAGTGATCCTGAGACAGTTTCAGACAAACACCAATTCAATGCAAATAAATACTACCAATGTTTGCAATTTAGGAAAATGTGTAAAGCTTCAGTCAGTTGTGGATTATAACAATAGGGACACCTATGGTCACAAAGACCTATTATTATATGTGGTGGTTGGTGTTAGCTTCAAAAAACGTACATGAAAGGAAACACTGATGTTCTGATCTCGGCCTCATCCGAGATGACGATGAGTCTGCATACAGAAGGGAGGTTAAACAGCTGGCTGTCTGGTGCAGTCAAAACAACCTTGAGCTGAACACGCTCAAAATGGTGGAGATGATTGTGGACTTTAGGAGGAACACCCCAACACTGACCCCCTCACCATTCTAAACAGCACTGTGGCAGCAGTGGAGTCATTCAGGTTCCTGGGCACTACCATCTCATGGGACCTGAAGTGGGAGACACACATTGACTCCATTGTGAAAAAGGCCCAGCAGAGGTTGTGCTTCCTTTGCCAGTTGAGGAAATTCAACCTGCCACAGGTGCTGCTGATACAGCTGTACTCAGCAGTCATTGAGTCTGTCCTCTGCACTTCAATAACTGTCTGGTTTGGTTCAGCTACGAAATCAGACATCAGAAGACTACAAAGGACAGTTTGGAATACTGAGAGGATTATTGGTTGCCCCCTGCACCCCGTTCAAGAACTACACACTTCCAGAGTGAGGAAAAGGGCTGGAAAAATCACTCTGGACCCCACTCACCCTGCCCACTACATTTTTGAACTGTTGCCTTCTGGCCAACGCTTCAGAGCTCTGAGCAGCAGAACCGTCAGGCACAGGAACAGTTTTTTCCCTCAGGCTATCCATCTCATGAACAGTTAAATTGCCCCATTGAGCAATAACTATGTGCAATACACAGTTTAGTCTTTCTTATATTTATCCAACACATCCAACCTCTTCTGCCATTACATTCCCTTGCACTGTATATAACAGATTTGTATTAGATTTGCACGACGTATTTGTGTATATATATATATATATATATACAGGTGCATCTCAATAAATTAGAATGTCGTGGAAAAGTTCATTTATTTCAGTAATTCAACTCAAATTGTGAAACTCGTGTATTAAATAAATTCAATGCACACAGACTGAAGTAGTTTAAGTCTTTGGTTCTTTTAATTGTGATGATTTTGGCTCACATTTAACAAAAACCCACCAATTCACTATCTCAAAAAATTTGAATATGGTGACATGCCAATCAGCTAATCAACTCAAAACATCTGCAAAGGTTTCCTGAGCCTTCAAAATGGTCTCTCAGTTTGGTTCACTAGGCTACACAATCATGGGGAAGACTGCTGATCTGACAGTTGTCCAGAAGACAATCATTGACACCCTTCACAAGGAGGGTAAGCCACAAACATTCATTGCCAAAGAAGCTGGCTGTTCACAGAGTGCTGTATCCAAGCATGTTAACAGAAAGTTGAGTGGAAGGAAAAAGTGTGGAAGGAAAAGATGCACAACAACCGAGAGAACTGCAGCCTTATGAGGATTGTCAAGCAAAATCGATTCAAGAATTTGGGTGAACTTCACAAGGAATGGACTGAGGCTGGGGTCAAGGCATCAAGAGCCACCACACACACACATGTCAAGGAATTTGGCTACAGTTGTCGTATTCCTCTTGTTAAGCCACTCCTGAACCACAGACAACGTCAGAGGCGTCTTACCTGGGCTAAGGAGAAGAAGAACTGGACTGTTGCCCAAAGTCCTCTTTTCAGATGAGAGCAAGTTTTGTATTTCATTTGGAAACCAAGGTCCTAGAGTCTGGAGAAAGGGTGGAGAAGCTCATAGCCCAAGTTGCTTGAAGTCCAGTGTTAAGTTTCCACAGTCTGTGATGATCTGGGGTGCAATGTCATCTGCTGGTGTTGGTCCATTATGTTTTTTGAAAACCAAAGTCACTGCACCCATTTACCAAGAAATTTTGGAGCACTTCATGCTTCCTTCTGCTGACCAGCTTTTTAAAGATGCTGATTTCATTTTCCAGCAGGATTTTGCACCTGCCCACACTGCCAAAAGCACCAAAAGTTGGTTAAATGACCATGGTGTTGATGTGCTTGACTGGCCAGCAAACTCACCAGACCTGAACCCCATAGAGAATCTATGGGGTATTGTCAAGTGGAAAATGAGAAACGAGAGACCAAAAAATGAAGATGAGCTTAAGGCCACTGTCAAAGAAACCTGGGCTTCATACCACCTCAGCAGTGCCACAAACTGATCACCTCCATGCCACGCCGAATTGAGGCAGTAATTAAAACAAAAGGAGCCCCTACCAAGTATTGAGTACATATACAGTAAATGAACATACTTTCCAGAAGGCCAACAATTCACTAAAAATGTTTTTTTTTTTTTTATTGGTCTTATGTATTCTAATTTTTTGAGAGTGAATTGGTGGGTTTTTGTTAAATGTAAGCCAAAATCATCACAATTAAAAGAACCAAAGACTTAAACTACTTCAGTCTGTGTGCATTGAATTTATTTAATACACGAGTTTCACAATTTGAGTTGAATTACTGAAATAAATGAACTTTTCCACAACATTCTAATTTGAGATGCACCTGTATATATATGCATATGTGTATGTATGTGTATATATATAAATATTTATGTTTGTATATATATATGTACACACACACACATAAATATATGTGTCTTATTGTGTATTCTATATATACTTTATTTTCTATTCAATTTTTATTTATTCCATTTTTTATTATATATGTCTTGTTGCTGTTTTGTATTGTTGTGCATTGGAAGCTCCTGTCACTAAGACAAATTCCTTGTATGTGTAAGCATAATTGGCAATAAAGCTGATTCTGATGTTGTAGCGCTCACTTTTTTGTTGTCCACTGATGACTAGTTGCAAAAGAAAATTGCAACTTGCTAAAAAGCTACTCAGCATCTCCCTCTGGTGGATGCTCACTTGATACTGTGGCACCCAATACATTTTATAAATCTGACTAAAGTTACAGTATTTTGTAATAAAATAAACACCACAATCTAAAAAAAATAAATAGATCAGAACTTAATCAAATTAATGCAAATAACATACCATCTATGTAGGTAACTGGCATTACCAAACAGTAGTTCTAGCATTTTGCCCAAAACAAAATTATATTTATATATTTTTATGCGGTCTTTAATGAACACTTTTGACAGGCTGGGACTAGAAACAGAGTGACGGTTCTTGTAAAAACACATTAAATTATGACTAGGCAGGGCTAATTTCCCCTCCATGTAACAGAGTACAATGTTATGGGTGAAACTACATAAAAAAAAAAAAAATTAAATAAAATTAAAAAAAAAACACGTCTCAACTTCCTGTAGAAAATAATTTAGCTGTTAACAAAAGAAAATGACAAACTCTGAATGGGGACAATATTTTTTTTTATTAGCTGTACAGCAATACATTCTCCACACTATCTTGATTCATAGACCCTCTCTGCCCCACCCAGCCATAATAAATGTCTTTATAAGGTAGATTTTCTGACCATTGTAAAATTCACACAGTACAGCTAGGTAAAAAAAAAAAAAAAAAAATGCATTAACCTAGAAATTTAAGAGCTTAAAAATAAGAAAGCAATTTAAATGCAAATACATGGAGGAAAATCTTCATTCTGAATCAGAAAAACTAAATCATCAGAAATAAGGACATTGCTCTTTTGCACAAATGACGACAAACTTTTTACAAATGCTCCATCCAAGCTTCCCCCTCTAGAAACAGTTTGTATCAAAATAGCTTCTTCAAACACTCATATCAAACTACTTGAATTAGACGTGGTCTGAAAAAATCTACTGTAAACTGCAAGATATCTTTTTATAAGTCTCTTTTTAGTATCCCATTAAATATAATCAATCTCTGACTCTTTCAGGTCACATACAGTTCAAGATTGGGGCCGGGTTATGGGGAACATGGCTTCACAACAGACCTCAGTCTCAAAGTGATTTGATACGTTCAATGTCCCCAGTTCTGTCCCTTTTCCTCCTTTTTACAAAGCCAAAACTAAATTCAGCATGGAAGCCTATTTGTCACGTGGAACAATATTAAAGCTCAATTTTTTGTTGCCTTTAAAGTAACGGGTGGTAAAAAGATTAGCTGCAACATTAAGCAACCCCTCCCCAAAAAGCAAGTTTGAGCAGACTCAAATGCAACGATTCAAGCTATAGAAGGACAGAAAGACAAGGGATTATGCAGCCTACATGATTTTTCTGGCTTTTATTTTGCCCCAACAAGTAAATTGAAAGCCTTCAGTGGCATGTTTCCAAACAACTACTGTTAAAAGCCATTGCATTCAGGTCATCAATTCACTAGAAAAAGATTAAAATATTCATAATAAAACAGAAAATAAAAATTATTTACAAAGCAAGACTAGCCAAGATTACCTTTTTTGTACAATTTTTATCAACCGCAAGTTTTTTTTTTTTTTTAAACACGTGATGGATGGATGTCATCGTCCCTGGTGTGATAATCAGATGGCTACATTTCTACTCTAACATTATCAACTGTGACCAGTGAAAGAGCACAAGGGGAACAAACAGCAAATGATAAATCATCATAAATGTCAAACATTGAGAGGACTTTCTCGGACAGATGGGGTAAAATAAAAAAAAGAAAACGCTCATTTCTACAGCAGTGACAGCGATTTTAGAGATCAAAACTTGACCAGGCACAAAATGATATCATTTCCCAATATTGCCATGGTAATGTCAGACTTAAAAGGTCAAATAAACAGCAGGTTATCTGGGAAAAGATGTCTAGATGCATGTACACCAAGTTAAATCAGATGCCGTGCAGTTCTCTCTGCGTACACAGTACAAACAGCAAAAAGAACTCCGCAGGTGAACTACTGCTAAAAAACATGCATGGTTTTGTGATCCTCATGAGTCTAAACGTTATGAAGCGACCAAATTGAACAATTCTGAGAAGTTAAAAACTTGGTTTTATGGAAAATGGTTATTGGAATATGAAGTCTTACTTCCTCAAGATAAATCTGATTCAAGACTTTGAGGAATAAACACATGAGGACACAAGAAATTAAGAGGTGTGGTATTAAAGGAAGTGTGGAAAGAGAAACTTGAGCATATATATATATATATATATATATATATATATATATATAGAAAAACAAGGGACACGGCTAGGGATGCATTTATGCAAGATGTGTCTACATGTATCCACAGATCACCGGTCCATCATGCTAAGGATCATTTCAGGAGTAAGATCGCCATTAGGTGCAGTGTCAGGGACGGCTATCTGCACTGTTTCTATTTCAGCCTCAATTGTCTCCATCTCCTCCACCACTGGTGGAGCTGCAGCTGCTTCAGCGCCCTCTGGCTCCTTCTTCACTATGATGTTCTCAATGGCCCCTGTGCTTTCATCCTCCACCTGAATAATGGCAGCAGTTTCTAGGAGAAACAGAGAGTGTTTTATTAAACCCAGTGAAACACATTTTGCAGTTTGTGATTTAACACCACATCAGCTTCCATAGCTTTTTTTCATGGCAAAAAAAAAAAATGCAGGGGTATATTAATTAAAAACCTATATAAAAGATTTTTAATATATTTTTGATAAAAACTCAAACTCATTCAGGACTTTGAAAAATATTTTCAAATGTACCCTTTTTACCTGCAGGGGTTTTGGCAGCAGACTTGGTAGGAGAGGCCTTGGGTGTGTTCTTGGGGGGTCTGCCCCGTTTCCTCTTTACAGGAGGCTCAACTGGAGCGGGGATGGGAATGCTGGGTGGAGCCTGTTCTACCATGATATGTTGTTCTTCAAGATGCTCCTCCTCCTCATCCTCTTCATCAATGTCATCCAAATCAGGCTCTCCATGCTCATCTGAGACATTCAGACCAGTGTTAAACTTTTATAAAAACCATTCAGAGCAACTGTAAGAGCCACTTAATACATGATTTGTATTAAGCATAATAAATAATTCAGATAAAATCCAACCCATTCTGCCAATACATGTTCAAGGGAAAGTTCACCCAAAAACGGAAATTGACCTTGTATTGTGCCAAACCCTTATTTGACTTATGACTTATTTTTTCCGTGTAATATAAAAGGAGATCTTAAGAAGAATGTTAAGTCTCAGTCACCATTCACTTTCACTGCCTCTTTTTTCCACAAAATTAAAGTGAATGGTGACTGAGGCTGCAAGTAACTAATATTCTGCCAAACATCTCCTTTTGCTTTCCACAGAAGAAATATTATACAGGTTTGCAATGACTATGTTACATAACCCTTGAAGAGGAGTTCAGATAATCAAGTTCTTGTCAATAAGATTAATCTCCAGTTTAGTATTTGAACACAGCATAATAATAGAACTAGAGCCAAGCCACTCACCACTGTCATCTTCATCATCATCCTTTCTAGAGCGCATCTTCCTCTTTCTGCCCCCACGGCCTCTCTTGGGCGGAGTTCCATTTTCTCCATCACCAGAATCTTCACCAGTGCAGTTCTCAGCATGCCTGGCCATGGTATTCTGTCAGATTCAAACATATCCACTTCATTAGACACTGTTCACTGCATCTAGTGGCACATTCAAACATGTCTAACCTCCTTTAATAGGTCATCATACCCTGCGAGTGAAGGTCTTGCCACATTTGGTGCATACAAAGGAGGTGGGTACAAAGTTGGGGTCGTGGTAACGCCGGAAGTGCATGTCCAGGAGCTGTTTCTGCCTAAAGGTTTTCTCACATTGGCTGCATGCATATGGCTTCTCTCCAGTATGAGTGCGCTTGTGCATGACCATGTGACGCTCCTGGAAGCAAATAGGACACAAAACTTCATTAACTTTTCAAAGTTAATGAAGTGAACTACACTGTTTTGTACCGTTTGCTCTTTCGATGTCAAAATGAGATGCCAAACTTAAAGGGTAAGTTCATTCAAAAAATGAAAATTCGGTTATCATATACTTTTGTATTCCAAACCTGTATCACTTTCTTCCATGAAAACACAAAGTATCAAACAGGATGTTAGCCTCAGTCAACATTCACTTTCAATGAATCTATTTTAATTACAATGAGGTGAATAGTGTCTGAAGCTGTCAGTCCCCAACATCTCCTTTAGTCTTCCATGGAAGAAAACATCTCATAGTTTAAAACATATTGATTGCGAGTAAACATAATGAGTTAGTAAACAATTAAAATTTTAATTTTGGGGTTAACCGCCATTTTTACATGCAAGCAAGTTAATTTAGAGAATTTTCATAGCTTCGGATGAGCTGTCTGACCTGACGGCAAGCATAGTCACACTGGTCACACTTGAAACGTTTCTCGTTTTTGTGGGACTTCTGATGCTGGATGAGAGCATAGCGCTCATGGAACACCGCATCGCAGTAACGGCACTTCCTGCCCTGCTCAATGTAGGAATGCTGCTTACGGAGATGCACGCCTTCAGGGGACGCAGAATTTAAAACATGTAAATTGCAACACCACAATTAAGTTACAAAATGTTGTAACTTATTGTTAAGAGTTAAAACATTTTAACCTCAATACTGAACCGGCAAATACCACAAATGTTAAATGCTGAAGATAACAGCAAAGGGTCTTACCGAGATCACTCTTGCGGGCGATAACAGTGTCACAGTGGGGGCAGTGAAACTTCGCCACGTTCTCTGTGTGCTTCTGCAAAATGTGCATTTTCATGGTGCCACTCTGAGTGAACCGTGCATGACAGATGTAGCACTCATAGGGCTTCTCTCCTATAGAATAGACAACAAGAAATATTGTCAATAGCCAAACCTTTTAAATAACGGAACAAAAACATAACACTATAAGCTGAGTGGTGACAAGTGGGAATCTGTGCTGCTGACCTGAGTGGGTCCTCATATGTCTCTTCAGCTTATAGGTGTCTCTGCTGGCATAGCTGCAGAGACTGCACTGGAACGGACGCTCTCCAGTGTGGGAACGAATGTGACGCTTCAGCTTACTAACCTGCAACATATCAAGTTTATGCCTCAACTTAGTACAAAAATTCAGATGCAGTATAGAGAATCAATCCTTTTGCAAACACTTTCTACAAGGTAATGCTCTCAGACCAACCTCCACACTGGCATAGTCACACATGGAGCACTTGAACGGTTTCTCATGGGTGTGCTTGTAGCGTCTGTGTCGCACCAGCTCTCCACTGGTGACAAAGGCCATGTCACAGTCAGTGCACTTGTGGGGTCTGGTGCCTGTCAGAAAAAATAAAAAGAAGGTTCAATTTCTTATTCAGTCAAACGATATGTTCCATTCCACAACTTGATCTATAATGTAGCACTTGAGATTATGTACCTGTGTGGGTGTTGAGGTGGTTCCTCAGCAAGGTGACAGTCCTGAAGGCTCGTCCACACAGATGGCACTTGTGAGGCCTCTCATCTGTGTGGCTCTTCATATGGCGGTCGAGGTTGGAACGTCGTGGACAGGTGTAACTGCACAGCTCGCACTGGAATGTCTTCTTAACACCTGCATGCAATGATTTAGATCAAGCTCAGATATTACACTATTATGAGATCAGATTTTAATTTCATATAAAAGTTAACTTTGTGCACAGTCAAGAGTTCTCACCTTTCTTCTTGATTTTGGTTGGTTTGGGTGGCTTCATGTTGCCCACAACTTTCTCAGCATTGACCTCAGAGAGCAGTCCCTCCTGTTGCTCCTCCTCAAAATCATACACTGAAACATCCATGTCTTTGTCTCCCTCCGTGTTGTAGCGCAGCTTGCTTTTCTTTGTTTTCTTGGTCTTTTTAACAGGGGGTGTGTAGTCTGGATCTTTAGCCCAGGTGGGGTCATCATTTTGGACTTCAGCCATCTCCTCCTCCTGTGGTTGAGGCTGCTCCTCTTGGGCCTGGAGCTCATCTTGCTCCACTGTCTCCACCTCTCCATTTGCACCCACCTTGACAACCTATAAAAAAAATTAAAAAAATAAAAATTTAGATTGAAGGGAGCACAGTCCAAGCTTGCCATAATTCAGTGAATCCATTCAAATCAGAATATAAATTATGACTGACCTGAAAACCCTCAGGTAATGGCAGGGTGTGACAGATGACTGGCTCTCCATCTTTAGGCATTGAGGTGGCATCCACCAGTGTCCCCTGCAGCTCTTCTACAGTGGCTGCAGTGACGGGCACCTGCACCAGCTGGAGCTCTCCCAAGCCCAACTGCTGCTCCTCCATGTTCACCACCTGCAGGGTGATGATCTGAGTGTCATCAACAGTGGTGACCGTGGCTTCATGGGCCGCACCAGCCACAACAGGTGCTCCAACAGCAGCCTCCATGACTTCTGTCTTCATCTGGAGCAGGGCAGGATCCAGGGTATCCATCACCATCATCTCAACACTGTTGCTGACATTAACTACTCCCTCTACTATTTGCTGCTGGGCCTCCACTACAGACTCTCCTTCAGCATGGTCTTGCTCTAACACAGCAGCCTGCAGTAGTTCAGCTCCAACTTCTTCATCCTCTCGCCGCCTTTGGTACGTCTTACATTCCTTGGCCTTGAAAGCATCCCCCGCCTCTTCCACCACTGCCTCAGTCGGTCCCCCTTCCATGGGTAATACCTACAGGGAGCAAAAGATCAAAGTGTTGGAATTCAGCACTAGAATTTTCCTACCTGACTGCAATCTGAGCCGTGTTTACTTACATGCACAGACAGAGACAGGCTGCTATCAACCATATCAATGGAGAACAATTGAGTCGAGTTGACACCTCCATTGGCATCCATTGCAAACAAATGACTTCGGTGTTTGCAGAGCATACTATGAGTTTACCTGCATCGAAAAGGAATACTTCATCTCCCTACACCTGTGCCTCCGATGAATGATCTACCTGTCTCAACTCTGCTTACTACCTAGCTCAACCTGTTGGAATGCAAATAAACCAAGGCAGTCAGTCATATAGTGTAAAATAAAAATAAAGCATAGATTTCCAAAGAACAGTTCATATTAGCTAGGCTAATAAAGCCTTCTTCCTTGTCTTGATCAGGGTTATTATTAGTTTTTATTTCTATTCTATCTTCACTTTGTCATTTCGATTTAGTTTAGCTTCCCCCACATTTTCTCTTAGTTGTGATTTTCTCAGTGTTTTCTAGTTTAAGTTTAGTTAGTTTAGTTTTAGTATTTTATGTTGATGCTAATTGACCCCACCCATGGGTTTGACTTTACTTTGCTTAAATGGGTTCACATTTACTATATAGTGTGCTGTTCAAAATTGTTCATAATGTTGACAAATGATACATCTTTATAATTTGTCAACATTATTAACTTTTTTTTTTGACTAGACTATATAGTAAATGTGAACTCATTTAAGCAAAGTGACATCAATTCTGGGGGGGTCATGCACATCAACAGGTTAAGGCTGGCACAGCTGAAGCACTGGTATACTGGTAACATTTAAAATGTCTAACATCAATAAATATCACAGGGTAAAATTGTGTTACCTCTATCTAGTGGCATGTTCATGTTTAAGGTAGATTGTAAATCTTTTTGATTGAAAATTGTAAAGTTTCAAATTTTATAATACAGGGTGAAAATGTGTAAAGTGGGACAGTTAAGCTTGACCCCTATTATATCCATATGCATGTCCTTAAATTCAAATAATATTCGAGAAGTAAACAATTAACTTTTTGAAGTTTTAAAGTGAAGATTTTACATCAGAAAAAAGAAACAAAAAACTAATTTGAGGCAAATCTTTTTACAGTGATAAAAAGTAAGAGTTGACTTAATGTTTGTAAATGTTACATATGATGTGAAAGTGTATCAGAAAATATAAAAAAATAATTTCAAATAATTTGTAGATATTTTCTTTCCCACTTTACCAACACTGTCAGAACAAAAAAATCTGGGATTTGGCCAAGAGGGTCTCCAAAGTTTCCTCTTCCCAGTATTGAGTTTCTTAATTTTTGCTTTTGACTAAGGTAGGATACATCCTAAGCTTTCTATAAAGTTATAATGTAGGGTTGTGGCATTTGTATCATAATTAAAAGTGACAAGAAAAAAAAAAGTTAAAATTTTCAAGTGTCCCACTCTGCCCATATTCACCCTACCATGTATATAAACTAAATTTAATTCAAGGTCATTTTTATTTAGTTTAAGTTCGATTTGGAGTTATGATGAACAAGTATTTTAGTTTAATTTCAGTTTATTTAATCATTTAATTTTTTTAGTTGAGTTGACAAATATTTTCATTTTAGTTTTCGTTAACGCTAATAACACAGGTCCTCATTGGTTAAGTAGATGTTTCTCGTTAGTATTCCTAATATTCATACAGCGCCAAAAACAGCTATTTACAATGCCCAAATGATTTTTGTTGTACTGTTACATTTCAATTCGTTCAACGAAAGCTCAGCTAAATGTTGAGCGTTGCTTTCATTTACCCCCAAACCACGTTCGTGAACTCTTGATCGGGCGCCAGAAAGCATTATATCATTCACTCGTACTTCCTCACTAGACTGCATGATCGCTCGGCATTGCCAAACCCAGTCACCATTAACCCGTTCAACCAACAAAACGGGGCAAGTGTGTCCAGTACCTGCAACCTCCACATGTTTAAAAACACGCTTATGATTTCCCACAGCAAGAGGGCATTCTGAGACGGTTAATCGTGTTTTTGTACCACTACCAGTCGGGTTGTAGAGGGAGCTCTCTACAGTTTTTATCCCTTCAGTCGTTTGTTGCTTCAGGTTAGTCTTTCAATAAGAGTGAGCGGTCGCACCGAGACCGACGTCTGCGGAGATTCAGGTGTTTTAGGCGATAAACCCCTGCTACATGTGCAGGACCTGGAGCCAGAGAGCGTACGTCTTACTTTACGAATATGGCCATCGGTGTCATTTAGCAACGGCATCTTCCTCGTTTGATTTAAATCTGCGCAATAAGCTAGCAGCAACAGAACCGACGATAAAATCGAAAATATGGGTTAGATTTTCAACAACTTCGATCTGAACTCAGTTCAGATCGGTTTCAAGGAGTGATGAAGAGAACACAGCAAACCGAGGCCGCAGTAGTTGGACTTTATTATCGCAGAACCGAGTGAATGTTTCATCGGCTCGTGTTTGAAATTTAACTGCGCGAGGAGGGGCGAGAACATAGCGATTGGCGCGCGCGCTAGTGACATTTTATATAGTAGAAATACTCATTTTGCTTAAAACATTTTGGATTTGACATTAAAGTGGTGTTTTTAAATATAGGTGTTTGTTTGAGAGCATTTGGGTGTGGTGGGACTTGAAGCTGGTGAAGTGTATGCGGCACTTTAGCTGGTTGGCTAAGTGCGCGTGCAGAAACGGCGGGTTTCTAAAGACAGGAAACAAAGAGAAGAAACAGAAAATGGACGCCTGGCCTAAAGATTGAAACAAACATCCTTGCGCTAAAAATGGGCATCTCGGCGAAATGTCGTCTGATATAGTTTCAATAGTGCTTAATAGTCGGGCAGAAGCCCGAACTTCTGGGTTATAAATGTTTTTTGCTAAATTTTCGATAACGATAGAGGGAGACAAACACCCCCCGCCATCCGCCTGGACTGGGAGCCCCATCGTGACACCTAGAGGCCGATTAAAGCTCCTGCAAAATTCCCCCCTTTCGGAAAAGTAGTGCTGTTTTACCTGCGTTTCGTGATTTGCTCTCGCGTTGAATTCGACAGAAAGCCCAGGGTTTGTTCTTCCTTCAGTACGAGACGGAGTAAAATTGCGTCCTTCTCCTCCGGCGGTTTTAATCCTCTCCCGCTTTTGCAGAGTAGGCTCCGCACAAAATGGCGGCCCTGAGCGGCTGTTGCGCATGCGCGGCGTGCAGGGGGGCGGTGGCGAGGGGGAGGGCTGTAAATACAGGCAGTGTGCGGATTGGCCGTGTGGGGCGCTACTTTTGAATTACAAATGTGGGCTGCTCTTTAATGAAACGTTCAAATAGATTTAAAAAAAAGTATTTTTACATTGTAACATATGGCCATCTTATTACACGAGATAAGTATTGTTGGATAACATTAGAAGAGACTTGTTTAATCAATACAATGTCGAAATGGGCTTCTCTATTGCTTAATAGCAATGTTTTTTCCTGATAATTGACCATTATATGGTGGTCTGTTTATTTTTGAGCATGTGTGCGCATATATACATATATATATATTATATATATATATTTATATATATATATATATATATATATATATATATATATATATATATATATATATATACACACATACATATATATATATATATATATATACATACATATATATACATATATACACACACACACACACTACCGGTCAAAACCTTTGAAACACTTGACTGAAATGTTTCTCATGATCTTAAAAATCTTTTGATCTGAAGGCGTATGCTTAAATGTTTGAAATTAGTTTTGTAGACAAAAATATAATTGTGCCACCATATTTATTTATTTTATTATAAAACTAAAATTTAATAATAAAAAAAAAAAGTTTTTGAAATTGATGACTTGGACCATATAATAACGAAAAGCAGCCAATAAGTGCCCAACATACAGTGCATCCGGAAAGTATTCACAGCGCTTCACTTTTTCCACATTTTGTTATGTTACAGCCTTATTCCAAAATGGATTAAATTCATTATTTTCCTCAAAATTCTACAAACAATACCCCATAATGACAATGTGAAAGAAGTTTGTTTGAATCTTTGCAAATTTATTAAAAATAAAAAACCAAAAAAAAAAAAAAAAAAAATCACATGTACATAAGTATTCACAGCCTTTGCCATGACACTCAAAATTGAGCTCAGGTGCATCCTGTTTCCACTGATCATCCTTGAGATGTTTCTACAACTTGACTGGAGTCCACCTGTGGTAAATTCAGTTGATTGGACATGATTTGGAAAGGCACACACCTGTCTATATAAGGTCCCACAGTTAACAGTGCATGTCAGAGCACAAACCAAGCCATGAAGTCCAAGGAATTGTCTGTAGACCTCTGAGACAGGATTGTATCGAGGCACAGATCTGGGGAAGGGTACAGAAAAATGTCTGCAGCATTGAAGGTCCCAGTGAACACAGTGGCCTCCATCATCCGTAAATGGAAGAAGTTTGGAACCACTAGGACTCTTCCTAGAGCTGGCCGCCTGGCCAAACTGAGCGATCGGGGGAGAAGGGCCTTAGTCAGGGAGGTGACCAAGAACCCGATGGTCACTCTGACAGAGCTCCAGCGTTTCTCTGTGGAGAGAGGAGAACCTTCCAGAAGAACAATCATCTGTGCAGCACTCCACCAATCAGGCCTGTATGGTAGAGTGGCCAGACGGAAGCCACTCCTCAGTAAAAGGCACATGACTGCCCGCCTGGAGTTTGCCAAAAGGCACCTGAAGGACTTTCAGACCATGAGAAACAAAATTCTCTGGTCTCTTTGGCCTGAATGGCAAGCGTCATGTCTGGAGGAAACCAGGCACCACCCGTCACCGGGCCAATACCATCCCTACAGTGAAGCATGGTGGTGGCAGCATCATGCTGTGGGGATGTTTTTCAGCGGCAGGAACTGGGAGACTAGTCAGGATCGAGGGAAAGATGAATGCAGCAATGTACAGAGACATCCTTGATGAAAACCTGCTCCAGAGCGCTCTGGACCTCAGACTGGGGCGAAGGTTCATCTTCCAACAGGACAACGACCCTAAGCACACAGCCAAGATAACAAAGGAGTGGCTACGGGACAACTCTGTGAATGTCCTTGAGTGGCCCAGCCAGAGCGATGTGAATACTTTCCGGATGCACTGTAGATGGGAACTCCTTCAATACTGTTTAAAAAGCATCCCAGGGTGATACCTCAAGAAGCTGGTTGAGAAAATGTCAAGAGTACATGTCTGCAAATTCTAGGCAAAGGGTGACTACTTTGAAGATGCTAAAATATAACACAGTTTTGATTTTATTTTAGATTTTGTTTAGTCACAACATAATTCCCATGGTTCCATTTGTTCTATCATAGTTTTGATGACTTTAATTCACATTTTAGAATAATAGTAAAGTGTTTCAAAACTTGACCGGTTGTGTATCTATAAATTCATTTGTTTAAAGTTTGGCAAAGTGTCATATTTGTTCATGAATAAGAAATGCAAGTTTTAGTGTTCATAATTTTAATAGTTTACAGTTGATGTCAGCAATATCCTTGTCAGACAATATACATATTTAAGAGAAGGGGGGGAAAAAAAAAAAAAAAGCAAAAGTAGATCACTTCTTTAATGCTGCACAACCTGTAAGTAATAATGAAAAATATATATTTAAATCTGTTCTGCAGTTTGTAATCCTAAACTGCAATCTTGAGTTTTAAATAAAGTATCTCATTCTCATGCTCCCTATACTAATTTGAGGCACTTATACACTGTAGAGGCGTTCTTTGTCCATAATGAAGCCTGGAACAAATTCAGCGAGGAAAACAATGCGACACAAAATGAACCCTCTCTGGTTTCAGATCAGACGCTTTGACTAGCAGCACTGGAAAAAATGCTCAGAGTCAAGCAGTCTAGAAATCACATGCATGGAGAGGCTGTCTGAACCTTTTGCAAAAGGCAGTATTCACCACAGTTTACATCTTTCAATCAAAATAATGATAAAAATAACAGCTTCTCACCACCTTTACAGCAGATTTTACATTGCCAGTGGCTTAAATCTTGGGAAGTGCATGGTGAATAAAAACAAATCTGCATTTGTTATCGAGTACTTAAACATTTAAACTAAATTACAACACAAAACATTTACACTTCCGATGGGCTATAGATATATTGTGTGTCAATAAAGCATCTGACAGTATGGAATGATGACACTGTTACACTTTTAATGGCAACAAGGTCCCTATTAAAATACCAACATTCATTCTCCAATTAATATGTACACACACACAAACACTCTTGACAAAGTGTACAACTAGGCTCTCTATATACTCTGCAGGTAGTCGCTGCCTACTTGCATCAATAAAGTGAAAATAACACTATCTCCAATCACTATCAGCACAGTCACCACTTGTACTGCTGATCAGGGTCCAGCTTTCATGAATCGTAAAGGCAACACCATTGGGCCAAATCATAAGGCAGCAAAGCATTCTTAAACTAGTTCACCCAAAAATGAAAATTCTCTCATCATTTACTCACTTTCATACCATCCCAGATGTGTATGGACTTTTTCAGCAGAACACAAAAGAAGATTTTTAGAAAAATATCTCAGCTCTGATGGTCCATTCAATGCAAGTGAATGGTGACCAAAACTTTGTAGATAAAAAAGCACATAAAGGCAGCATAAAAGTAATCCATATGACTCCAGTGGATAAATCTATATCTTAATAAGTGAAATGAGAGGTGTGGGTGAGAAACGGATCAATCTTTAAGTCCTTCTTTTACTATAAATCTCCCTCTTTAACCAGCTCCAACCAGTAGGTGGCAATATGCACGAAGAATGCGAATCTCACACACACACAAAAAAAGAATGTGGCAGTGGAGATTTATAGTAAAAAAGGACTTAAATATTGATCTATTTTTCACCCACACTCATATCACTTAATGAACAATTGGATAAAACCACTGTGGTCTTATGGATTACTTCTATGGGGCCTTTTTGTGCTTTATAGACCTTCAGAGTTCTGGTCACCATTTACTTGTATTGTATGGACCTACAGAGTGGAGATATTCTTATAAAAACCTTTGTTTGTGTTCTGCAGAAGAAAGTCATACACATCTGTGATGGCATGAGGGTGAGTAAATGATGACAGAATTTTCATATTTGGGTGAACTATCCATTTAATAAACCCACTCACACCCCACTCTCTCTCTATGTATCTTACTATATTACTTTACAGTAGTTTATCTTAGGCCATATCCAAAATATTCATAACATACAGAATGACAAACAAGTCCTCTTGTCCAATGATTGTATTCATACCATGTCTTCAAGGATACTGATTTGCACTTATACATCTGTATAGTGTACACTGGATAGTTTTTAATAGTGTGCAATTAATAGTTTATAAATGGCATGATCATGTAGGTGAATATACTGAGACATGAGTACATTGTTTTCGATGAGTATCAGTTGATTGTGTTAGAAGGCGGTGCTGGCCATACTGCCAGGTGCAAAAAGGCGAGACATTCCATCTTGTGAGGACTCAACGTGTCGATGGGCCATCTTTCCCTCCTCACCTGCATAATAAATAAAGTAATCATACAGAAGAAACCAAAGCACAATAAAGTTACATGTACTGTTAACAACTATTGCATTAATGTCTTTTTTAGCTCTAAATTATTTTTCAGCTCTGTTATGTTATAATGACTCAACATAGGCCCTTTTAAAAAAAACATTATACTATTTTTGTCAATGGAGCAGATAGGCCTGTTAATCTATCCAAATATTAGACTTATATTTTGTATATAAAATAATAAAAAACTGAAATCACAAACCGGTTATATAATTTTGGAACGATTCATGATTATTTTCCAAAAATATGCAGAAGACACAAATTGTACATGGAGGGGCAATTTGCACTGTAGGGGAATACTGATTGAAAATGCACAAGGTTTTAAATTCACTGGTTCAAAAACTTTAATTAATGTGTGATGCATTGGAACAGAAGAACAGCAGTCAAAAGTTTTAAAATATATATTGAAAATTCTTTACATTTAGGGAGCACACAGATGTTTGGTTTATTCTTTTTTTTTTTTTTTTCTCCCAATTTGGAATGCCCAATTCCCAATGCGCTCTTAAGTCCTTGTGGTCGCGTAGTGATTCGCCTCAGTCCGGGTGGCGGAGGACGAATCCCAGTTGCCTCCGTGTCTGAGACCGTAACACATGGCTTGTTGAGCGCGTTGCCATGGAGACATAGCGCATGTGGAGGCTTCACGCCATCCACCGCGGCAACCATGCTCAACTCACCACGCGCCCCACCGAGAACGAACCACATTATAGCGACCACAAGGAGTTTACCCCATGTGACTCTACCCTCCCTAGCAACCGGGCCAATTTGGTTGCTTAGGAGACCTGGCACTCAGCATGCCCTGGGATTTGAGCTAGCGAACTCCAGGGGTGGTAGCCAGCGTATTTTACCATTGAGCTACCCAGGCCCCCCGTTTGGTTTATTCTTGACTGTAAACATTAACAGAAAAAATTGTTACATTAATCATTGAGTCAATATGAATATGAGCTACGCCACTGGTTCTCGACCCAACAATGGGATGCAGGCCTGACAATTCTAAACGCAAATAATAAAATACAACTATCCATATAATGGATATATATTGATATATTGTGCATTATAAACGATGCAAGGTAAAAGAAATTACACACCCAGACTACATTGCAGTATTGCGTTGGATCATTACTTAATGTCCAATGTAAAATCTGGGTCCTGAAGCAAACCCAACTCATAACCACTACTATAGATTACACTTGCTCCTGTGTCTTAAACTCTTCAATCTCTACAGAATCTATTCTTTGTTTCCCTATTACTCCATGAGTCATTTTCAGTTATTTATTGCACTGCTTACCTAGCACAAGGAGAGCTTGTTTGGCAGCATCCCTCACATCCTCCATATCTGACCGGCACAGATACACCAGCTGCTCAATGCTTTCTTTGGCCTGTAATGTATAAACATAGTCAGCAGGGCACTTTACTTAAAAGTTCCGCACTAGCATTGAGGTGTAATACTGCATAAAATCTGATTCCAACTCAGATTACTAAAGTACCAAATCTGTGCAACACTTCAAGGCTCCATTTAAGCACAAATACCAAATAGATTGAAGAAAAACCGAGGACGAAGCTGATAGAGTTGTTCGGGTTATTGGGGAGAAATGTCTAGATGTTATGCAGGAACTGACCTTCAGACAAGCGAGTGCTTTACATCCACAAACTCGCGTCTCAATGCTCTCATCCTCCAGTAGTTCTAGACAGCTCACAAGCGCCTGAGACAGAACAGTAATGAGAGACAGCTGAGTAGATTAATTCACAATCCTTTCTGAACAACAGAGCGTCAAAGAAAATAACTGCTTATTAAGACCAAAAGAGCTGAGAAATTCTTCTAAAAATCTTCAGCAGATGAAAGAAAGTCATACACATCTGGGATGGCAAAAGAGTGAGTAAATGATGAAAGAATTGTCATTTTTGGGTGAACTATTCCTTAAAACTAGTAGTATTTGGCCATTATGTGATCAAAACACGACAGCCCACCTGAGGAGACCCTCTTCATGTAATAAGGTTACTGGGTAACACTTTACAATAAGATTCCATTCGTTAACATTAGTTAATGCATTACATATCTTGAACAAACAATGAACAATATTTTTTTTACAGCATTTATTAATCTTTGTTAATGTAAGTTAATAAAAATACAACTGTTTATTGTTAATGTTAATTTATAGTGCATTAACTTCAGTATGTTAACAAATAAATGTTTTTATTTGAACAATGTATTAGTATATGTTGAAATTAACATTAACTAAGATGAATAAATGCTGTAAAATTATTGTTCATTGTTAGTTCATGTTAACTAATGTTAACAAATGGAACCTTATTGTAAAGTGTTACAGGGTTACTGATATGACTTGAGTCGTCATCTCATGCAAGTGGTCAAGATTTTATACAAGTTTCAAAATTATTATTAATTTCTTTAGGAGTAAAACTTTTACATTGAGAAAAAAATTCTTATCATATCTTAAACATATCACTGCATCTTAAACATATGTTTGGCTACCCACAGTTACACATCACTGACACCTACACTGCCTGGCCAAAAAAAAAAGTCGCTGTTTGGATTTAAGGCTTCAATTGGTCAGGTCTAGGCAAATTAATTAACCTTTTTTTTTGAAAACTGTTTAAAAATATCAATATACTGTAGACATGACTGTTTTAGGCAGGACCGTCATCGGGGGCGACCAGGGACATCCTTTATAGTATAGCCAACTCACGGCTCTTTTGGGAGAGGGTAGCCCCACACGAAAAGATTTAGTCCCCGGCCCCGTGAATTTCAGTGGCGGCCCTCATTTTGGGGGCCACTCAGGACAGGAAGTTCCCTTGACTTTCACTGTAATTGCATTTAACTAATCACCTCCAAAAGTACAGAACACAAAGTTTGAAGGAGGACCCCGAGTGCAACATCTTACCCTCTCCCTGTGGCGGGTTTGGTCAGCTAGACTCCGCAGCAGAGAGCTGGCTGCACTGCACACTTTCCCCCTTGCATCCCTCAGCAGCAGACTGACTGCCCGCAAGCCCTCCCTCTTCAGACTGCATTCTGGAGGCTTCTTCAGAGACTTTACCAGAACATCCTGGTCTCCAGACTGCAAGCACTGAACTAGCCACACTGCAGGAGAATGGGGAAGAGAGACAGAAGTGTGGTTAATGGAAGACATGGATGAAATGGATAGTGATAGGAGAATATGAGGTGGGGGAGGAATGGAAAGATGAAATAAGAAAGCACAAAGAGAGGTGTGGTGGGGTGATAATGGCAGGGGTCAAAAGTACTCCTAAATGTGTTGCACAATCACTCTTGCTAATGTTTACGTTTCATAGAAGATGATAGAGGGGTATAAGTCATTCACACTTATGGCATTTTTCCACTGCACATTACGGTTCGACTCAACTCTGCTCGCTTTACTTTTCTGAGCTTGCTTTTCCACTGCAGTTTAGTGCAGCCTCAACATGGGTGGGATTATAGGCTGATCATCATAGTTGCATCGCCCTATCCAGCTCTCGTTGGATCCTCTCCTAGGCTACTAACGAGAGGAACGTCTGCACCTCGTTTATTGACCACGGTGTGGTTTTGTGCACAGCCATTTATTTTTACAATTTGAAAGTCGCGTGAACAAATTATACTGCTATCACTGTTCCTAACTTTAAAACTAGCAGGTTGATGTCCCGTGTCGCAAATCCAGTGACGCTGGTAGTGACGATTCTCTCTGACCAATCAGTGATCTGCAGGGGTTTGATGTCACATTTAGTATCGGCTCGGCTCGCTTGGAACCTCAACTGAGGTGGTACTAAAAAAAGTACCAGGTACTATCCACAGTGGAAAACCCCCAAAAAGCGAGCAGAGTCGAGTTGAGTCGAGCCGTACCGTGCAGTGGAAAAGCCCCATTAGGCCTGTTTCGCAGCACATTAGCATAATGCATAACGCTTTCACACTAGCCTAGTTTCCATCCACTTTTCTCACTATTTTGTTATTGACAAAGTGAAAATGCGTAAATTTTTTTTTGCTTCTGCCTGTTTCCATTCAAATGGCCTTTTATCGATAAAAATGGTGTGCGTGATGACATCATGCCTAAAAAAACACTTTGTCGTGTAAGTTTTGGTTTAGCGCAAAAGAACTCTGCCCTTAAGCCGTTTCCATACAGAATTGTGTGTTTATCGCCAATTCGCCTCCCAGATGTCCCTAATTTTTTTCCTCCGAAGTTTTGGTAAAATGGGGAGAGTATTGAGACAATTCACTGAAATTAACCAGCTTACTGTCATTTTAATTTCACAAATAAATGCAATCAGAAGACGAGGAATTGCAATCAAAAGGGAGCAGTTGCCCTTCTGATAGGACTGTAATATTGGTCCTGATGTTGCGCTTATTGCAGGTTGCCACCGGTTCTGACCTGAAAGCGAATCGTCATGGCCCTGTACAAGCTGGCAACCTGCACCAATTAGTGGGGGAAATTTTCGGTCTTAGTATAAGGACCATCTATTCATGTGTATGCTGTGTGCACAGCTATTAAAGAAAAACTGATGCGGTGTAATATCAGTGTTTACATATGATACATTCCTGATATTCAATAGGCTATTTTGAACAATCATCTAATCTAAAGCGTCGCCATCACAACTGAATTATGTCCCGTATATTTGTCCCACAACTTTTAACGACCAACTGAACTTGATTATCATCTAAAAGTAATTTTAGCATCATAATGCAATTTACATTTTCTGAAGAAGCTCAGCAAATGCGATCCGAGGTAAAGAGGGTTAGATTTAAAATATTTAAAAGTTTTAAAAGGTTCAAAAGCTCGTTTTCTGAAAGTGAACTCCGCATTGGACAAATAGTTCTGATAGTTTAAAGTCTTGAAGTGTAGAAAATGTAATTCAGCCGACTTTATTCATCTACAGAACAGGGTACGGCTAATTTAAGTTTGTGTGAAGAAAAGGCATATATAGGTCTAAAAATAAAAAAACAAATGTTGTTTGGTAATTTATTTAATTTAATACTGGGAATTTTGCAAGCATTTTTTCAAAAGCAAAACAATAATTTAAAAGAATTGGGTTATATGTTATCTTTTCTTCTAGTATTGTGTATTTATTTTCAATTTAAAACATCTTTGTGCACAGAAATTATAAGTTTTTTGTATTGTGGGTTAATTCCTTGACTGCCGTCTATTATTTTGAATGGTGTGTAAAAGCAACTTTAATAAATAAACGGATGGCTACCGCAATTAAACTGATCGCAAAGAGTGGCCACTCATTTGTTCTCCGTGCACTTGTCAATGTGCATGATACGAGATATTTGTGTTGGCACTCCTGGAAGTGTCATGTTTGCAGTGATTGGATCTTTATGCCGTTCAGATCAATCCATAATCACGTACCATAAATTGGCTTTTATGGATGTATACCTTGTCGTCATGATTAACACAGGCTAATGATTGAGGTAAATTCTGTCATGCGACACTACATTTTGCGTTAATGCCAATTTTCTCGACAAAAAGTGTTTCCAAACCAGTTTTTCGCTACATTTGATGTATCGACATAGAGTTTATGCACTAGAGTTAAACGGAAAAATATTATATCGTCACTTGTGAAATTTTAGCGATAATTTGCATTTCCATCAGCTTTATTTTCATGCGCTAAAATTTTTCCCAAAAAATCCTTGGATGGAAACATAGTTAATGACAGTGTTTCGGTGGCTCTATACAGCAAATAAAGTGTTTTCTGGGTTACTATACAGAGTATTTTTTTTTTTTTTTTTTACTAATGGCCATTAATTATTTAAATTGTTACAGGGAGTGGTCTTTTGAGAACTTGATTGACGTGAAATCTAATTTACACGAGGAAGGGGATTACATTTACATCTAAATGGTAATTCGTCTACATGGAGTGAAACACAAACCTGTAAATGTAGAATATAAACTGCTTAAATGATCAGGATTCTGTCAGATTTATATTTGAAAGTAATGCTGCTTCATAAAAACCTAGATTACAAAATATTTTTGTATTGTTGATGTGTTTATAATGCATTTTCTCTGAGTTCAGAGCTGGAAAAAAAAACTATTATATTAATTTTACAAATTATTTTTATTATTTAAAATTCTCTCTGTTTCCTTTTTCTGCTCTACTCTTAGAACTTGGCAGTGTGATCCTTCAAATGTCGCTTTGGATATATGGGTTTGCCAAATGACTAAATGTAAAATGCAAAATGTAAATGCTATAATAGGCTCAGTGCTGAAACTGTACTTGCAGCTATACTTCAGCTACATTTGAGCTATGCTGCTAGCACCAGTTATACAAGCACGAAAATGAATACACATCGCTAACGAGTGTGGTGTGATAATTTTTTTTTTTCCCTTAATTTTTGATTCTACTCTCTCTCATACTCTGGCACACACAAATAAAACACTCAAACATACCTTCTTCGGCAAGCTCAGTAATGTGTGTGTCCAGTTCATTCACTCCCTCTGCTTCCAAATAGCTCCAAAACTGGAAGAGTGTGAGCATCTCTTTGGCCGCACCTCCACTACGCCTGGGCAGCTTTTTCTCCAGGACACGCTCCACCAGACGCAGGAACACTGTCAGAGACACACACAGGTTCAAAGAAACATCAGTCTAAGTTACCAAGGGTCAAAACATAATCTGATATGGCAAGTTGGAATGTAGAGATTTTTTGGTGATTTTCACACTGGGCACATTTGCTGCGGTCCAAATCCCCCCACAGCGTTGGTCCAGTTTCAGACTCGCATATGATTCTGTCGAACCCCAGTGCTTTTCCATCACAAACGTGCACACTATGGAAAACACAATACGGGTCACTATATTTGTGTGTTTTTATTCATTTGGTGTCATTATGGACACCAGAGTGGACGAAACTTGCGCCTCTGTGCGTCGCATGCCGTAACTCAGCAGTTGTACTTGTCCAGGAGAAGGCGTCTATATCGGTTGCTCACAAACTATCTAGTTGCACGCTCGCTCACGCACATATATACAAGGCACCTCACCTCTTCTGTGTTCCATAACGTTCCCGTCATTCATGGTGTACGTGTGTGTTTGTTTTGGTGCAACTGATGATGTCATCGTGCTTAAATCGGCAAAAACGCATGAGCAAGTAATTTTACTTGTTTACTTTACTGAACAAATGCAGACCCGAATACAGGTTGTTTCCTCACTCATGCGAAAAATGCCACAGTTCCACTGCAACCGAACTTGGATCATCTCCTACAGGTAGTCTCGGGTTCTGTACTGCGGTCCGCTCCCCGGACTGCAAAACAGCTTTCACATTACCAACTTTTCATGCGAACTGTGCTCTGTTTTGGCTAAACTGCTAGTGTGGAACCCCCCTTAATTACCCCAGAGACTATTAGAATTGATGATTAGCAGTCAATACTTCAGGGAGATTAAATACTGGAATTTAAATTTAACTTTTTTTCACATTTATTTTGATTATTTGATTGAACAGCAATTTTTATTAATACACCAATTTCCCAATAACGGTTTACAGTGTTTGCTCAAGCATTAAAATATGCATGCACACACACACATTTCACAAGGTGGGGACTTTCAACTGACTTTTGTTTTTATACTGACCTATTGATATTTTTCTATACCCTAATCCCCTATCACTAAACCTAACCTTCACAAACCCACTACCCCTAACCTTCACAAACCCAAAATCTAAATACTGCATATTTAGATTTTAATGAAAACTTTAGTAGGTGATTTCAGGTTTTACTATCCTTGTAGGGACATATGAGCCTCACAATATAGAAAACACCTGACCCCCCATACACATACCTGTGTCTGCAAAGCCGGCTCCTCTCTCTGGGAGTTTGCTGGCATAAGCATTGCTGAGCGCCTGCAAGAAAGCATCTGTGGAGGTGCTGTACACACTGCAGCCATCCGTGCACTGCCGCCATAGTAACACAGCCCCTTGGCACTGATCTAATTGAGGAACAACTGCTCCGACATACAAAGTGAAAGAGAGAGAGTGAGGGCTTGAAAGATATTTTCAGAAAATATAAAGTTATTATATATATAGTTATATAAAGTTATTATTTTCCATGCATCATAATTTATAATATAACATGTCTGAAAAATCCAGTGAATTGAGAAAAACTGTGGACCGACTGAGACACAAATAACACTGCAAATACATACAGCAGATAGCAAAAAAATAATTTAACAGACTACTATAAAACTAAACAAAATCTCCTCTAAAACAAATCCTGTGAGACATACCCTCCTCTGGTTGACTGACTCCGCCCCTCGAGTCCTTGACAACCCATCGAATTAGCTCGAGAACTCGAGCCTCCCTGAGGAGATGGTCCAGAGCATACATCTCCCCACAGCGCAGAGGCCCGAATGTCCCTAACCTCTGTTCACAACAACAAAATACAGAGCATCAGTACAAATGCACTGTTAAATGTAGACCAGTCATCCCCAAAAAATGACTGGGGCTTTAAAACAAATTACTGCGAAAATAGAAAATAGCAAATATTCTTCTGAAAACAACATGATGGAGAGCAAATAAAAGTGCAGTCATCAAGTTCACAAAACCCATTTAATTCTAAAACAATTAAAAAAATAAAAATAAAGTATCAAAAATATTTATAATATATAAAAATACATAATATATATATATATATATATATATATATATATATATATATATATACACACACACACACACACACACACACACACACAGGTGGGACCAAACATCCTAATGAAGTATTATATATGACTGAAGTCACTGACCAGTAGCTGTGAGCTGCAGTTCTTCAGATGAACCAGCAGGGTGTGATCTAGAGCCGGGCACCCTGTGCTGAGAGGACCAGACTGAGTGTCCCAACATCTTGCTTCACAACCCTCGTCCTCCCCTGCGCTCTCCACAGCCGCTGGCCGCTCTGCAGCTCTGTATCCATCACAACATACAAATATGAAGACCAAAAGACGTCAGATAAAAAGAGGGAAGTGGCAATAATCCATACAATACTTTTAAAAGTTTGAAAATAATTTCCTCAAACAGTTTCTGTTCAGTTGTCCTTCTAAGCACAAGGTGGCAGTAGAGTACCATATTATTAGAAAGCGATGTGTTTTGAGGAAAAATCTTTGTTCAACCTGATTTTTTATTTTTATTTTTATTTTTTATAACATATAACAAGACATTGCCTATGTAGTGTGTTACCTATGCAGTGTGTTCCGTTTAAAGTGAGACATTTATCAAGTTCTGACCTGTCTGTCACACTCTGTCTCTCTCCATCCTCCTCATCTTCTTCCTCCTCCAGGTCTGATGTATTGAGGAAGTCAAAGCTTCCAAGAGCAGTCTCAACTGTCAAACTGACACTTGACGAACGACTGCGATTCCGTACCTTCACATACATTCACACAAAAGAGATCAACAAAACATTCAAACAAACTTTAAACTATCTATCTCTTTTCACTTTCACTAATAATAACAAATTACATTTTGATTTTAAAGTGAAAGGTGTAAAATATACCCAATGTTTTAAAACTACATTTATATTCATATTAAACTGAAGAAAACCACAGAATTTGAGGTCCATACAATGCAAGTGAATGGTGGCTGGAACTTTGAATCTCCAAAAAGCATATAAAGGCAGCATAAAAGTAATCCATACGACTCCAGTAGTTTAATCCATGTCTTCTGAAGCTCTATCCTCCTTTTTCACTATAAATCTCCTTGGCGATCATGATTCCAATCTCTATTACACTTCCTATTGCCATCTAGCACTCTGCACATGCGTTAAGTACTATTAAGTGTAATCAAGCTTGAAATCATGATCGTACCAAGAGACTGCAATGGCAAGATGTACAGTGAAAAAGGAGTTATATTTTTTAACTGGTTCATCCAAAACCGATTGGATCACTTCAGAAGACATTGATTAAACTACTGGAGTTGTGTGGATTACTTTTATGATTACTTTATGTGCTTTATGGAGACAAAGTTTTGGTCACCATTCACTTGCATTGTATGGACCTACAGAGCTGAGATATACTTCTAAAAATCTTCGTTTGTGTTCTGCAAAAGAAAGAAAGTCATACACATCTGTGATGGTACGAGGGTGAGTAAATGATGAGAGAATTTTCATTTTTGGGTGAACTTTTCCTTTAATGTTCCAGGTTAAATACACATCAAAAAGGACAATATAGAAAACATTACAACTCATTTTTGTACTATGGAAGGATTAACAAGTGCTACTAAAAATATTCCTTTGAACCCTCCAGAATACCTTACCCCATAGACTTGAATTGTAAGTGTGTTACTGCAAACAGGATCTTTGTTTGTTTTACAAATTGAGGCATGATTCAAAATTACTTTGTGGTAATCTTAAGCTTCAGCAAATGTGGTCAATAGAGCTTAAATTAACCTGGAATAGAACCTGGAACATTCTTAAGGCCAGTCCTGGAAAAAGATGATTTCAATTGAACAGTGTTTGGTCTATGACTAAGCTAACTTGTGTCAGGAAGACCTGCCCTCTATAGACAAAGAATGAAACCGTGAACAAGGAAAATGTCTTTGATGAATTCTATTGTTCTACAGTCGAAGACCAAAGCCTCAATCTTTTGACCCAAACCCGGATCTGAGACTTTGATGGTTATCATGAGTCATGGATATGTAAAAGTGAAACACCCAAAGCCTGGCATCTCAGTCAGCCAGGAAGAGCTACACCCAACGTCTGGGAAGCCCCACTGCAAAGGACAGAAGCTAATGTAAAGTTTCCTCTGCTTTCAACCTCCTTTACCTATTTCACCTCATAAAAGATTTAAAATGTTGATCAAATGTGGTGATCTATACAGTATATATGACCTGTTGTGAAAGCACTAGTGCATATGGATTCTTAGAATCACAGAGGTAGAGGTGTGCACATGCATACAGTGGCCCCAAGAGGTATTCGGACACTTAAAAATGTATGAACATCATTGCATTACATAACAAAATATCAACCCAAGAGGCATTTTATTTAAAGAAAGATAGCACAAACAGACATTTCAAGTAAAGCAAGTGAAGTTTGTTAGGTTTTAAATGATAAAACAATAAATATACTGCTTAATTTAGACAAATACATTCAAAAGTACACTTTTTGTTAGTCAAATGTTAGTGGAAACATAGTTAATGTGATAAACTACACCTGTAGATACTATGCAAGGACAACTGTGTGAACTTAAGGGGAACTAACTTCATATACATCTGCTAAATATCACATTGACACCAGTTGGTTAAAAGTCATTGCAAAAATGTCTCAGAATAGTAGTTATTTTTGAGAAAAGGTCTAACATCGTAAATTTGCAAATGCCACCAGTGTTGGGTGTAATCTGATTACAAAGAAATTAGTTGCTGTAACCTATATTTATATTTCTTAAGTAGTGTAATGCATACATTTTTTAAATTCTTTCAATCAGATTACAGTTACTGACTTTCAATTAAAAATATTACTTTTAAGTACATTACTTGGGTTACACATAATTCTAAAATAATATTTGTATGTATAGGACAATGAACAAGAAGGAAAAGCTGAAATTACTTTGAATTTGTTAAGTGGAAAAACACTACGGAAGTGTTTTAGAAAGTAACTTAAAAATAAATTATCAGTATTTGTTGTGGATTACTTTTTAACTATCCCATCACTTGATGCCACTTGATTTGATAGTATGTTATTTAATGTAAACATTCATATATTTTTAACGTGGTGGTCCAAAACTTTTCGGGGCCAATGTATTTGCAAACAACTGAAAAAAAAAAAAAACCAACCCAAACAAACAGTAATTAACTTTGTCACTCACTGTAAGTGCTTCTTCCAACAATTTCAGCTCTTGCTCCAAGACCTGCAGCTCTGGGAACTGGCCTCTGCAGTCATCAAGAGAGGACATAACTGCACTAAGGGCTTCCTCCACACTGCTGTCTGCTGATTGTGCCTCATAATCATCCGTAGGTCTTGTCTCTACCAAAGAACCAGACTTCTCAGCTAGCAGATTGTCTGTTTGTGTCTTTGTGAGGCATGACTCATGGCTCTGTGCTGAGAAATCAGTTCTAGATGCTTTCAACTGATGGGACAAGACAATAGCACTGGGGGAAGAGTATTTCTCACCACAGGTATAGGAGACAGAGCTTGGCCTAGACCGGAGCTCTTTGTTAGCTTTTTCAGATGAGTCACAGGCTGTGGTTACAGCAGGAAGTCCCTGCTGCTCCTTGCAGGAGCTCCTTTCTGGACAGATCAGTGGCTCAGCTGTGCAGGTTGGTTCACAGATGGCTGGGTCGGGAACAGGGCAGATCTCTTGAGTCTCTGGTACGACAAAACAGGTTTCTGCTCTGTGGGGCTTATCTAAGTCACTTACTGATATCGAAGAGACCATTGAAGTCACTTCAGTGGTCTCCAAGGACTCCCCAGTCAATCTATCAGTCAAAACACCATCTACACTGTTCTCGCTGATGTGGCTAAGAGAGCGAGAATATCGGGGATGGCCATTGGGCACCTCCTGTTTCAAAGGGGACTCAGTGATTATTTTTGCTGCTGGTTTCTTGAGATTTGCCTCCTCTTCTTCCTCCTCATCCTCTTCTTTCTGATTGGTCAGGCGGGTGGGAGTAGAGGTCGCTGAGTCGCGGGGGGCAAAAGAGATTTCAATGGCAGGAGGAGTAGTTTGTACCTCAGGCTGGACTAAGTTTTTATGTGCGTGACGCATTCCCAAGGAAAGCTGGGGACTGGATGAATCGTCTGAGGATTCCGAGGAATTTGACCATGCTGTTCCATTCTCCATCTCTTCCTGTCTCTTCAACATGTTCTAATGGATGAAAGAGCTTATGAGGATGAAATCAAATTATCATGATTAAGATCATTTAAGGAAAGGCCCTTTTACATGACTCATGTCAACATTCAAGCCAATAACTTGAATTTTATGGAGGAAACATTCAAGCTAAAGCTTTACCGCCAATGCCATGGTGAGCGCAAGTCATGTGTTGTAATGCGTCAAACATAATTCAACATCGATTTCAACTTTGACCCCGTGCAGCCAGTGATTACCAGACAATTCGCATGATGCCTCATGATGTGGTGGTGCCAGTATGAAATTAAAACTTCATACTGTGCATATCTAAATAAATTGGGTCTGTTCAGAAAATTAGTTAGCCGCCTAGGATGCCTCGTGCCTACAAAGGTAGCTGTCTTCTATGGCAGCATACTGAAATGCAGCCTCATAAGTGATCAATTTGTAACATACTACACAGGCAGTAATTCCACATGCCACAAATAGTGCTCCTCACATGTAGCACACGAGAGACTTGACTCCCATAGATTTTTCTTGTGCACCCCCAGTTCTGGTTGGATGCCAAAATGATCAAGGAGGCCCCCCTTCTACGGTCTGACGAAGACCCCTCCCCCAGACCCCCCTCCCCTCGACTCGCAACTGATTTCAATAAAGGTGATGTGAGTGGAATGACGCAATACTCTAGTGAGCATTCTGTCATAGCCCACTCAGGGAAGGACACATACAATGCTTCCTTCGAAATTTGTCCAAACAAGGTATCTCAGAGGGTAGCAAAATTAAGGTACCAACCTTTAGGAACAGCCTTCGCATCGGGAGCGTGCCTATGATACCTTAAATTACTGCCTCTGTAGGCAGCTCACTAGGTTTTGAAGCCAACCCATTGAAACTGACAGAATTGTAAGACACAACACCGAAGTCATATGCTGATATTCGTACAATAATCATCTTATATTATGTATATTAGATATTCTATGCAAAAGAATAAAAAGCAAAATAGTACAATCACCCTTCAGTGACACTGCACGCTTTTCTTGAGGAGGTCAAAGCGTAACATTTGTGTTGATTGGTGGGTTGATGCCCTGACACAAGTCATATGAAAAGGGCCTTGTAGACCATTATAATTATCTGTTCATTTTGACCAGTGGCAGACAATGGGAGTGTTTGGGAGACCTGAATAAAATTTTACAAAGTTCTTTATTTTTGCAATTCTCTTTGGTTACGCTAGTGGCGCAGAAATTACACACTTCACCTGTTTTATTTGGTCCATGGTGTGACACATACGCTGAACTAAATGAATGCACAGTATAAGGACTATGATGAGACAGCAGAGTTTTTAAAAAAAAGGAGGCGGCGGCGAGTACAGTAGATGATGGGAGTGTGTTCTCTGTCACTCAGCATTATGATGAATCTCCAAACACAGAGCTTCATTACAGTGGAGAGCAGACTGGCGTCAGGCTGAGAGAGCCAACACACTCCCTGCTCCCTCTAATTAGCTTCTGCTTCAGCCACTCTCTGCCTCACTGGATAAATGTGACTACCCTCCAAAACAATAACAGCAATCACTGAATTAATTTTGGACGGCTGGGACTTTGTTTGTGTGTAAATGCTACTGTTGTCACTCACAGTCAGACAGAAGGAAACTTGGCTACTAATTCACACTACAAACAACATGTACAAACATTTTATTTGATCTACTAAACAAGACTCTAACAGAAATTGGATAAAACCACAAATCATAACTACAATTACCAAGATCAACTGCAGACACTACTAATTACTAGAACTATGACAGAAGTACCATACAAACCTGTTTTTCGTGTTCACCGCTGTTCAAGGCTAGTATCAATCACAACCTTCCAGCCACTTACAGACTACTAACTAAAACTATACAACTAGATAGTCACACTAGTGCTATGGGCTGACCACACTTACATGGTTGGAGGGCAGAGAGGACCACAGGCGGACTGAAGTGACATCGCTGCATGAGCAGCTCTGAGTCAGTTTCTCTGTCAGCGTGTCTCGGAACACGTCCACTAAGGACCAGCGCTGTTTGGACATCATGCTCCGTGGAGCTGTCTGCATGCAGTAATTTTAAGGTTGAGAGTGTAAAAACTGACTGCCATCTAGAGATATGCATGAGTACCCAAGTACTCAGAATTAAAAGAACTGATCGATCATGAAAACACAATAGCAACAACAATAATAATTGTAAAAATTATAATAATTTTGTTTTTTGTTTTTCAACTGAAATCTACAAACTAAACACAAACCTGCTCAAAAAAGGGCCTCTTTTTGTAATTTTGTAAATGGTATTGGTACTTTTTATTTTATTTTAGCCAAACCCTCGTCGGACAGCAATTTGCGTTGACACTGGACATGGTAACTTTCAGTCAAAAGGAACAACTGCGCTCAATAATTTCTTGGGAAAAGATTAGATTAAAACAATTTTTAACTTGACACAGCATCTTAAGACACTTAAAATGATGGAAAAAGGTACTTGATTGGACTGTTGGGTCCCAAAATACCCTTCCTTACTTCCAGCAGGCTAATGCTAGATTTCTTTTGGTGCAAGGCAATCTGAGCCATCAAACACAGATCTAGCCCAGTTCAATACACAGACCAACCATCTATTGGTCTAACCTCCTGATTGAGTCTATTAGGAAAAAGCGGCAGTTTATGAGAAATGGAGACACTTATGTTTCTATGATCTTCAAAATCTGAGAACAAGACGCTTCTGAGAAACAATATCAAATCTATGTGGAACATATTGCCCGAAATGAAATCTTAAGGGACTGGGGTCTTGTGGATTATTCTGGATTGGACCATTAGAACAGGAAAGAGCCAAGACTGGCATTTTCACATTATGGTGGTATGCACTTAGCAGAAATGTTTAGTTCAATTCAGATCAAATGAATCACCCTCGAATTTATTGGAAGCAAAGCAGATGAGTTATGAAAGCAGATATATTCAGGGAACAAGAAAGATTTAAAAGGTTTTGTCAGTCAAAATGGAACAACCACTAAGGCGGCGGACAGACTCACATAGAAGGCCTGTTCCCGCAGAGACGGCGTGTCTGGAGGACTCTGGTTGTACGTGGAGAAGCGTTTGTTGACAGAAGGAGCTTTGTTCACGGTGCTAGCTGAAGACGACTGATCATCTTTGTCAAATGGACTACAGTAGAAAAGATAAGGACATCCGTGTTAACAGTGCATTTAAAATGAAATTGGTTTTATACTAATAAATTTGTGTAACCAATTTTCTTTTAAAGAGGTAACTAGAAGATCTTTCAATGGTGACATTTAATATGATACCCCAATAACAATCCCCCAAAAGCTGTACATACTTCCATGACACCTCTAGACTGAGTTTGATGGTGCCCAAGTCATTGATATCCACAGCCACAGTTTGGGGCAAGGCAGCAAACAGGTCCTTCGTCTCACACGAGACACTCCCCACCACCACATGATTGGCCAGACTCTTCAGCTCCGTCACCTTAACAACCATATAGGAGATATTCATTTAGGAAAAAAATGTCATCATTGGTTCAGTGACTGACACAATGGAGTACTTGCCAACATTAAGGCCCCTGCATTTTTCCTAGGAAATCAAAGAACGAATGGGTGTGACGTCATTTAGAACAAAATCTGGCCAAAAAGAATGTGGTTTTGAGTTTATTTCGTTGGTTCGTGACAGCTCACAAGTGCAAACTTTTAGGAAAACTTCTTACCGGCTGCTAAACACCTTACTGCCATTGGTCCACGTCACTGGTAGGTGTAACCTGGGGCTCCACCTACTTTGAGGCCGACAGCTGATTCCCATTTAGTCAGTTAAAGAGAAAGTTCACCCAAAAATGAAAATTCTCTCATCATTTACTCACCCTCATGCCATCCCAGATATATATGACTTTCTTTCTTCAGCAGAACACAAACAAAGATTTTTAGAAGATCTCAGCTCTGTAGGTCCATACAATGCAAGTGAATGGTGACTAGACTCTTTTGTAGCTCCAAAAAAGGAAAAAGGAAACATAGAAGTAATCCAAAAGACTCCAGTGGTTAAATCCATATCTTCAGAAGCTATACAATAGGAGTGGGTGAGAAACAGATCAAAATTTAAGTCCTTTTATTGCTTTAAATCTCCACTTTCACTTTCACATTTACATCTGAAAGTCACATGTGGTGCCTGTTTAGTTTCATTTTCACATCTCAAAGTGAAAGTTAAAGTGGAGATTTAGAGTAAAAAATTGTTGTTATTTTTTTCACCCACACCTATTATATTGCTTCTGAAGATATAGATTTAAACGCTGGAGTCATATGGATAACTTTTATGTTTCCTTTATGTGATTTTTGGAGCCACAAAGGTCTAATCACCATTTACTTGCATTGTATGGACCAACAGAGCTGAGATATTCTTCTAAAAATCTTAATTTGTGTTCTGCAGAAGAAAGTCATACACATCTGGGATGGTATAAGGGTGAGTAAATGAGAGAATTTTTGGGTGAATTATCTGTGGTGATGGGGGCGTAGCCGAGCGACGTCTGTGGAGAGCGAAGCCGCGAGAGGAAGAACAGTAAGGATTGACACCTGTTGGAAATTATCTCTAACAGATGTTTGTGTTTGCAGTGAGAGCTGAGAGGGATATAAAAGAGCAGTCCAGTCCGCCTGAGGAGGGAGAGACGCACAAAGCTGTGTGTGTGACTGTATTTGACGTGCTGTTGAAAAGCAGAACATTTTGTGTAGAACGCTGAAAAGTGTGTCAAATAAAAGAGTTACTTTGGACATTTACCCGGCCCTCGCTTCCTCCTTTATAAGAAAGAAAGAAACCTGTTACACTATCCCTTTAAGATCAGGCAACATGAACACACAGGTGTAAAGATTTATTAGCAAGATGGTGCAAATTTACCTACATCTGTATGATCGCTCACGTACAGATATTTTCCAAGAACATATGTGATTTTTTTTGTGTTTAATTAGTCTACAAAAGGAATCACATTTTCACAAATACTCTTAAGTTCCCATTCACTCTTTTGTTTGATATGCTTCTTCACTCATGTCCCTTCAACAGCAAAATCCATTCGCACCTCTGCTTATAGTAAGTTATGCCTATCATCATTCTTTTGCCTGTATTCTGCCCATTAACACTCTTTTATACCCTTATCTTTGCAGCAGTATCAGTGCCATCATTAATTACAATAACAGAGTGTAATTGGTGTACACTATGGCTGGTATAACATTTTAGCGCATTAGCTCCATGAATGCAAAAGGTAAACATTACAAATTACACATTATCTACTGCAAGTATATTACTTCAAATTATCAACAAGTAGTTAAAACAGCTTCTTTTATTGATCTTGTGTGAATTCTACTCATGAAGTCATAAGACATTTTAATGTCATATTTAAATATACTTCTAAATGCCTCCCCCAGTTGTGTACAGTGGGTGTCTGAATGTTTGCAACAGTATGTTGTTGCTCAGCTGTTTCAAACTGCTTTTTAGCTCTGAACAAGAAACAAAGAAGAACTGCTCTGTAAGGGTGCTTTCACACTTGGTTTGATTGCTTGGACCGAACCCGAGTTCGTTTCCTGAGTTGGTCTCTGTTAATATCATATATTTTGAGTCCGATTACATCATCGACGTGAGTATAAGCAGCAGCTGTTTACCACTGTATCTAGGTAGCAACTCGAGAAGACGTCAAAGATTACTAAAACACACTCTTTTTCTTTTGAATAACCTGCACTGAAGAATCGTGCACAATAAGACTAATGATATTTATTATAGTAGTAAATGGGATCACTTTTGATTTCATGTTGACTTTTAATGCTGATCATGCTCATAGATAGGCTCAGGCATATTTTCAATAAGGATTATTGTTTCAAACAGAGCTCTCTGTCGTGCAATCTAGTCACACAGCTCTTTGGAACAAACCCAACTGCTCCTTTTACATCTCTCAGGCATATCTAAAAAAGTTTTGACAAACATCAGCTGCATTCTATTCATTCCTCCCCTGGAGCCTCTCTCCATTTTTCAACAGATTGCTATATTCTGTAAAATTCCCTCGCTTTCTCCTATGCAGTCTTCCTCTCTCTATCCCTTTCCCTTCCCGCACATTATGTCCCGCTGTTATGTGTCACGGGAGAGGAAAAAGAAGTCAAAGTCCAGCTGTAGTGCTGTTATGTGCATTAATGTAACAGATTGATGCAACTGAGATTGATTGTGTGGGTGGGGGAGAGAGAGAGAGAGAGAGAGAGAGAGGGGAAAGGAGCAAAACAGGCAAGAGCAGAGAAGATTTGAGTAAATGATATTGTATATTCATACCTTTATAGAGAGGAACTCTGTGATGAGGGGGAGGAAGACCATCTCCTCACTGTCCCACACTTGCTTGCCATTGATCTCAATCCGACCTCGCAGCTTCCACCGCTGGCGACCATACTTCATAAATATCTGCGGAGGAATTAATTTAGATATCACAGTTCATATATATGAACTGTATGTCTAATTGGCACAGAGAATGACTGAATCCTGAAGAGCACTCAATCAAATTATTAAAATACTTGTCAAGTCGGCTTTAAAACAACATAAAAGAGACCATTCATTCATGCAGGTAAAGAGGTGGAGAAAAACTTGGCTTCTGTTTGTTTTTGTACAGTAAAGGCAAAGAATAGAGTGAGCACAACAGATGGGCTGTAAAAAAAATAAGTCTCTGCCACCCTCTCTCTTTCTCTCATCCATCCCTGGATTCTCAAGTCAATTGTCTCACCACCTCCCTGCAGTCACATGTCTGTGGGCTCCAGCTGAGCAGACTGTGCTGACTCACTGCACTGATTGGCCTTTCAGTCATTCCAAATCCTCTGCATGTTAAACAGGTGGAGGCGGGGCTGACACATTAACATTCGCCCCTCTTTAATTATCATCTGATTCCCAAAATTTGTTCTTCGCTGCAGATGCAGTAAGCACACTAGGGAGTAGTGCTAATGCGTTACCTTTCTGTTTCTATTAGCTCTAACTGTCTCTGTCTCTCTCTCTAGTAAACCAAGTAGACAATTTTATACAAAGCTTGCTTAAGGGCTAGCTTGTTTTGACTCATGGATCACCCCTTGTGAGTTCAAATCAACAACCTTGCAGTTACCATCCCAGATCTTTAACCACTAAGACACACCACCCCTCTATAAGTCATATCTGTCACCAACAAGTACAAAGTAGATCAGTGACAACTGGTTTCTATAGCTTGACTGGTAGAGTATAGCATTAGCAACACAAAGGTCATTGGTTCGATTCCCAAGCAACACACATACTGATAAAATATATAGCTTATATGCAAAGTTGTTTTGGATAAAAGCGTCTACCAAATGCATGAAATGCAATTTGGTAGCATGACTTTATCAAGACAAAGGGAGTTGATGAATCTATTAAACAAGAGAGAGCAGAAGCAGCTCACCTCATACTGATCTCCTGCACAAAGTCGTGCAAAACCCGCCAGGCCTGAAACAGAGTGGACAAATCGTTGCTTAAGATGCAGACATATAGTCACGATTATGGAACACAAACACTCATACATTTATTTTTGGCACACAGATTATGGCGTTTATTTCAACGGCTTGAGGAAAATATGGTTAAAAAAATAACTTAAAAGGAATAGTTCACCCCCAAATTTTAATTATGTCATTATTTACTCAACCTGATGTTGTTTAATACCCGTATGCGTTTACTTTTTGTGTTTAAGTCATCACAGGGTTTATTCGCCATAATGTTAAGTGAATAGTGACTGGGTCTGTCGCATGTTTGGTCACGAGACACGCTGAGAACAAATACTGTAAGTTTGATGTTATCGATGTAGTCACCATATTTGATTTAACTTTACTTTATTAATACAACTTGATTTGAGAGTGAATAACAACATCAATTCGTAGTGATTGTCACTTCAGAAGACTTGGAATATAGTGCATGAGTTGTATCAATTAGTTTTATGTTTTTTGTTGTTTTTTTTTTTTGGTCTTTCTTCAAACTTGACAGACAGTATTCACTAACTTTCTGGTGAATAAACACTTTTTTAAATACTTTAAAAATGTATCTTGTGTGTTCCATGGAAGAAAGAAAGTCACATGGGTTTAAAGCTTAGGGTGAGTAAATGATGTAATTTTCATTTTTGGGCAAGCTATTTCTTTAAAGTTTGTAAGAACCCCCAAAAACATCATGGTTTTGAGTTGACCATTGTGACAACTCGAGAAGGCCTGTGTTGTCTTACCCTTCATTTTGACATGGAACTCTCCCAACTGGTTCTCAAGCTCACTCTCTAGCATGCACATATTCTGCAGAGATATAGAGACAGAGGCAGTGGGTAAATATAGGGAAGAAAATAGATTATGGTGGCAGACGTGCAGGGGAGAGAGAGAGAAAGAGAGATAGAGAGAGAGGGTGGAGACAAATACAGCAGTTCATGGAGAATTCTCTTCCTAAAGCTGACTGCATGTCTTGCAGTTACCATTAGGGTAATGAAAAGCACTTGACTGGCAAAGGCCATCCACTATTAATCAGATTGCCTTGTTGCATTATTTCCACCAGCATATCTAATCAGTCTAGTTATTTCTCTCTAGGCTCTGTATCCATCTGACTGGATGTGAAAAATAATTTGGCCTAAGTCATAATCAGCAGAGCATAAGCTTCAACTTCCTGACAATGACATAAAACTAATCACATTTTTGAATTCTATTGTTCTACAGTCAAAGACCAAAACCTCAATCTTTTAATATGACATTTTTGTCAGTCATATCATTATATTGATATGACTATATATTACTACTTTATTTATATATTAACCTTTGGATCATACCACTGAAAATTAAGCACAGTTCATTTCACTAAAACTAAACTGAAGTGGATTTCAGTTCTGAAGTGGATTCAGTTTACTAATACTGTAGTGAATTTCAGTTCTAAAATGGATTCAGTTTACCATAGTGGGTGCCACACTAGCCAATTTTTTCAGTGATTTTCAGGTGTGAGCCTAATTTACATCATCGCCAGCTAGGCAGTGGGAGACGAAGCATGCATTAGTGTCTGCCAGCGGAACTGTCGGAACTCGTTGCTAAGTTAATGGTTCTAGCAACGGGAAAAAAGGATCCAGCATAAAAGAAAATATTGTTCTGTTGCCAGGGTGACTCTTGTTCTCTTAAAATGTCCAATGAGTTGCTTCTTTACTGAAGAACTGACAAGATGTCAAGCTGATCCAAATGTTTTTTTTTTTATCTGTGATCACACTCGGCAGCATATCATCAAAAACTGATTGGAATCCATAGTGATTTTGTCAGAGTGTTTTCCACATTAAAATGACTAAAATGAAATCAGAAAGTGAGGCACAACAGTCTATTTTTATTGAATGTGATTTCTTTACTCACTAAAAGCTGAATATGGACATACACGTTCTATGGCAAGCCTCGAGGGGATAAATACACAATCACACACTTTCACAAGGTTAAGTTACTCCATGAATTGCATCCTAAATCAATTGTTGGTATGTTGGTATTTTTGTCTCCACCATTTTTTAAAGGGACAGTTCACCCAAAAGTGAAATTTCTCTCATCATTTACTCACCTTCCTGCCATCCCAGATGTGTATGACTTACTTACTTTCTTCAGAATGCAAACAAAGATTTTTAGAAGAATATCTCAACACTGTAGGTCCAAATAATACAAGTGAATGGTGATCAGAACTCAGAAGGTACAAAAATGACAAAGGAGGCATAAATGTAATTAATATGAATCCAGTGGTTAAATCCATATCATTTGAAGCAATATAAGTGTGGGTGAGAAACAGATCAATCTTTAAGTCCTTTTTTACCATCAATCTACACCTCTGACCAGCCCCAACCAGTAAGTGGCTGAATGTGAAAGTGCAGATTTACAGTTAAAAACTGGACTTAATCATTGATCTGTTTTTCACCCACACCTATTATATCGCTTCTGAAGACATGGTTTTAACCACTGGAGTCTTATGGATTACTTTATACTGCCTTTTTGGCCTTCAAAGTTATGGTCACCATTCACTTGCATTGTGAGGACCAACAGAGCTGAATTATTCTTTTAATTCGTTTGGCAAAAGAAAGAAAGTCATACACATTTGTGATGGCATGAGTAAATGATGAGAGAATTTTCGATCCCTTTAATCAACAAATGTGTCATACCTCTTACTGAAGAGAGCGAGATCTCAGCAAAACAGTCTGGAAGTGTGACACCTCCCACCAAAATAGAGTTTTACTCTAGAGTGCTACTTTGGTGCAGGCTTAAAACAGAAGTGATTTTCAGTTCTGAATTGGAGTCAGTTTACCAACACTAAACTGAAGTGCAGTTCTTAAATCTCTCAAACCGTATCTACACTGTTTCCTCTTAACTTCTTGTCAAAGTATCCATATTTCTTCCCACTATACACTCATCTGCACACACCCTCTAACCTCTGTGTACTCTTTGAAGCTCTTGTTGGCTTCAGACAGACTCTCTCTGGCCTCTCTGCTGCTTGGAGAGGCCGTGTAAGCCTTCACCATCTTATTGGCTCCATCTCTCAGTCTCCGCTGCATACAGTAGGCCTCGTAGAGTTCATCGATCTGTAAAAACACCCAATGACACCCCAGTGCTTATTAAAATCAATGGAAATATGTTATGCATGTTGATAAGGATTGTCTTGAGTAGCATTCAGTATTTTTATAGCTTAGTGATGTTGCTGCCGTTCTTGTCAACATCCAACTGGTGACATTTACCTGATTAACCAGCTACAAACACACACACAAACCACAGCTTCTTGTTGTTAATCTTTTATTGCCCAAGTGCTTCCTGTAGGGCCTCATTGTCCCCAATATAAGTAATTTAGATGTAATTGATCTCTCCGCAGCACCTTGAGTAGGTCTGCAAATATGGAAGTCGGTTATGGAGACAGGAAACAATTAAACCCCTAATAATGCCAACCACCTTATGCACAGACTGAAGTAAATTTAGAGAAATACAAATACTGAGGCAGATGTTCAGAATAAAACAATTTAGCATTAATGTCCCAACAAACAGCTATTTAGGATAGAATGTGTTCACAGCACAAGTTCTGTATTTCAGAGATTAGCAAAATCGAATGTTTTTAGATGCTGTGTCAATGAAAAGAACTTCAACCATTCACCTGCACTCTGTTCTATTCATTGCACTGCATCTTGCTTTTTTAAGCACAAGGATGCATTCGGTCAGAACGATCATTTAACTTGATATATAACAACAGAAATCTAGGATAGGTTCTCATTTGGATTGCTAATAAATGTGCATAATGTATGTGTGTGTGTGTGTGTGTGTGCGTGTCTGTGTGAAGAGGCCAAGAATGGTAATGACCCAAATCCTCTGCAATGCAGAAGCAGCAGTATCCTGCAGAATTAAATAGTCAACACAGCAGGGGTACCTCATACTGGGCGTAAACACAGACATACACTCGTGCACACCATGGGATAAACACGCAAGTGTGACCCAGACAGCATGAGGACACGTATGCACCATACAAACATACATAATCCCTATGATTGAAAGCAAGAACAAGAGGGATACAATCTGCAACACTTACAAGGTTTCCTGCAATAAATGAAAGAGGGAATGGAGGACAGAAAGGCAGAAAGTTACAGAAGGAAAATATTTCCCTCTGTCTGTCCTTCTGGAGGTGGTTAGGAGGAGCAGTCCAGTGAGCATGATCCAGAATACTGGCATGGAGTCAGTGGGACAGTCATAAGCTTCACAGAGTTATGACAGTACCTCTCCTGCTAATATACACTGCAATACAAAGCTGAAAGCAATATGTCTCTTCATTCATATTTATTTAGGCCATAGCCAATTCACAACTGCTAAAATTGCTATAAAGAATCTGAAAGTTTGGTGGGACTATCATTGGAATGACAGCTCAGCAAAGCCGCTTAAAAGGGATAGTTTACCCAAAAACTAATCATGTCGTTTCAAACACATATTACTTTATTTATTCAGTGGAACACAAAAAGAGATATTAGGCAGAATGTTAGGGACTGATAGCCTTAGTCACCATTCACCTCCACTGCAACTTTTTTCCATACAGACTAATGAAAGTAAATGGTGACTGGGTGTTAGTCCCTAAACTTCTACCTAATACCTCCTTTTATGTTCCAATGGTTAACAGAAGAAAGTCATACTGGTTTAGAACAACTAGATGGTGAGTAAATGATGATGGAATTTTCATCTCTGTGTGAACTGTCACTTTAATATATGGGCTTTTTTGTATTCCCCCCCCCTTCCCCCTCATAATCCATAACATAGAGGCCCTACATACTGTATCTCACTTTGCAAAAGCACGCAGGCTCCCTGCAGTGCTCACGAGTCACGACTCATAAAACACACACTAATCACAAAAGAAATGGCGCTATGGAGTAAAGAGGAGGAAGAGGAGAAAAGATGAAGGCTTCTTCCTGTAGTGCAGCTGGCTTAGGTTAGTTTAGGCTGTTAGTTCAGACTCCAACGGGTCCAGTGGAGGGTTTAACCGCTCCCCAAACAAGCCAGGAATGCGAGTAGGCCCTGGAGCTGTCCTCTGCCTGTGACCCGTGTCCCCTGCAGTGTGCGAGCGTCTGTGTGTGTGTACTGGGGAGAAATGTCTGTGAATGTGTTCTTTGAGGGTTTGTGAGGAAGGGTTTTGCTGTATATCTTGTAAGTGAATATCTATCACAAAAGAACTGTTACTGTTTTGACACCATGCAAGAATGCATTCACACAAACATACAGATGTTTTTATCAAGGCATCAGGGCCACGCAATAAGGATCACCAGCACAAGAGAAATTTGAGCAAGAACAGACCTGCAGTGCTTTCTTAACTATATAGAACCACAACATACAGTACATGCACATACAAATAATATTTGACAAGTGTCAGATCCTGTTGTCTGCACACATACAGGACAAATCATCAATCATTGCTATTTCACAAAAATATGACAAACAATATAACTAAATGAATAATCAGATCTGTTCATTTCATAAAAAAGAAACATGTAACCCATAACAAAATAATTCTGCATACTAAAGAAGGATGTCACAGATGATTAAAACACATATGCCAAATTTATAAGTAATAAATAAGTAATTATTATAAGTAATAAAGTAACACACCTTCAATAGCTGTGGGTGTACATATCTTAATTATTATATATTATAACAACTATTCAAACATATTTTAAAAAGACTAAACAAATACAATGAAATTTTGAATCATGAAAATCAAATGTGGTTGGGGTTTTACCATTTGACCAAAAAAAAAAAATCACATCATCCGCCCTAAAATATTTGCATATTTAAACATTTAATTTGCATACTTCAGTTAAACGGCAAGCTTACCTTACTGAGATGAAACTCCAGCCGTCTCATAAATCTCTCAATCACTTTCACTTGCTAAGGGCACAGCAAATAACAATCACAATATTTTGAAAGGCAGTAACTGCTTAATAATATGAAATAAATAAGATCCCAAGGTGCCTTTCAGAATCTAAACACAAGTGAGATGGAAGACAACATAGAAGTTTCCACTCACCTTGTCAAGTTCATACAGAAAGCCCTGTGGCAGAACAGCAGATAGATGTCATATTAAAATCAAATAGTTAAAAAACCCTGATATTTGAAAATAAATGGGTATACATGTGGAATTGAAGTCAGAGCAAAAACGAATGCTTTCTTTTTTAGCAATTTTTTTTAAACATTTAAACATTTTAATTTAAAAAATCTAAGTATTAATTTCCAGTTTCATACTTCTATACCCCAGACCATGGTGGTCATCAGGGGGTGAAAAGGACCCCCACTAAGGTCCTCTATGTTATTTCCTCATTGGACATGGGGGACAGGACCCATCTATAAATATTTTGTCCAGGGCCCTGTGAATTAAAACAAAAGCCCCTGCACCAGCCTGCACTTCAATGCTCGTAAGTTTTGTGATTCTCTCTCAGATGTTTATACTTACCAAGCGAGAGTTTCTCTTGGATTCTTTCATTTGTCTATTCAGACTGTCCAGCTCCATCTGATGGACCTGCAGGTAAGATCTGGAACAACACAGCAGACATAAGCAATCAGTTTCTGTTTAGCTATCAGTGACATATCTGTTTCTAGAATAGCTCTCTGTGAGTGTGATTTACTGATAAAATACACTGCATTATGTGTCAAAATTAACTTTAATGCTGAGACATGCACTTAAAGTCTGTATTGTGCATCCCATATGAACTCCACATCAAAAACATTTAACATCTAATTTTCCTTCTACTTAGACATCAAGGCTTAAACAATGGCATAAATCACATTAAAACTGTGCAAAACTAAAAAATTGCTATGCCTTAAGATGCCTTGTGTTTCCAAATTAAGTCATGTTTTTTCTAACAGAAAGTAACTCTTAGGGAGTCCTCTTTAAAAAAAACCTAACGTCAGACCTCTTTCGTTCGAACCAAAACTGAACATGCCGCAAATGAACCCAGTTTTTAGCTATAGTTTCAGGACAAAATTGTCCCTCAAATGCTAAATCTGACAAAACCTCCCTTTGGGGACATTCGTGAACATCCTCATTAGGAAGAAAAAAAAAAAAAAGATTAATTTAAAAAGAAAAAAAAAATTATTAATAAAATGCCAAAAGTATTCTTTTAGGGGTATAAAGTTAGTCTGTAGTAATATTCATAAGCACTACATAAAAGCAATACAAGGTATTCAAGGTACCCATTTAGTAAGTAGTAAGTACCAAGTAAGTGTGTGTGTGTGTACAGGTTTGACTATACTTGTGTGGACCAAATTTATTTTAATGTCCTCCCTAATGTGGTGAAACATGTTGAAAACCAACTTGTGAAAACATTTCCAGTGGTCTTTACTAGTTAAAAAGGCTCATGAATCTTCTAAATCATGTTTTGCTTTAAATCTACTGATATTAAAAGACTTGTTAGGATTAGGCTTATGGGTAAGGTTAGGGTATTAGAAAATACCTCTGTATAAAAACCATTGCGTCTGTGATATGTCCTCACTTATACAGTAAAACAAATGTGTGCATGTGTGTACATACTGCAGTCCTCTCTTCAGAGCCTCATACACCTCGTCCAGCCTCTCAGGCTGGGGCACCTTTGGAGGAGGTGATTTAGTGGAGAGTGTGAACATCCTGCTTGCTCTGGAGGGAGTCTTCCTCACACACACGGGGATGCTGAACACAGAGATGTTCCTGGGACACACAAAAGTACACTCATTAAATAAGACAATCCCATACATCAGATATGAGGTATTATTGCTGGCTGGGGAAACATAAACAAACAATCTCTAAATCTAAATCAATAGTGCTTTCGAATAACACCAGTGCTGATCGATTCGAGCTGCAACCGTTCATTCAAGGTGACAGACAACTCAATAAAATAGAGACAAAAGAGTGATGTGACTTGATTAAATATGCTCTTGTAAAGCTGTATAAGATAAATACAGGTAATCACAACACGCATAAAGGTGAAGTGTGTAACTTTTTTTGGTATTAAAACATACGGAGACAACAATAACCAAGCCATTTGTAGGTTAATTTTCATCAAAAGTTTCTTTGGTGCTATAAAACTTCCTGTTTCGAGCGAGCCATACAGCCCAACACAATAACAGTGACACAAAGTGAGTTGGGGGCGGGACTATCTGTTTGCTTGATGAACAGCAGATGAGGGGCATATTTGGGAGGCTGTTTGAAAACTTTGTTTATTTTTGCAATTCCATTTGGTGGTGCAGAAATTACACAGTTCAGCTTTAAGGTAGTAAAATTAACAATGGGAACTAGACAAAGCTTTTGAAATACACAGAATAAGTATTAAAGGGATAGTTAAAAAAAATGAAAAGAAGAGCAGGAATGATGGAGAAATATGTCAGATGTCTGAATATTTGCTTAACGCATTCCTCTCTTTGTCTATAGCCAGAGGGAACCTGGCTCCCCCAGTGAGCCTGGTTTCCCCTCAAGGTAATTTTTCTCCATAAACTATAATCTTATGGAGTTGTGTTCCTTGCCTCAGTCGCCTTTGGTTTGCTCACTGGTGGCCTAAAGACAAACAATTTATTTTAAGACATTATCTATGATCACATTGTTTATTTAAACCACACAATGAGGACTTTAAGACATTACAGACATCACAGCTTCAAAATTTTCTTTCATCTATACAGTAAAATATTAGAGAAAGTTGTAGCTAAGCAACTGTTGGAGGTAGAGAAGGATAATACTTTGAGATATTTCAGTCTGGTTTTAGAGAAAACCAAAGTACAGAAACTGCCCTTCACTTACTGGAGGATGCTGGAGAGTGCTCCATTTTTACTATTGCTTGATTCAACTACAGCGTTTGATACAGCTGATCATTTAGTTTTAATTGATACACTGAAGAGATGGGTGGGAATATCTGGGGTGGCTTTAGACTGGTTTGTTTCCTACTTGTCGAATAGAAAATTTGAGGTGTCTGTTAGAGATGAGATGTCCTCCTCTACAAAACTTAATTGTGCTGTTCCACAAGGATCCCTATTAGGGCCAATATTGTTTTCACAATATATGTTACCGCTTGGCTCTGTGACTTGAAAATACAACATTAATTTTCCATTGCTATGCAGATGACCTGCAGTTGTATTTGTCCGTGAATCCAAATGATCTGACTAATTTAAATTAGTCTTCAAACATGTATATCAGATATAAAAAATTGGATGGAATGTAATTTTCTTGAGTTAAATACTGATAAAACAGAGGTTGTTATAATCAGTAATGATTTAAAAAAAAAAAAAAAAGTCAGACTGAGTCAGCACTTAGTCAAGTGGTCCCAAATATTCAACAGGTAGTGAAAAATTTGGGTGATGATTTTGAAACAATTTAGATTTTGAAGATCACATTAGGAAGTTTAGTTCAATCTTGTTTTTATCAGTAAAGGAACATTTCCAAGGTTAGACATGTCTGGAGTTTTAGGGATACTCATATCGCCTTGATTATTTTTTTTATTTTTGGGGGGGGGGGGTTTCTCCCCAATATGGTATGCCCAATTTCCAATGCGCTACATTCAGTGCAAAATGCTGCAGCTAGACTGTTGACACTAACTAGGTCATTTAATCATGTTATTCCAGTTTTAGCTTCTTTGCATTGGTTACCAATTCATTTTAGGGTTGATTTTAAAATTGTATTAATTACATAAGAGGAATAACATGGTTTGGTGAAAGATTATTTAGCAGAACTTTTAAGATCTTATGAAACAGACCTCTTAGATCTTCTTGAACTGTTGGCTGTTCCAAAATCCAGATGCAAAACTAAAGGTGATAGAGCTTTTGTAGTGAATGCTCCACGATTATGGAACAGCCTGCCCTGGGATATTAGATCTGCTGAATCTGTCTGTATTTAAGTCTCGTTTAAAAACTCATTTGTATAGACTTGCTTTTATTACTCTGTGAATGTGTTGTGTTTTACTGAGTGTGTTTTGATTTTTTGTTTTGTGAAGCACTTTGTGCTAAATTGCTAAAAGGTGCTATAATATAAAGTTATTATTATATTTAATTTCAGTTACAGCACAATTTTCTGTAAAGCTGCTTTGAAATGAACTGTGTTGTGAAAAGCACTATACAAATAAAAAATGGCTTGAATTGACTACTCCTGTCATCCTCCCTTTCATTCCCTACTGTTTTCCTCTCTGTTGTCCTGATGGTGCTCTTCTTTAATGTTTCATGCTTTCTCTCTCTCTGCTCTATTTCAACAGCAGGGGTTTGGAGAGAGCTGAACATGTTTTTTAGACACACAACATGAAGCAGTAGGGTCAACACTCAAGAGCCACTCTGCCCCTCTGAAAAATTAACATGATGCCACATACTTAACTTTACAACACTGCACACACATACACTTGCACAAAAAATGATGTGAAAGTTAAGCTTATTTCTTCAAATAGAAAAGGGGGGGGGGGGGGGATAAACCTGAAAATATGTTTGGCAGGTATAAAATCTAAGCAAGATCCATACAGATTTCCACTAAAATCTGTCTTCTATTTTGCTGGAGTGTAGCTTCTTTGAAGTCAGTAACAAATGCTTCCCTGCTGCCTGCAGACATGAGGATTCACAGGACATCCTGTCAGCTGTGACTTCCCTTTAAAGACGTTGACTGCCTATGGCCATAACTGAATGGGGTAGTACTATGTAACGGTATGTGTGCTTGCATGTTTGAGTGTATTGCTCTTGGTGTCCACTGATAATGCATGTGTTGCATTTGTTCACGAAATTGTATGTGTATGTTAAACAGGGATGTGCAAAACTACAACTACTACAAACTACTACTAAAAATCGACTAGTTGCTGGGTTCTCTGAATGACTAGTCAACTAATCGGTCTTAAGGAAGTCCTGTATAAATAGGCTGGTTTCGGGTTCACATGACCCCTATCGGACACGTTTCTAAATAAGATGTGTTCTTGCATTCAAAAACAGCTATGCAGGGCATAAAATAATTGAACAGAATGCAAATCTAGAGATAAGTTTTTGAAAGTTGGATTTTTTTAACTTGACAAACTGTCTTAATGCAATGCTCTTAAAAAATGCGAGTTGCAACAGGACAGCTGAAGACGTCTGTCCGCAAGTGTATGGCTGTAGTGGTGGTGTTTCAAAGGGGATCCTTTTAAAGACATCCTTTCCAAGAGTGTTTTACTATACAAACAGTCTAACAGCTAAAGCATAGCATGATGTCCGCACACTAATTGAAGAACCATCAAAATGGAAAAAATAAATAAATAAATAAAACATAACAAAATGACAAACTACTTGTTGGTCGACCATCCTGACCCATGTAAACTGACCTGTAGGACTTATCGTAGGAGTTGACTCCGGCGAAGGACTGGCTCCTAGTGATGGATCTGGCGACGACCCTGCGCGAGGGGCGCACAGAGAGGGACATGGTGGACACAGCTTTGGAGGGACTCCCTGCAGAGAAACAGAGATAACAGATAAGGTCAAACACATGCGTAAAACAGGTGCACAGGCATAACTGTTGCACAGGAATAAAATTCAGTCAACAAAGGACATTATTTTTTTAATTAAAGCCATTTTCCTGATTTTATTTTGCATCTGAAATTTAATTGTTCAAGAATTAGGCAATAAAATCTCATTATAAGCATTTGGTTGAGTGCACCTCAGGCCCTGAATGAATCAGTGGAATGTTTAATTTATTTAACAGGATATTTTTGATTGCGGTTCTCTAAGGGCAAACTCTCTTTACTGAGATAGTCCCTGAGATAAAATCATTTTAGACGTAAATTACTGTATTTCCAGGAAACTCCATCGAACACAATAGATTTGTTTACATAATGATTATTTGGAATATTCTTGATTCATCAGAGTTTCTTCTCTCAAATTTCTTGTGTATCTATTGTGTATCTCAAGAACAAGAATATAAAGCTATACAACTAAAATGAGGAAAGCAAGTATCTTCTTGCTTGCAACCGAAACTACAAAAACTAGCCTGGTTTCACCCAAAACTAGTCATATAGACTCACGCATGCATGAGGTAACCCAAAACTAGGTTTGTTTCAGCAGTTCTTCATTGAATGCCTAGCTAGATCCACAATGGGGAAAAAATAATAACCCATCAGCCAAAAGACTTTCAAAACCTCTCAGTAAATCTGTCCCTCTTAAACATGTAATGGCATATAGCAATTTTTACTTCCGTAACGTGACGAGAAAAAAGAATGTAGGGCGGGACTTTATTTTATCCATTGGGAACTGATTGGATTGTAAAAATGGGGCATTCCATACCAGAATGAATGGTTAGAAGGGAGGAGTTGAAAAATAAGTCATTTTAGAGGCGGAGCAATTGCGAATGAAGCAAAAAAAATTCACTGTAATCTTTCATCGAAAAATTATGTTGTTATTGAATGAATGCTACTGAATGCAAAACATTTTGATGAAAGATTACGAAGACAAAACATTTTTTTCAATAACTTTTAACGCTTTACTGGCAAATGCTTTCATGTGTTTGATTGGTTCCTGTACTTTGCTGTCCGACTAGTTAAAATTGGTATAGCAACTGTAAACGGACAAGTGGCAATCAGGAATACTGTCCTAGGCCCTGTAAAAAGGGGGGCCCAATAAAGTTTTCAATGGTATAGCCTACTCTTTGGATCCAGGGATGGGATGATGGGATATGATGGGAGTCACACAGTCACACTGGAAAATCACCCCCGCACAATGACGGAAACTAATAGAAAGAGCGAAAGAGAAAGTAATCATGCCTTTCCAGCCCTGATAAACAGCCTCTAGATTAGCCCTTAGTGGAGTTCCATGTATATAATCAGTGAGGTCTCTTATCATTGACCCCGTTATGGCCTATCAGACATCACAGCCTCAAAAACACTCTGCCGACATGACGTGGGAGGACAGAGCAGTCAAGACTACACTTAACACCACACACCAATCATTGAGGATTTTAGCCAAGACAGGAACCAAATGCACCATTTCAGACCACGCAGACAATGATCCAGAAAAGTGACAGCAAAGATACTAGAGCAGGACGGCCCTCTGTATTGTTGAATATGGCCCGTCGGACAAGACTGAGGATTGATTTTATTTCTTTGAAAAAGGGATTGTGTAAAGATTGCATTCAGTTTATTATGTTATTACAACTATTGACCAGAAGAGGTTGCTTGTTCTTAGCAGAACTGCTGATCACTCTAGGATTCTAGCATGCAACATCTTACACTTGCTCATCATTTATAAGGCAAATTGAGCTAAATTTTACCTCAGCTTGTCAGTGACATAGTGCATGCTATTGTTAATGTACGCAGGTGGAACCCATGTCTTTTGTTTGCCTGGATACGAAATCTGTCATTAAAGATTTCGATTTGATTCGCAAATACACCATTGATCAAGTGATCAAAGAGGCGTACAGTATGAGAGATACATACACCAGAGCTGCTCTCCTCACAGATGTAAAGGGTAAATAAAATACAAGGGTAAAAGTCATCAAAAGTTTTTACGAAATCCATGACAGTGCGGGATTCACCAAAGACATCTAATGCTGTTTCGCTCATGCTTGTGAAAAATGAAAAAGTTGTTATAAGAGGGAGAAACTTTGAAGAAATGCGCGATTGAGATGCCTGACTGATTGTTGAAAAGTCTTGCGAATAGAGAGAATGTTCTCTGACGCACGGGACTGTTCGGTCCATGCGTGTATGTTGTGGTGCTGAAATGTTTTGTATTAATGCACTGAAATGTTATGTTCATGTAACCAGTATTGTTATTGATGATAATATTTAGATTTGAACTAATACCTATAAGCTGTTTTATGAGGTGGGGTTGAAAATGTTGTCTGTTCATTTGTGTGTTTTAGCACCCGAACGATATATCGGCCAATATGAGCCTTTCACCGATATATCGGTATCTGCGTATATTTTACCGATATGCGCCAATATGAAAACTTTTTTTCAGAACATATAATGCAGAAAACAATGCTTTAGAATTGGTGTCATAGCGTAGTTTGTCCAGCAGTGCGCGCTCCGACTCCACTGTTTACAGAGCTGACTCTGAGTGACGGTGGCTCTGCAGATAGGGCGGAGTCAAGCGGTGTATCGGTAAGTTAACTAGTTTGTGAAATACATACTGGAAAGTTAATAAACAATGACCCCATCATTTTCCCTTTTCAATATAACTAATATAACATTAACCTTGTCCCTGACAACCATGTCAGTCTTGTCTGTTTGCTGTTAGCCAGCTATAGTTTGTCAGTGCAGTCAGTAATGTAGTAGATTGAAAGGTAAACATCAGAGCATCTTTTTGCAGCTCAGCAGACAACAGTGCGGTAGTGGACTGTGTGTGGTGAGTGTTGATTTCATGCTATGTTGTTACGTAGTTGGTGAGACACAATGCTGGAAAATAAAATAAACAATGTACTTATTTTACTCTCCATGACAACGAGCTTATAGCTAACTAGCTAATCATGTAGCTACTTTCAGTATCTATGTTTCCATCCAAAGATTTTTTGCGAAAATTTTTTAGCGCATCAAAATAAAGCTGATGGAAATGCAAATTATCACTAACATTTCACAAGTGTTGACATAATATTTTTCCGTTTAACTCTAACGCATAAACTGTATGTGGATACTTCAAATGTCGCGAAAAACTGGTTTGGAAACACATTTTGTCGAGAAAATTGGAATTACCGCAAAAATGTAGTGTCACATGACAGAATTTACCTCAATCGTTAGCCTGTGTTAATCATGACGACAAGGTATACATCCATAAAAGCCAATTTATTGTACGTGATTATGGATTGATCTGAACGGCATAAAGATCCAGTCACTGCAAACATGACACTTCCAGGAGTGCCAACACAAATATCAATATGCACGGAGAACAAATGAGTGGCCACTCTTTGCGATTAATTTAATTGCGGTAGCCATCCATTTATTTATTAAAGTTGCTTTTACACACCATTCAAAATAATAGACGGCAGTCAAGGAATTAGCCCACAATACAAAAAAAACGTATCATTTCTGTGCACAAAGATGTTTTAAACTGAAAATAAATACACAATACTAGAAGAAAAGCTTCAGTGTGCTTTTTTGGAACGCTAACATATAACCCAATTCTAATAAATTATTGTTTAGCTCTTGAAAAAATGCTGGCAAAATTCCCAGTATTAAATTAAATAAATTACCAAACAAAAAGAATATATATTTTTAGACCTATATATGCCTTTTCTTTACACAAACTTAAATTAGCCGTACCCTGTTCTGTAGACGAATAAAGTCGGCTGAATGACATTTTCTACACTTCAAGACTTTAAACTATCAGAACTATTTGTCCAATGCGGAGTTCACTTTCAGAAAATGAGCTTTTGAACCTTTTAAAACTTTTAAATATTTTAAATCTAACCCTCTTTACCTCGGATCGCATTTGCTGAGCTTCTTCAGAAAATGTAAATTGCATTATGATGCTAAAATTACTTTTAGATGATAATCAAGTTCAGTTGGTCGTTAAAAGTTGTGGGACAAATATACAGGACATAATTCAGTTGAGATGGCGACGCTTTAGATTAGATGATTGTTCAAAATAGCCTATTGAATATCAGGAATGTATCATATGTAAACACTGATATTACACCGCATCAGTTTTTCTTTAATAGCTGTGCACACAGCATACACATGGATGGATGGTCCTTATACTAAGACCGAAATTTCCCCATTACTTAGGTTGCCAGCTTGAACAGGGCCATGACGATTCGCTTTCAGGTCCGAACCGGTGGCAATCTGTGATAAGCGCAACATCAGGACCAATATTACAGTCCTATCAGAAGGGCAACTGCTCCCTTTTGATTGCAATTCCTCCTCTTCTGATTTCATTTATTTGTGAAATTAACAGTTAGCTGGTTAATTTAGTCTCAATACTCTCACCATTTTACCAAAACGTCGGAGGAAAAAAATTAGGGACATCTGGGAGGCGAATTAGCGATAAACACACATTTCTGTATGGAAACGGCTTAAGGGCAGATTTCTTTTGCGATAAACCAAAACTTATGCGACAAAGTGTTTTTTTTAGGCATGACGTCATCACGCACACCATTTTTATCGATAAAGGCCATTTGAATGGAAACAGGCAAAAGACGGCAAATTTCGCAATTTTTTTTTTATGCATTTTCACTTTGTCGATAACAAAATAGCGCGAAAAGTGGATGGAAACTAGGCTATTGTTGTCAGTTGAGTGGAAGCTAATGAGTAAACATGTATTCACCAAACTGTTTTGTTTAGGATTCACAGTTTGGTACCCCCTTCAACCGAACAATTCCAGTCGTGTCATTTATAAAATGTCATAGTTAAAAGTCTGGTTTTCCACCGTTGAAAGTTTCCCCTGAACTTGTATAGCAGAATACGGTGCAACACCACTGCTTATCTGTTTATCTCTTGACTGCTTATCTGTTTATCTTGTATTTTTATATTCAGCATTTGACTGATACTAAACCATAATACTGATGTTTATTTAGCTATTTATTTTATTTTTATTTATTCTTTATTTTAAATGGTCAGCATTTGACTGATACTAAACAGTACTGATGTTTATTTAGCTATTTATTTTATTTGTATTTATTCTTTATTTAAATGGTCAGCATTTGACTGATACTAAACAGTACTGATGTTTATTTAGCTATTTATTGTATTTTTATTTATTCTTTATTTTCTCAGTGTTCATTTCTAGAATTTGTTGACAATGTATAATAATGTCAAATATTCTTTGATAAAAATATTTAAGAAAGCCTTCTGAGTACATTTGCATTGTGATATCAGTGCAAAATCGGTGAGAAATCCACATAGAAATGTCTGTTTTCATTCCAGCTCAAAAATGAAATATATCAGCCACCATATCGGTAATAGGTGAATTTTCCCTCTCTAAAATCAGTATCGGTCGGGCTCTAGTGTGTTTGTCTGTTGCAAATGTAGACAATGCAAATAAGATACATTTTCTTGAAAATGTAAGTCTGAAGTATATTGCTTGTCAGTTGAACATGAATTTGTACATGTGAACGGCATTAGTAAATGTTTTAGTAAAAACGCAAGTTACAAAATAATTATATTAGTTTTTGTAAATATTGTTAAATAAAAATGGTAATATAGGTAACAAAATCTTTAAAAGAACATTGCATTAGTTGTGCATAGATTACCCACAATAATGAGGAAATTGAGTAAAGGGGTGAACATTGTTAGAGTGCGGATTTGTAATCCGGCCCCTTGGTAGAATGGAGAAAAAATGTTGGCCCTCACCCCCTTGAAAGTTGCCCATCCCTGTACTAGAGTAAACCAACAGAACCAAGTCAGAACAGAGATATACCTGTCTAGATTAACAAAAATAGCCCACTAATGCAAACAAATGAAAGTCGTGTTTATCGCCGTCAACCTGATGAAGTTATCAGTGTAACGAAAAGTTAGCAGCATGTTCCATGAATAATCCTGCGGAAAAGACCAGCATGTGCTGTTCCAGACTGGTTAATGCTGGTTTGTTGCTGGTCTAGCAGGTGGAGCAGCATTGCCATGTTGTTCACCAATAAATGCTGGTCAACCAGCTTCATCAGAAAGACCATGCTGGTTGATCAGAATTTTTATGGGTGAACAACTTACTGATGAAGGGAGTTCTGCGGGTTAAAGGGATAGTTACCCAAAAATGAAAATTCTCTTATCATTTACTCACCCTCATGCCATCCTAGCTGTGTATGACTTTCTTTCTTCAGCAGAACATAAACAAAGATTTTTAGAAGAATATTTCAGCTCTGTAGGTCCATGCAATGCAAGTGAATGGTGATCAGACCTTTGTAGCTCCACAAAATTGCAAAAAGGAAACATAGAAGTAATCCATCAGACTCCAATGGTTAAATCCATATCTTCAGAAGCAATATAATAGGTGTGGGAGAGAAACAGATCAAAATTGAAGTCCTTTTTTACTCTAAATCTACACTTTCACATCTGAAAGTGAAAGATAATTGTAGATTTACAGTAAAAAGGACTTAAATATTGTTCTGTTTCTCACCCACACATATTATATAGCTTCAGAAGATATGGATTTAAACACTGGAGTCATATGGATTCCTTCTATGATTCCTTTGTGATTTTTAGAGCTACAAAAGTCTGATCACCAATCAGTTGCATTGTATGGACCTACAGAGCTGAGATATTTTATAGTTTGTGTTCTGCAGAAGAAAGAAAGTCATACCTATCTGGGATGGCATGAGGGTGAGTAAATGAAGAGAGAATTTTCATTTTGGGGTGAAATTTCCCTTTAAGTTAGTTAAAAATGACTGTTTATTTAGCAAAAACCTCAATGCCTTCAGTAAGACTTACGGTATGTGTACATGTACATAAGGTATTATGTAAGTGCTGAAAATGCTTACAATTATATCAACATTCACCATGGCTCCGCTAAAGCAGGTTGGATGCAACTAGTTTCATTTTAAATTGAATTAAAATTTCATCTTTACCAGATAAAAGAGAGGGGAGGGTGAAACGGGCTTTATCAAAAGCTGCTTTAAAGTCACATCAGCTAATTATGCTAAGGTGGAAATAAGAAGTGTGAGCCAGCATATTTTGGTCTATGAAATCATTTTAGCAGTGACACGTCAGCACAAGAGTGTTTTAGTCTTCATTATGGTCCTAACTGTGACGGTTAGCGCTTCAGTGTTTTGGTCAACAAAAATGGGCAGATCCTTAGTTACAGCGATGCATCATCGCATTGAGGAAGCTAGAGTTTATTTAAAACCTGAAGAAGAGGACAAAGGAAACAACCCAGGCTTCACTTCAACACCACACACTTCTACAGAGCATCAGCTTGGCATATTTCAAGTCATTGTGCACTAATGAATCCCCTGAAGTCCACCTGTGATTCTCTGCACTGGCCAAAGTATTTCAGCTATGTACGATTTATTCAGAGGCTACCAGAGTTGCTGAAGGAAGAATTCCTTGCTCTGTGACCAGCAAGAGAGTGTCACGGCTGGCATACAGAGAGGGACAGTTTCTGCCTTCCAGTCATAGACCTCTATAGAGACGCAAGGCTCCAGGTTGTCTAACTGGGAAAAATGAATTAAAGTATGGTGCAGGATTTGAGAAGAGCTCTAATGGCTTTTGTTCTTGCAGCTAATCCTCTGGAAATGTGAGCATTCCACACCCTAGTTTTTATGATATATTTTTTTTCTTTGAATGAAGTTAAATGGTTTATGAAGTAAATAATTAACTCAACTAAGAAACCAAATTTAAAAAATTGGCTTCTGAGCAAAGGAAGGACAAAAACATTTTAAAAGCATTTTAATTATTCAAGATTTTCTTGTTTGTTTGTGAGGTGATCAGTGAGGAAAGTAAACTAAGTCAGAACTGTTGATGCTGATGATAAAAATAAAAACCTTTGTGCTAACACGAACCAAGCATGGAGGAGGGGAAACAGTTCTGTGGAGTGGAATTTCTTCATTTCCCACAGGATATTCCACTGTCTGACAGAGAAAAGACAGAGAACTAACAACTGCAGCTAACCATTGGTAGAGATACCCTTATCACTGTCTTTTGCTGATATAACACAATCCATTTCCATTGCTTGGAGAATCACAAACAATATGGCTAGGTAAAGAAAATATATGTATGAATTTTGAATTAAACTGTGTTTTAAATGACCTTCATCGTCCCTATATCATCAGCCATTTCTAGCCAACTATGACAGAATGTAATTTGCTCAAAGATGAAATGTGCCAATTATGCACCACTAGCATCACCAAACAGAACTGCACAAAAATTATCCTTTTCAAACAGGTTTCCTGAACGTTACACCATCTTTCACTGGCCGAACACCAAGAGCTTTCCAAACAGATAGTCCCGCCCCAAACTCACAACATTGGTTGAGTTGATGTTGTTGTGTCAGGCCACGAAAACAAACAAAGCAATGGTTTGATAACACCATGGAGTGCCACAGGGTATATCGGTCTACAAATTGTCTCTACATATTAAACTGGGATAGGGAAAAGTATTTGAACATAGAAAAAATTACACACTTCAACTTTAAAGTTTAGTTTGCAACAAACTCCATTTCAAATCAACAGCATAAGAACGAATCTTGGCGAAACTTATAAAATAATACAAACACGAAACAAAAATGCACACACACCTTCTGGTGGGCCTCTTTTCTCCTGTGTGTCAGCAGGTAAACAAGGCAAGCGACACATTCTGCCTATACTTCATCATGGCTTTTGTGAGAACCAAACCTCTATTATATTCCCTTTATACACTGGAATCTTCTACAGAGAACAAATAAACATCAAAGCCCAATCCTTTAGACAATTGTTGCTTTGTGCTGGGTTCCCACCTGTCCAGCAGGCCGAAAGCCACCACTTATGGCATATTTGGACACTCCAGCCGTATGTAAACTGCTTTCATGATAATCAAAGGTGGTCAGGCTCTGGGCTTCTAAAGTCTGTGGATCAGAATGACTACATTGTTATGGCGGCCTGGCCTCGCTCCAGGACTATTCCAGAACAACAAAGCACCTGGGGGCCTCCCCACCCCCATCCAGAACAAACCAACTGGAATCCAACATAAACACCCTCACACACTCCCTCAAACCAACCCAAATTATTGTGATGATTTACCAGGCTCTGTTTCACAAATCCACACTTTACTATGAAGCTCTATACTTGACACAGTTAACCTTTTTCATCTACTCCAGTGTTTCTTAACAGGTGGGTCACAACAGTGTCAAAATTTGCCCCAGAATAGCAGATTTTAGGGGCACAAATGTTAACTTGGCATGTTATTTAGAGTTGGTTAAAACAAAACCAATCAAAAAACACCTCATATTAGCAACACTGTCCACAATACCTAAGATATAATATTATGAAATGTCAAATGTTTGATAACAGTTTTTAAATATTTGCCAATGCCATTTTACATTTCTGGGGCATATTGGTCACTTTTTGTGGTTTTATCATGTTTTTAACTTTTAAATTGTCTATAGTTGGTATAGCAAAACAGGCTTTGGTGTAAACTGATCTGTGATGTAATAATATGGCTTATACTAATACAATATTTATTAAATGCAGATTTGCTCAATGCATTACTCTGTTACATAAGATTCTAAGCTAAACTGGTAAATATTATTCATTTATGCATTTACAAAAATGTAAATGTAAATCATTTTGCATTTTGTTGGGTCTAGCAGTTCATTGTAACATTACTGAAGTATTAATTGACATTTCCGTTTACATTTTTTACAATAAAATGTTTTGATACTGTGTACAGGGTCTCTGCTTGATGTCCAATGTAGAATCTCAGTTGTGAAGCAAAACCAGATGAGAATCACTGATCTACAAATAATGAGTGTTTGAGGTGAGCACCTGTAAAATAAAAGCAAGCTTTCCAGTGCTTTCACACCAACAGTCCATGATGATAGCACTTCTATTACGTTGGAGCCAGTAGCCCCTCTCTCGCATATACACCAATCAGCCACAACATTAAAACCACCTGCCTAATATTGTGTAGGTCCCCCTTGTGCTGCCAAAACAGTGCCAACCTGCATCTCAGAATAACATTGAGATGCAAAAAGTTAGTGCCAGACAGGCTGGTTTGAGTATTTCTGTAACTGCTGATCTCCTGGGATTTTCACGCACAACATTCTCTAGAATTTACTCCGAATGGCGCCAAAAACAAAAAGCATCCAGTGAGGGGCAGTTCTGCGGACGGAAATGCCTTGTTGATGAGAGAGGTCAACAGAGAATGACCAGACTGGTTCGAACTGACAAAGTCTACGGTACCTCAGATGACCACTCTGTACAGTTGTGGTGAGAAGAATGGCGCTAGTTGGCGCTGTTTTGGCAGCACGAGGGGGACCAACGCAATATTAGGCAGGTGGTTTTAATGTTGTGGCTGATCAGTGTACTCACCAGCCACTTTATTAGGTACACCATCTACTATTCATGCAATTATCTAATCAGCCAATCATGTGGCAGCAGTATAATGTTTAAAATCATGCAGATATGGGTCAGGAGCTTCAGTTAATGTTCACATCAACCATCAGAATGGGGAAAAAAATGTGATCTCCGTGATTTAGACTGTGGCATGTTTGGTGGTACCATACTGGCTGGTTTGAGTATTTCTGTAACTGCTGATCTCCTGGGATTTTCACATGCAACAGTCTCTAGAGCAGCAGTCACTAATTAGCGGACCGCAGTCCAGGTCTGGACCTCGGCTTGGTTCCATCCGGTCTGCGAGACATCTTGGCATTTGCTGCCCCATCTCACCGTTTATATACTTCAAGTGATCAGCTCGACAAAACAACAGAGCTGTGTACAAGGCAAGCGCTTGGGTGCAGATAGCACTGATCTTTCAGCGCTGTATCCTCAAATACTTTTCTCTTTTTTCAGAACACACTTAATTTATCCACAGGTTTCCTGAGCAACCACTGGGCGGCGCCATGATGATTCTAATTGCCTGTTTTCTATTTCTGGTCTCGAGACTCCAAGAAAAATCTGCCAAAACAAGCGATCCAGTGGAGAACAACAGCCATTTACGTGTTACTTGGAGTAAAAATGAATTTCAGGCTCAACTTGTGCAGGTGAAGCATTGTCTATATATATATATAAAAAAAAATAAAATAAAAAAAAAATGTTCTCAACATGAAGTACCGGCATGTTTTTTTGACCATTTTTACAAATGTAATACCTTAAACATAACATTTCCCGCTAAGAATTTATGCCGATGCAAGTGAAAACACTGGAGACTGGAAATTGAAAACAGTCGAAACGTGGAACACTTCCACGTTCAGGAAAAAGGTGGATGCCCATTCGCGCTGCGCACAGAGTTGCAGACGTGGTTATTTTAATGACAGTAGACCATAGTGGAGAAATACACTGAGCAGCAATATAGATGAATACTGGCAGCTTTCGTTAAACACTGCAGAATACGAGAATGAAGCGAAGTGAATTCAACTTCATGTGTCAAAAATTAATCAGACTGTTCAGCTAAACCAGATTTGTGACAGGACAATGTGCTTCCAGAGCACCTTTAAAATAGAAAGTTTTTTCTGTCAAAAATTTGCTTTATTAATCAGCGTGTTTCGAGCCTTTCGCAAACAGATTATTTTTGTGAAAATGAATCAAAGATCATCTCTCGCATAAATGGCAAGGAAAAACAACCAAAAATGTGATTTTACTAGTAGCATTGTGGAGTTTCCATTATTTGATAGTCTGACCATTTATAGGCCTACCTAACTTTAGCTAACAGTATTTTTAAGTTTCACTACTGTGCTGTACATTGTTGTTGTTAGATTTTCATTTTAAGGAAAATATAAAAATGGTCCATTCAGACTTTTACATTTTCAAAATGAACCCCCAAACGATATATTTCCTTAATAGTCACAAGGCCTCCTATGCCCCTTGAGTATCTAAAAATATTCAAAACAAAAATACTGGACTGTTGTCATTCAGCTTCAAAATGAACAGTTGATTTTATCTTTTAATATTTATAACAAAGTGCTCTCGATTGATGAACTCAATATTTTAATCTTTTGGTAGAAGATCCCCCAAACCCCACTACTTTGGCTTTGTCTCTGGAGCCCCAATGTCATAATCCTTGCCCAGCTTTAAGAGACTGTTTTGACTTTGATTATTTTTTTCTTCTTTTACAAAGTACTATTACTGCCAACTTGGAAATATACAATTAGGCCTACTATTTAAAAAAATGAGCACTCCCTGTGTCATTTCATAGCTATACTAACTACTAACACCATGTAAGTTATTGTCCAAACATTTGCTGGGAAGGAAATCTAGAGACCGGACCTCTTGGAACTTTAATTGAATACCCCTGCTCTAGAGTATAGAGAATGGTGTGAAAAACAAAAAAACAGCCAAGTGGCAGTTCTGTGGACGAAAATACCTTGTTGATGAGATAGATCAATGGAGAATGGCCAGACTGGTTCAAGCTGACAAAGGCTACAGTAACTCAGATAACCCCTCTGTACATTGTAGTGAGCAAAGTAGCATCTCAGAATGCACAACATGTTGAACCTTGAGGTGGATGGGCTACAACAGCCGAAGACCATGTTGGGTTCCACTTCTGTCAGTCAAGAACAGAAAACTGAGACTGCAGTGGGCCTACCATTTGTGTACCTCAGCAGTAATCCAGATTTGTCACACCAGGCAATGTTTTTCGAATCATCTACTGTCCAATTTTGGTGAGCCTGTGCCCACTGCATCAGTAGTGGTACCCGGAGGGGTCTTCTGCTGCTTTAGCCCATCCGCCTCAATGGTTGCCATGTTGTATGTTCAGAAATGCTTTTCTGCATAGCACTGTTGTAATGCATGTTTATTTGGGCTACTGTCACCTTCCTGTCAGCTTGAACCAGTCTGACCATTCTCCTCTGACCTCTGTCATTAACCAGCCATTTTCGCCCACAGAACTGCCGCCCGCTGGATGTTTTTTGTTTTTCGCACCATTCTCTTTACACTCTAGAGACTGTCGTGCATGAAAATGCCAGGAGATCAGCAGTTACAAAAATACTCAAACCAGCCCGTCTGGCACCAACAATCATGTCACGGTCTAAATCACTGAGATCACATTTTTCACCATTCTGATGGTTGATGTGAACATCAACTGAAGCTCCTGACCCATATCTGCATGATTTTATACATTACACTGCTGCCACATGATTAGCTGATTAGATAATCGCATGGCTGATTGTTGGTGCCAGATGGGCTGGTTTGAGTATTTCTCTAACTGCTGATCTCCTGGGATTTTCACGCACAACAGTCTCTAGAATTTACTCCGAATGGCACAGAAAGGCTGTTCCATATTGTATGTCGCATCTAAGCGCGTTCAGTGGGAGACACAGATATAAACACGCAGACAGGGCGCAAAAGTGAAAGCCGCCGGGGCAGCGTGCACGTTGATGAAAGAACTGCCCGCATAAACTTCACGTGCATTTATCTGATCTAAAGTTTCTAGTTTACCGTGTGGCGCTCTGTTCTGTTACGTTTTCATTCCATGTGGTCCTGTGTTGCTCCACAATTTTATTTTCATTTTAGTTATACGCGGTTTGTGTTGTTCGTTATATGTTGTTTTAATATTGGTTTCACGAATGCTAAAATATGTAATCATCCGTGTGACTGTGTGTACCGTACCGAAGCCCCTGTATCCATTCAGTTCAGTGTGGATACATGTACTGTTGCAGCCCTAATATATACAGTGCTGTGAAAAAGTATTTGCTGATTTCTTCTGTTTTTGTGTATATCTCATACTAAATTGTTTCAAAAATTCTAACAAAATCTAACATAAAACAAAGGCAATCTGAGTCAACACAAATACAGTTTTTAAATTATAATGTTATTTAATGAAGCAAAAAAGTTATCCAATACCCACTGGGCCTGTGTGAAAAAGTATTTGCCCCTTAGTTACTAAATCCACAAATCTATGAAACTGCATTCATAATGGGGTTCAGCTGGACTAGACACACACAGGCCTGATTACTGCCAGCCCTGTTCAATCAAATCAACACCTAAATAGAGCTTTTTCAGCAGCATGAAGTTAACTAAAAGGTCTCACCCAGTAGCACACTATGCCAAGGTCGAAAGAAATTCTAGAAATGATGAGGAAAAAGGTGATTAAAATACATCAGTATGGGAAGGGTTACAAAGCTATTTTAAAGGCTCTGAGACCCCAAAGAACCACAGTGAGAGCCATTATCTCCAAATGGGGAAAACTTGGCACAGTAGTGAACCTTCCAAAATTCCTCCATGAGCACAGCGACGACTCAACCAGGAAGTCACAAAAAAGTCAAGGACAACATCCAAGGAACTGCAGGTCTCTCTCGCATCAATAAAGGTCACTGTTCATGACTCCACTATCAGAAAGACACTGGCCAAAAATGGCCTCCATGGAAGAGTGGCGAGGCAAAAATCACTGCTAACCCAGATGAACATTAAGGCTCGTCTGAATTTTGCCAAAACAGTCGATGAGTCGAAAGTGGAACTGTTTGGAAGACAGAGGTCTCGTTACATCTGGCGTAAATCAAACACTGAATTCCGCAATACAGTAGGTATTACGGTCAAGCGTGGTGGTGGTAGTGTGATGGTGTGAGGATGCTTTGCTGCTTCAGGGCCAGAATGACTTTAAATAATTGACGGAAACATGAATTCTGCTCTCTACCAGAAAATCCTAAAGGAGAACATCCAGCCAGCAGTCCTTTGAAACTCAAGCACAACTGCATTATGCAGCAAGAAAATGATCCAAAGCATAGGAGTAAGTCCACCTCTGAATGGCTCAAAAGAAGCAAAATTAAAGTGTTGGAGTGGCCTAGTCAATGTCCTAACTTGAACCCGATTGAGATACTGTGGCAGAACCTTAAATAGGCAGTTCATGCTCGAAAACCCTCCAATGCGCCTGAACTAAAGCAGCTCTGCAAAGAAGATTGGGCCAAAATTCCACCAGAGCGTTGTGAAAGACTGATCTTCAGTTATTGAGTGCATTTGGTTGCAGTTGTTGCTGTTAAAGGTGGCACAACCAACTATTATGTTTAAAGGGGCAGTTAGTTTTTCACATGGGTGATTTAGGTGTTGGATAACTTTTTTGCTTCAATAAAAAAATTATATATATTTGAAAATTGTATTTTGTTTACTCAGATTGCCTTTTTTATGTTACATCTCGTTTTATGGAAAACAATTTAGTATGAATATTACACAAATATATAAGAAATCAGGACACAACACTTATACTTTCTTCCCTGGGCCAAATGAGTAGACTATATAGGATCTTTGTGGGCCTGTCCTAGTCACAGAGCCCTGAAAAGTTATTGGTAAATGCTGATGAAAACATCCAAATATCAGCTGATTTTTCAGCATAGCAGATAGGCTATATTGGTTTATCAGCAGTAATTAGTTTAGGCTAAACATTGTCTATAAAATATCATAATGAAAGGCTGCTGTGCAAACCTTTCAATAGCAGGATGTGACCAACAAGCACAGTGAGAGTTAATAATAGTCATGTGACTTTTTGAAATCTCTTAGCACTTAACATTCGCCCCACATGGTGTATCCTTCCTTTCATTCTCTGAGCCAAGGCCTGAAACAAGAAACTCACTCTGTTTACCCTTTCCTCCACTCCAACAGCAAATCTTATTTGGATTATATCAAGTTAAGAGATACCATTAATTACCTGTATATACTTAAAAGTTTACTTGTACTTAAAGTTTTTCTGCGTTCTGGATCACCAAGCCAATGTCATAGCCTTTCAAAGTATACTTTTCTGACCGTGAATGAATACGAACACGTTTGACACATGCCCACTAGGGCTGGGCGATATGGCTTCAGAAATTATATCTCGATATTTTTCAGCAAATTGATGATATTCGTTATGTATCTCGATAATTACGTTTTTGCTCTGAAATAGCATGTTTTTTTTTTTGTTTTTTTTTTAAATCAGAGGAGCCATCATTTCATCTAAACAGCCACTGTAGCCATGTAGAATTAATATTTCAAAGGCATTAAATAAAAATCTATTTAAAAATGATGAAGGCATGTTTCCAACAGTTTTTCACTAAATTAACTAAATTAAGAGTAAAATGAAAATAATTTTCATTGATTTGCACATTTATACTTGTATTTAACATACAATCATATATGGAAGCTTAATAAAAAATCTTATTTACCATCATATTTTATTTTGGGGGGGGGGGGGGGGACTTTCCCCCCCCTCAATTTGGAATGCCCAATTCCCAATGCGCTTTTTAAGTCCTCGTGGTCGCGTAGTGACCCACCAAGAACAAACCACATTATAGCGACCACGAGGAGGTTACCCCATGCGACTCTACCCTCCCTAGCAACCGGGCCAATTTGGTTGAGTAGGAGACCTGGCTGGAGTCACTCAGCACACCCTGGGATTCGAACTGGTGAACTAGCCAACTCCAGGGGTGATAGCCAGCGTCTTTTACCACTGAGCTACCCAAAGGCTCCTTCATATATTTTTACTAAACATTTTTCTTTGTGAATGAACAAGGTTTGGAAACCAGATGAATACTGTATAGTACTAAATTATTACTGTGGAACCCAGTCAAATTATTATTTTCAGGATAATATTTGTTAAAGATAAATTAATATATTTCTGTCTTATTTACTACACCCTAAACTGGGGTTTGCAGTAGTGTTTATTTCACCTTCACCAGGAGCTTTTATTATGAAACGGAAAGTACAATGTTTGTTTGACAGTTACAAGTTTCAAATCTTGTGAACTGCTGTCAAACTCTCCTTTTTTTAATAAATTTATACCGGTTACTAATGTTTGGAATTGCACAAATGCTTGAACCGGCAGTACTTCACAATGCAGGTGAACTGCGCAAAAAACACTAGCCCATGAGCCCCCATGCCACAGCGCGTGCACACAGATCAGTGGTCGCCGGTTCATTCTGAAGTGCACACAGACCATATTTATCTGTCTTTAATCGCAGCCTTTGGCAGTTAAATAATCAACATATGATCATATCTCCATTTTTATGTTATTTTGATTAAATATACAGCCCTGAAGGATTGTGAAATGAGTCAACTGATGCACTCTATGAAACTTAATGACCAAATAAAAGGCTCATTAAAATCATTGCGATATTCACAATATTGTTGAATTTTATATCCTCAGCCAAATCATTGTGATTATATCGTGGGTATTCGATGTATCGCCCAGCCCTAATGCCCACTACAATTGATTTGTGATACTCTTTTAGTAAAGTCAATGGCCAGCGCATGCGCCGACAGTGCGCACAGACGATAACCACGTCTGCGGATCGAGATAACCTGGGCAGCACGCAGTCAGGCTGCGTGGACTGTGCTGATGACGAAACTTAAGTCATGCATACTGTGAGCTGAGCCATCAGCAATGTGGACAACCGAAGTATACTCATGCCTTTAAGTAAACCAGAGGTAAAGCCCAGGGGGGATCAGCTAAACTTACTGACCTCCCTGTGTTTGTTCTAGATGACCCTGAGGTGCCAGGCTGAACCAGAGCCCAAAGTAAACAAACTTCTAAGTGTCTACTCTCTCTCTCCTATCACCAACACAGAAACTTAACATGAGGGCCCATGGGACATCTCTCCCAGGAGGGTGGACCTTAATGTTTCCACCAAAAGACAGAAACATCTGTACAGAAACGGTATTGGACAATGACAAAACCAACAAAACCACTGTCATTCCCCTCCTAGTGAGAAAACATACAACACTCCTAGCGTGAGGAACTGTATCATATATCTTTTTAGTATACGTTCCAGCAATAGTGAGACCAAGTCTCTATATCAAAATTTCTTACCGTACTACTGTGTAGCATTTAAACGTAGCGTTTTGAGGAGTACTGTCTCATTGCAAGCAACTTTTCCAACACTATCTCTTGTAGTGTACTTAGGCTATGATTGTCAATGGCCTTGGTGAGCAACAACAAAATTAAGCCAAGCCAATGTTGATGATATTTAACTTAGAGCAAGAAAGATAGCAAGGAAAACTTTTGTATGCTGTTCTACAATAAAAAAAATAAGTTTGATTGAACATCTTATCACTTCAAAACACACCTACCACAGTACACCCAAACCTGTCAGTCTCAAAATCATTCAGATCTTGCCTGAAGAAAACTTTACTATATTGGATGGTCAATACAAAGATCATATCTCTGAAAGTGTCTGACACTCTAACAAAAGTTTAAGAGTAACGTAGTACCTCCATATCCACTGTACATGTTTGGCAGTGTTGTCTTCTGATATCTCAAGAATAAAACAAGAAGTGCTCCTCAGGTTTTTCAGAGACTCTTTAAAGCAAATGGCTAGTAGAAAGAAAAATCACAGTTCCAGCTATGGTGGCCTTCTCTGAGCCCTCATCTTCTAATTGTACTCTCACAGCACTGGCAGAAAGAGAAGCTGCCAGGAAATGGTAAGGCCATCACCCACCCAGCCCCCTCCACCCACTCCTTCTGTTTCCCGTTTGCTTCCCTGTCTGACATCACTCTCTTCCTGCCTCTCCCTTTTCCAGCATTGGGTCTGTGCTTTGTTTCTTAATGATAAACACACTCTAGACTCATTTCAGAAGTTTCAAGCTATCCAACAGTTGATAATGAATATGATGCCATCAGTAGCTACATTTACATGCTGCCTCATAATGCGATTACAATGCGATTAAGGCAATACTGCGATTAAACTGTTGCTCATGTAAACAGAATATTGCGATTGTGATATTGTGATTAAGCTAATAATCAGAGTAATGATAACTGCAGTAAGATATGTGGAGAACTCCTATTTTAATCACTTTATACTGGCATGTAAATTCTTTAAATCGCATTTCTTTCACTCTGACCAAAGTGCGTCTGTGCCAGTGCTGCAGATGGATGATGTTACACTCAAGAACAGGTCAGAAAACATCACGAAACAAAAGCAAATCTTTCAAATGAGTTTGTCCTTGCAGGCGGAACACAACAACATCCAGCACGTGTACTCCGATTTAAACAAGTGATTCTTATGAAATGATTCTTTTTAGTGTATCAAAACAGATGGCGCATCCAGTGTAGTCGAAAATGACTCTTATTAACCGGTCTTTTAAAAAATTGTTCAAGAAGACTCACAAACTGACTGACTAATTTTCCTTATGCCAAGCTGTATTTAAAGATACATATTTGCAACAAGATTTTTTTTTTTTTGTAATATTATTTTATAAAAAAAGCATTAAAACATCATTTCTCAGCGAATAATCAGAGTATTGGCAAGTAGCATGTAAACTGGATTGAAGAGGCTTGCCCAAATCATGTAAACATATTAATCTAATTATTCCTTATACACTGATTATTGCAATAATCTGAGTATTGGTGTACATGTAAATGTAGCCATTGTCTTTTACTTAATGTGGCTCTGAATATGAAGACATGATATAAATAGCACAAAACAAGGAACTTGAAAAGTGGCGCAAGACATTTCAAAAGCTAGATCACTATTTCATGCCTGACATAGCTTTAGGGGTGCCGTTATTAGGGATGTACACGAGTAGTGTTTTCTTGTTATCAATTTCAATAGCACAGCTATAGCTACAGCAAAAAAATGCTAATATGGTAACGTGCTATTAAATACAATCATTTAGCCTACTTAAAGTTAAATTAAATGTAAATAATAAATAAAAATGCATGTTTCCTTGAAGTGTTTCTCAATTACGTATGCATTGCTTAAATGTTTTTAAGTAGGGCCTAAATGAAATCTGTTTTATTTCATTTTTTTTTTGTTTTGTCTCCAATTGTTCCTGGCAGGCTACTCAGCCTTACAGGCTCCATATATGGTTAGGATTAGGGTGGGGGTGAGTTTAGGGCATCTGCTGCCTGCCAGGAACAAACCCATGCACCTATATGGGCTGAGCAGTGCATGCTTTTCATTACACACGACACTTGTCCTGGGCAAAATAAACATGGGAGCGGATTTACTGTATGGAGAATGAAGACTTCACTTGCTAGCGGCCAAACAGGCGTGAGAGATACGGGCAAGCTGCCATACTGTATCTCTTTGCATCTCCCCAAAAAAAGCTTACTGATTTTCATTTGAACCGCTTTCAAAAGCGAAACCGCCTGAGTGAGACCCAGCGTGTATACGATACAGACTAACAGACATGGTCGTTCAGAAAGCTGCAGCTAGGTATACTTGTAGAGACTGAATGGCAGCAAGAGAAAATAATAGTTTTGAGATTTTAAACTTCAGCAAATTAAACTTCAGCATTTAATATGTTTCTAACTGTATGTTTCTAATAATGCATTGGCAACGTCTACTTACGTTTCGCTTAACAATAAAGTTTGATATTATTTGAATCTGCCCGCATTTGAACATATTATTAAAAATTAATAAAATGCCAAAGGATTTTTGCATGTCCACTGATTTTATAGCATGTATACATATACTTAGATCCAAGATTAATACCTGTAAAAATGTGTCTAATTAGTGTCTAAAATGTGTCTAACAGTACATACATAAATAATTAAAATAAACAATGACTAACCAATTTCTTGCAAGTTCGAGACAAAGCATCAAGTAAATATATTTGATGATATTTTTAATGTTTGTTGTAATATACCATGTACCATGATTTATCGTGATTAATCGCAATTAATCACAGAAACCTGTGCAATTAATTAAAAAAAGGGTATCGATTCACAGCCCTAATATTGCTTAGTTAATGTTATTAATCATTACTTATTACCATTATTAATATTACCACAGTGAATATTACATTTTACTACACAGTTGTAATACATTTCTGTTCCAATTTCTTCAAATTCAGGCGTCTAGCTTTTATTTTGAATCTTGCTTTTATTTTGATGTGTGGTTTTGATAAAAGCTTCACTGATAAAAGCTCCTGATAAACAGTTCGGTACATGGCCCAGTGTGATCGTTAGAGTGCAAATGCTGTGATTTAATTATATCGTTTACATGTACTGCACACTTCACAGTGGATTAGTGCTCTGCTTTGTCATCTCACACAACACAAATGATTCTCAATGTCTGTGGAGTTTCCAGTGCCTGACACTGGCAAGTTCACGTAAGAACTGATGTAATACAAAAAATACAGAAGCACAGTGTTGTTTACAATAGAGGAGGAGGAATGTTATACAGAAGCTGAATTGGTTTTGCTATAGATTTGTATTTGTATTTTTTTCTTTTTCAAGATGATGCTTTCATGTGCTTTTCCTGGATGCCTCAACCTACTGAAAAATGTTAGATTACATCCACGGGTATCATCACAAGAGAAAAGTCTAACTTTCACAGATTCCCTAACAATGATCCTGAGCGACTGAAGCATATGGCTGCTCACTGACTCAATACACCCATTGAGTCACTCAAAATATTAAGGGTGTGCAGGGAACATTTTTCCCCTGCTGATTTCTATGAAGGTAAATCTGTTGCAAAACTTACAATAAACATTTGCATTTGTAAGCTGAAATGTACACTCACAGCCCCGGTGTGAAAACTTGTAAAATAAAAATCTGAAGTTGAATGTTACAATCTGCACTCACAGACAATATTCAAAAACCTGTGTTTTGAATTTGTAAAATGACATTCATATAAATACAACAACAGACACAAACTTGTATTACAGAATTACTTTGGTACTTAATTCACTTCAGCAGTACAACCACAAACTGGAAGTTACAACCTCTCAAATCTGCCACTGCAACTTCAAATCTTCCTGCCTTGACTTTTGCAACAACTTTAGCAAAAAACCTGTAGCAAAACTCACTTGTGCACTTGTAAATCCAGAAGCGAGAGAGCACAGGCAGCCTACCCATCACAAGAGCTGGAACAACTGATGCCAGACCAATCAAAACGGATCATAGAACTTACTAGATGGCTATCTACTTTCAGTGCAAGTTATAATAAATCTATTTTTCCGCTGCGTCTGAAATAGAGTTATAGAAATGTACATTTTCTGGTGTGTTTAGTATTCGCTGAATTCCCATATTTAGATGTCAATATGTGATTTAAATTAAAGTGAACATAATTGTAATCTCAAATAATCATGATTAAAACAATTCATCGCAGTCAGGCAATCATATATCTTGATAAGTTCTAAATTATCTCATTCTTAAGGCGTCAAGGTGTACTTTCTTCTGCTTGATTTTAAGGATTGATTAGCATGGATGGGCTGATAAAACAGTTTAAACAGACCTTTAACAAGAACTAAGAAATGAAATACTGTCATGTAGAGTTTTATTCTGAATGGATAAATATATGAACGGACTCATTTCAAAGAAGAATGCACACTGTGTACACTATTATCTTTATTTCACAAGTGGGTTTCTTACAATAATTACAGTAGCATTACAATTAATCTAAGCAAGTACTGTTTGACTTCTTTTAGATTTTTTTAACCTTGCTAATTTCCAACAATGCAATATCAGTTACAGCATCGAAGCAGATATATAAGGGAAATTATTAACATAATAATAATAAAATAATAAAAGGCATGATTTTTAATGTTCTATAGATTGTCAGCAAGCGTGATTAACACAGTCACCCATTCATGTGAAAATGAAGAGAATTTTGTGGAAAGAATAACACAAGTTGTTGTGAGTTTACACTTCCGTCCAAGCACTTAATCAACAACATGATACCAGACTTTGTTCAGTTTAAACATTTTAATAAAAAAACTAAATAATACAGAATATAAATATATGTCTGAAAATTACTGAAATACAGCAGAACGCTGCAATCTGACAATTTAAGGATTTGCCAGCTGTCTCTGTTGTCATCAATAATTCATCGTATTTTATCTGGAAGAAAAAAAATCTTGGAACAGTTCTCTAGTAATTTAGATTTTTACTTCACTCATACCTATTGGTACCTAGCCGATACCTAACCTCTATTTCATGTTTTCATGGAAATATGGAACTTTTGGCATATGACAGCTGGCTGGACTGTCGCATCCTATGTAGTTTTACCGAATGCAAATATCCTGCAGAAACATTTCTTCAGAGAATTCACTCACTGCCATCCTTAGACATTACATGTCCGGTCTGTCGGCTCAGAATTCTGAATTCAGCATTAAAGTAATCCATATGACTCCGGTGGGTTAATCCATGTCTTCTGAAGCAATATGATAGGTGTGGGTGGGAAACAAATCAATATTTAAGTCTCCACTTTCACATTCTTGTTTTGATTTTGGCAAGTTGCAATCTTTGTGCATATCGCTACCTACTGATCAGGGAAGAGAATATATATTAAAAAAGGACTTAAATATTGATCTGTTTCTCACCCACACCTATTATATGGTTTCAGAATATATGGATTAAGCCACTGGAGTCATATGGATTACTTTTATGCTGCCTTTGGACACATAAACACTACAAAGTGTCAGGAGTGACAACCGCTTTTAAATACAGGAGTGAATCCCCTATATTTTCATTCTATGCGTGTATGGAATACAGAACTGACTCCCGCAACTGAGATGATTGACAAGTGATAACCATAGCAATGCTTCAGTGTCTTGTGCCTGTGAACGAGAAACATGAATGACACCAGTTTAACACATTTTGAGCAAAGATATTGTCCATCACAGAAGTATGATCGTCCGACAATGTTTCGTGGCATGATAAGACAGCAACAGGCTTCTATATGGGCACTAAAAACCTATACATTGCACAAAAATATCTCTTATTACCGTTCTTGCTCGTGTAACGTCTCGGACTCTCTGGATTGCAGCAGCCACTTCTTGAGTGTGTCGTTGCTTTCAGCCAATGACAAAAATAGAAAAACACATTTCTGGTGCTGTTTTGTGATTGGTTGGGCAGTCAACAGCCCACCCCAATATTGCTTTTAACCAATGCACAGATTGGAAAAAATATATATACAGGTGCATCTCAATAAATTAGAATGTCGTGGAAAAGTTCATTTATTTCAGTAATTCAACTCAAATTGTAAAACTCATGTATTAAATAAATTCAGTGCACACAGACTGAAGTAGTTTAAGTCTTTAGGTTCTTTTAATTGTGATGATTTTGGCTCACATTTAACAAAAACCCACCAATTCACTATCTCAAAAAATTAGAATACATCATAAGACCAATAAAAAAAAAAACATTTTTAGTGAATTGTTGGCCTTCTGGAAAGTATGTTCATTTACTGTATATGTACTCAGTACTTGGTAGGGGCTCCTTTTGCTTTAATTACTGCCTCAATTCGGCGTGGCATGGAGGTGATCAGTTTGTGGCACTGCTGAGGTGGTATGGAAGCCCAGGTTTCTTTGACAGTGGCCTTCAGCTCATCTGCATTTTTTGGTCTCTTGTTTCTCATTTTCCTCTTGACAATACCCCATAGATTCTCTATGGGGTTCAGGTCTGGTGAGTTTGCTGGCCAGTCAAGCACACCAACACCATGGTCATTTAACCAACTTTTGGTGCTTTTGGCAGTGTGGGCAGGTGCCAAATCCTGCTGGAAAATGAAATCAGCATCTTTAAAAAGCTGGTCAGCAGAAGGAAGCCTGAAGTGCTCCAAAATTTCTTGGTAAACGGGTGCAGTGACTTTGGTTTTCAAAAAACACAATGGACCAACACCAGCAGATGACATTGCACCCCAAATCATCACAGACTGTGGAAACTTAACACTGGACTTCAAGCAACTTGGGCTATGAGCTTCTCCACCCTTCCTCCAGACTCTAGGACCTTGGTTTCCAAATGAAATACAAAACTTGCTCTCATCTGAAAAGAGGACTTTGGAACACTGGGCAACAGTCCAGTTCTTCTTCTCCTTAGCCCAGGTAAGACGCCTCTGATGTTGTCTGTGGTTCAGGAGTGGCTTGACAAGAGGAATATGACAACTGTAGCCAAATTCCTTGACATGTTTGTGTGTGGTGGCTCTTGATGCCTTGACCCCAGCCTCAGTCCATTCCTTGTGAAGTTCACCCAAATTCTGGAATCGATTTTGCTTGACAATCATAAGGCTGCGGTTCTCTCGGTTGGTTGTGCATCTTTTTCTTCCACACTTTTTCCTTCCACTCAACTTTCTGTTAACATGCTTGGATACAGCACTCTGTGAACAGCCAGCTTCTTTGGCAATGAATGTTTGTGGCTTACCCTCCTTGTGAAGGGTGTCAATGATTGTCTTCTGGACAACTGTCAGATCAGCAGTCTTCCCCATGGTTGTGTAGCCTAGTGAACCAAACTGAGAGACCATTTTGAAGGCTCAGGAAACCTTTGCAGGTGTTTTGAGTTGATTAGCTGATTGGCATGTCACCATATTCTAATTTATTGAGATAGTGAATTGGTGGGTTTTTGTTAAATGTGAGCCAAAATCATCACAATTAAAAGAACCAAAGACTTAAACTACTTCAGTCTGTGTGCACTGAATTTATTTAATACACGAGTTTCACAATTTGAGTTGAATTACTGAAATAAATGAACTTTTCCACGACATTCTAATTTATTGAGATGCACCTGTATATATTTCATTTAAAACCATGTTTCCCAAATGTTTGATTGGGTGGGCAAGACTCATGTTTGGGTGGGCTCAGCTGTAATTAATGAGGCTGGCATCCCTTCCAGAGGGAGCCCTCTCCTGAATACTGATGCTGTACCGTTTCTTCTATGGTGACTTCCTGTTTGCATCATATAAATAGCCATGCTTTTCCATTGTTACTTTGCGAAGAAGTATTGCCGTTTCACTGCCTTACCAAGCGTTATTCCCACTGCCCGTTTATTGCCTTCCTGTTATGACCATTGTGCCTGCTTCATTGATTACAGATTCTTGGATTACTGTTTTGCTCTGTTTGCCTGGTTGGACTGATTACCTGTTAATGACTACTTTGCCTGCATCAACGATTACGTCTCTGCCTTGTGTCTTGGATTTGTTTGCTGTTTGTTAATAAACTTCCTGCATATGGATTCTACCTTCACCTCCATGTCAACTCCCTAACATCAGCCCACCCATGCCCATGCCTACACCCGGCCCCGTTTACAAGAATTTATTTCTGATTGGTTATATCTGCTCTGTAGAAATCTGAAATGATCTCATTATTTGGTAACAGACAGCAGAGGGTAGTAAATACAATAAGAATTGCATTTCTCATTTCCAAATAATTCTTTAAAAAAAACAAAAAAAACAAAAAGGTACTAAAAGAATTACTGGAATCGTTACTGGAACCATTAAGGAACCAGAATCATTAAGAGGAATCGGAATCGGAACCGGAATCGTAAAATTCCTTAAGATTCCCAACCCTATTTACCAGTACTTTCCAAAGTGTCGTGTTCACACGTGACCTTTACACGGAAAATTGCAGTTAATTTTCTGTAAAAGGCTGAATGTCTGAAAGTGACTATTGATTCTGTGAGCTGAGAACTGGATCAGTCTGATTTCAATAGAAGTCGCTGTAGCGATTAGAAGCCAGTCACATTCAGTGAGACTGGAGAGGACATTTCTGTCAGCACCATAACACAGGCTGCTGTCTAGAGCTCTGATCACTCACTCAGCAGTAATGGAAAGACTGCTTTGAAGCTGTCACACAGCCTGTCTCTTTGAATGTTTGTCCATGTTTGAATACTTGTCTAACCATTATCATATAGCACAGATAAGGCCAGACTCAAAGAGACACATGCACTGCCTTAAATTAGTGCATACATACAACAACATTCACATAAAACTGAAAATTAACAAAAGCTTTTTTTGTTCTAACAATAAATACTTTCCATTGAACATCGAAGCTGAAATTTTAAAGAAAGCCACAATGAAAGGTAATGGGTAGCTCAGTGGTAAAGACGCTGGCTACCACCCCTGGAGTTCACTAGTTCGAATCCCAGGGCATGCTGAGTGACTCCAGCCAGGTCTCCTAAGCAACCAAATTGGCCCGGTTGCTAGGGAGGGTAGAGTCACATGGGGTAACCTCCTCATGGTCGCTATAATGTGGTTCGTTCTCGGTGGGGCGCATGAGTTGTGCGTGGATGCCGCGGTGGGTGGCATGAAGCCTCCACATGCACTATGTCTCCGTGGCAACGCGCACAACAAGCCACGTGATAAGATGCACGGGTTGACGGTCTCAGACGCGGATGCAGCTGGGATTTGTCCTCTGCCACCCGGATTGAGGCGAATCACTACGCGACCACGAGGACTTAAAAGCACATTGGGAATTGGGCATTCCAAATTGGGAGAAAAAGGGGGAAAAAAAATCCCCCAAAAAACTAGGGTTGCAACGGTATGAGATTTTCATGGTACGATAACCGTCACGGTATACGGTATTACACAATTATTATTATCAGTTACAATGACCCTTAAAGGAGTGAAAACAGAATTTTTTTTTTTTTTTTTTGGGGTTGAACTTTATTATAATTGAAACTTTAAACCTTTTTTTTATATTTTTTATTAGAAGTATGTGTAAAAAAAAGTCTCCCTTTTAAAAATAGAATAAATAAGAAAGCTAACAGAATTATAATAATAAACCGAATTATAAACATGATAAAAAAAGCATGTAACTATAAAATGTTATATAATTAAAGCATGTTAGTTTACATGTTAGCATAGCATGTTAAATTAACTACTAAATGAAAAATAACATCAGCTGTGTGAGCTTTTAAAGTAATGTCCTGTGATTACTAACAATTAACATATACTGCAGGTGCGTGACAGCGCAGCCAGACTGCTCCTGTCTGTACCTTTAACTCAGTGGTTCTCAACTGGTTTTGCTTCAGACCCAGATTTACATTGGAAATCAAGTGGCGACCCACCACAGTAAAAACGTAACCTGTATTTAATGTATCCTGGGTTGCATTTCCTTTTATGTTGCATAGTTTTGTTCATGGTTTTCAAGTACAATGATATGCAACAAGTGACATTATTTTAGTTGTTGACGTCAACAACAAAAGCAACAGGAAGTTTTTTCTACAATTTTTAAACGGGGGAAGAGCATATTTATTTATATGAGCTCATGATTATCCCGTTTGTTTCCTAATTTCAATGATAATTCAAACAGAACATACATATTACACATACATATTTTTGTTTTAAAGTTCTCATACAATAGAAATTGCAGCATTACCTTTTTTCCCCAGTGTCAAAAAATACTCGTTCAATGATCCGTTCTAAAGGATTCATTCTAAACTCCTCCTTTCAGAGAGCCTACTCTGCTCTGATTGGTCAGATGTCCCAGTCTGATGTGATTGGTCTACTGCTTAGTGTAGTGTTTGAGGGTGGGTCAAAGCGGTTCGCGAGCAGCCAATGAAGACCAAAGGCGGGTTTTTTGTTACAAAATTACGTAGGTTAGTACAGGAAGTAAGTCTGTTTAAGGAATTTAAGGAAGTAAGGAATTACTAACAACTCGTTTCAGGTGTTCAGAATCGGTTCTTTCTTTTGGAAGTCAATAACTCCATTTATCGTGCACTTTGATTTTTGAAACTTTGCAGACTTTTATGCATTCACAAACAGCTATATAACACACTATATGAAAGGTAATATTTGAAAAACCGCTCTTTAAATAATAGTAATAATAATAACAAATTATAGTATTTATGAAAAAATAAGTACAAGCTGAAACACATCTTGAAACTAACTACAACTGCCACTGTTGATATAAAATGAGGTCTAATAGATTCTACCTTTAGATTATTTCATATGAAACTATAAATGACAAAACGTAACAGTTACTTTTACTCATGTAAAATCGTGAAACAATTTTGTAAAGGTGATGATGTGTAATGATTTTATTTTATTTTTTGGCGCATTGCACAGTGTTGCTCTTTTCCTCCTCAGTGCTGTTTGGCATGTCAGGGCTGCCTAAAGTTTGATGGGTTTGACTTGACTTGCTCCGTAACGCTTTAAACTAGAAAAGTCTCACTAAAATTGAAATTGGTCACATCAGTTTTGAGGCCTGCGCTCCACAATATCGAGGGAAGCCCGGTTGTTGCATGCGTGCGCAAGAGAGAAGAGCAGATCATGATCACAAGCTGGTTCCGTTACACTCGTGCGAAAGTGCAGATGAGAAGCCTTTATCTGATTGCGAGATTATCATTAAATCTGCCTCGGCAGTCCTAAATAGGCCATCACTTGGGCGGCCGCCGAAATATCCTCAATGGGAGAACCATGGCATTGTTCTTTCCCTGCTGTCCGCGACCCAGTCCGAATAGACCTGCGACACACTTTTGGGTCGTGACCCACCAGTTGCGAAACACTGCTTTAACTCACACACTCACTCACTCACTCACTCACTCACTCACTCACTCGTGTCAGACCCCAGATATAAGTAATATGCAAATTGTTTTGGTTCCACAGATCATGCTTAATTTCACTAAGCCTATATCACAATACGGTAATAAATTGATTCTTTGAATCTTTCGAACAGTACAGTAAAAATCTGACTCTTGCTTTTCTATGGCTCGCACCATTGAGCTCTGATTGTTTAAGGGCGTGACACTGAATTGTAAATTCTGAATGCGCAATAAGATTCAACCAGGAACCATTCAACCAAAGATCACATTTCCAAACGACAACACAAGGTCAAAACCTAAGATCCAATTCAATCAGAGCTCCAAATGCTTGGTTACTTGGTGCAATTTGGGCAACACTAAAAATGCCATAGCTTCTTAATTTTATTTTTCTCTGGATGACACATTGCATGCAAGCTATGTTAGTTTGAAAAAAAATAATATTATATGTACTCAATTACTAGACACTAATAAATGACTAATGGGATTGTGGTTTATGGTAAGAACCTTACCTTAAGGTAAAGCCAGATGTTAAGGCTAAGAGTCATGTCCCAAAGGTGCTAACAATGATCCTACAATGGGAGCCTGGGTAGTTCAGCAAGTAAAGACGCTGACTACCACACCTGGAGTCGCAAGTTAGAGTCCAGGGCATGCTGCGTGACTCCAGTCAGGCTTCCTAAGCAACCAATTGGCCCGGTTGCTAGGGAGGGTAGAGTCACGTTAGGTTAACCTCCTCGTGGTCGCCATAATGTGGTTCTCGCTCTCGGTGGGGCGCATGGCGAGTTGTGCATGGATGCCGCGGAGAATAGAGTGAAGCCACCACACGCACTAGGTCTCCGCAGTAACGCGCTCAACAAGCCACGTGATAAGATGCACGGATTGACAGTCTCAGACGCGGAGGCAACTGAGATTCGTCCTCCACCACCCGGACTGAGGCGAGTCACTACACTACCACGAGGACTTAGAGCGCATTGGGAATTGGGCGTTCCAAATTGGGGAGAAAAAACAAAACAAAACAAAAAACAATGATGCTTCAATGAGTCACAGCAAGAGACATCTGAACCAACATGCATGAACAGCAGGTGGAATATCCCGATATATCTACACACACAAACTCAGATATACACTCTAACCTAAGAGTCCCATTTAACGCAAAGGGACCAGTGATCGGGAAACCTGTTTGAAAATAAGCAGTATTTTTTTGCAAAAATCATCCAATCACATTAGCCTCTCAGAGAGTTTCGTGATCTTCATCACAAGTAGCAAACTTGATAATTGGCCCATAAACTTTTCCATAGATTACAATGTTGACAATATAGAGTCTATATTTGTCAGAGTTTTATAAGTAGCAACAATTTTCAGCCTTCCTCAGAAGCCAAGTTATCGTATAATCTCATGTTGCATCTGTGTGATCACTTCATCCAAAAGGGTTATGATTTTCACATACAGATATTATTTAATTTGGCATTGCATCCCTCTGATGCAGCCTTTCTTTGACCTTGATTACCCCCCCATCTCCTTCCCAAATTCTCTCTATACAGCCACTGATTAATGGTCTGCCAATAAGACCCTCATTTCCTCCAGTGCCTGCCTGCAGAATGATAACAATAAGCCAACAAGGAAGTCAGGGAGGCAAAGAATATATATATAATAAATTCCTTACTTATTGGCCATTTTAAGAGTTGTGGCTTATAAAGGCCCTTACTATGCATTCTGAGTGAGAGAGTTATCGTCCCTGCTGACTAGTGTGCTGATGGCTTAACATCAGCACGCCACAAAATCCATGCTTCCACTGACTGAGAACAAACTTGTATTTTACACACAATAAAAAAAGAACAAGGACAGAGGCTTTAAAGGACAAAGGTTTGGAATGCCACAAGGATCAGTAAATAATGACAGAATTTCCATTTTCGGGAGAACTATTCCATAAAAAAAAAAGTGTATAGAAAAGCTGTTTCCACTCAAACCCCTGGAGGACACCAATGAGAGTAATAACTTTCAACTTATGAAAGAGCCTATATTTGTCAGAGTTTCTTAAGCAGCAACAATTTTCAGCTTTCCTCAGAAGCCAAGTTATCGTATAATCTCATGTTGCATCTGTGCGATCACTTCATCCAATCCATTCCGCATATCTCTGGGTTGACTTAGTTATTTTTTAAACTGATAATAAAGGAACCTCCATGCCATCTCCACACAGGAAATGGTACTTCCATGACCTTAAAGCAAATCATTCTAGTGAAGTTTAAGAAAAATCCCACGTTACAAATGTATCTTTTTCCCACACAGCCACGTGCATATCATCAAAAATCATGCTGGTACTGACAAACTTGTATGAGCTTTTAAGACAAGATGCAACAAGCTCAAAAAGCCCCGTATGCCGGCAGGTCATCCCTGTCTGCCTGGATCAGGGAGGGGACAAGGGGAGGGAAACAATAATAATAAAATAAAATAAAAAACACATTACCTACACACTGTAAAAGAGCTCGTACCAAATAAAAACACAATAATAATATTTAAAGAGAGGGAAAGGCCAACGCAGAGCAGCAGTGGGAGAGAGAGAGAGGAGAGAGAAAAAAATAATTTACGGAATTTAAGAGGAAGGTTATCAATGGTCCTGTGGATCGTTTTAGCTGCAAGTGAACAGGCAAGTTTCAGGACCCCATGAATCCAAGACTTTCTGTTTAATCCCCAGCTGGACGTTAAGAGGCTTATGGGTCACTCAATGCTGTACAATTACAGTCAGCCACTGGCCTCATCCAATATACTATACAGTGCCGTACTAAAGACCATGCTCTGAAATACAGAGCAGAGATATACAATCATATACTGTCCATATGATTGTCTATATGGTTATGTTACTGTTCTTTATTGTGAAGCGTCCTTGAGCTCTGGAAAGGCGCTATATAAATTAAACATATTATTATTATTATTATTATACAGATCAAGATGATGTCCAGGGGTGGTAGTCAGCATCAATACTCGCTGAGCTACCCAGGCCCCCGAAGTTTCTGGTATTTTCAAAAGATACCATATGTCTCAAGCGTCTCTATCAGTCTTCATATTAGAGATGCGTAGTTGACAAATATGGAGCCAGAATGATCTCAAAAATAATATATTTACAAAATATAATTCATACATGCACAACACAATTCACATACACAAAATCCGATTCATAAATTCAAAATACAATTAATAAATATTCAAGTGAGGGCACAAAGATTTCTCCAATTGCCCACACAAGTACTTCTCACTTAAATAAATTCAAAATGTTTTTTTACAAATATGTATCTATCAAGATCTTGAATTAATTTGCATCAAAACATTTGTGAAAGTTGTTACATTTGTTTATGGATCATTTAATCTGCATTTGCAAATCGCCACAAGTGTGTGGATCGCTTTGGATTTGTGTGTGGTTTTTTTGAGACTTTCCTGTCAGGTTTCAATTCACAAATAGCGTTTTTTTATTTTTATGAAGTCCTCTTTAGCCATTCACACTGAGCTTTTAATCCACCAATCATAATGCGCCTTGCTGAACTCTGGTGGATATCGGGCATATTTGATCGTGGTTTAGCGATTCCCCATTACCATAGTTACTCATTCATTCCTATCTGATAGATTTGCCTATTTTAACAATGAAAAACATGACGAAAAGCTGTTGTGTCGTTTTTTGCACTTCAGACAAAGCAACAAAACCCGGAACTGATTTTTTAATCGCCTTTCAACCATACAGAACCCTGTAGAAGACCACTGTGGCTGCAGTCGACCAAATGCTGGATGTGGTTTAGTGTGTTTGAGAAACACTCGAGCAGATTAAAGACTTAATCAATCATCATATCATCACAACAGCAGTTCCAGAAGAGACATAATGAGTAAACACCAGAGAACAAGACAACATTCCTAAGAAAACTTGACATGATCGGAGTGGAGTTCTGCACATTGCTCTTCAAACTTTAATTATTATCAAACTTCTCGGGGATATTGTGCTTACCATTCAGGTAAAGTCGCTGTAAATGTGTAGGTACACAGTACTAGGCTTGCCACGGTATACGGTGTTGAGGAGAGATGTGCCTGTCGTGAGAGATTACACCAAAGGGGACTTACACAGAACACCTTCATGTACCTATCTGGATTTAAATGTTTTCCTACACTAGATGAACAGCTTTGACCCTTTATGTGCCTATAGGTTTAGGGAAGATGTGATATGAAGACCAGCATCTCTGCTTTGGCCTGTTGAAGCACCAAACGTCGTCATGGACTGTATTACATTTGCGTATTCACAACATTTCAGCATGGATTGTATGTTTTTGGCTCAGATCAGTGCGGATTGCTTATGAACCACAATATGATTCAAGCTTTGCAAAGGAACTGTTATTGAAAAATGCGGCAGTTAAACACTACCGGACCTATGAATAAACGGTTTCATTCACGAATATTTCAAATGTCATGACTGTTTGATAGTTGCTGTGGTTGAGGGAACATTTTGATAGATTCAGATGAAATGTTTTGGGTGTACGTTACCTGTTAACCCTGAAATGTAGTTTTATAAATTATATAAAAGCTAGTTCATTTTCCTTTCGGTTGAGTTTCAAATATGGCTGTATTTGAGGGACTGCACGAAGTTATCCAATCAGAACAGGCATTTACATTCAAGTCTTAAAGGGCCAGATAGCCCTAAACCAAGCGTTTCAGACAGAGGGCCAGAGAGAGGGTGGAAAATTATCATATAACATTAAATTATGACTGTTTTGGTACAAAAAAACTTCACTGACATTATAAGAGTATGTCATGACACCTTTAATGATATTTAAAATACAACAGGATGCAGTGTTTCCCCTATATGCATTCAGCAGCAGCGCACCGCCACTGCAAAATTATGAGCGCCGCTGCTGAGATTTCACATGGTTCTTTAATATTCTTCACGCAACATAATGCTTGCTAGGCCCAGTCAGCTGTGCGCTTTTTACACTGCACGCTGTTGAATGGGGCTGGTATACGAAAGGGACCCCACCGGACACACACACACAAATACTTGACGTAATCACAGTGACGTCACCATATAGCAGTGCAACGGAGAAGCAGGGTCTGAAAATCACCGCGGGATTGCAGGTATTGTGCACAAATTAAATAATTCCTGCGTATTCCACGTTCACAAGCTCTGTCTGTCCAAAGGCAATTCAACAGATATTGTGAGCCTGTTTGTCCACACTTGTGTGGGCCCGGGGGAGTTTTGAAATAGTGTTTAAGTCCTTTGGTACAAACACATACCTCCAGTATCATCAGTGCTGAGCTAATCATAGCAACTCAGTGAACAAGGAGTCACAAGGCATTGAAGTCATTTTGGATTTAGTGTAAACACAGTCATCGGCTCAAAGAACAGTACAAGACCAAAGAGTGCGTGTTGGAGGGGCATTACGTTTGCTTTGGACTGTGCAGTGCAGGGCGCTGCGCCACTGCTGAATTATGAGCAACATAACGCTTGCCAGCCCCAGTCAGCTGTGCACTTTCTACACTGCTAAAGAGAGCCCACCACAACACACACACACAAATACACGCACTTACTCACAGTGACGTCACCGCATAACAACACTTGTCAAACTCACTTCATTTCAAGTGGCCCGCGAGCTCATTTCTGAAACGTTGGATGGCAGGGGATTGCATTGCAATCAGTTAGCACTTTCCTCGTGAATATAAATGAGCCTTCCCCTGTCATCTGTATGTTTTGGAGCGCATTTTGCTCACTTCAAAAGCTAAATGAAACAGCGCTACACAGGTCAATTATCAACACGGCTTAATCATAGCAGCACGAGGGCAGAGCATGTGCGGTAATTCACGAACTGGTCTCAACCACACAGACTATTTTAAATGCGCTTGTGCACCAGTGAGATGCGTGGCGGGGATCATGAAACCCGTTTGAATGCGGTACAGAATTGTATGTTGCAAAACTCTAATGTCTCGGTGAAGAAACTAGTTTAAAATAAACATCCCCAACATTATAGAAAACAGGAGAAAACGTAAATTAGATGGCTTTTCAATTCTCAGATCACAATGCTTACAAACCTTTGCCATGGATTTACTGCAGTAACACTAACTGTACTGTATTACCAATGGAAATTGTGGCAGAAAACTTTCTAAATGTATTTAGACTGCTGTTTTTTCATTACAAAAATGCCATAGTTCTTTATATAGAAACCATAGTTACTAACCATGGTAGTGAGGAGCCATGCATGGTTTTATCTATAGTTACCATGAACTGTTACAAATATCATTATTAAAACTATGGATACTATGGTAGAACTATGGTGCATTTTCATAATTATGGACCAAGCTATCAGTTTTCCATCAGGGTAAAATCTGTACCTTGTAATGCTCTCTGATTGTAGGAAAATGTAAGTTGTTTTGTTTGCCTTCAGAAATTCCAAGACATGACTGTAGTTTAATTAGTAGGAGCCTGATGAAAGGATCCGTAAAGTAAACCCAACTTATTCACACTGTCAGAATATTTCAATTTAGCCATATAAAAATTGGGTGTTTATTTTTTCCACAGATGTTACTGTTGTTAATATAATTTTCATCTGCATCCCAACCTCAAAATCAATGCTGTACTGTCAAATGTGCATTTCAATGCACATAACATGTAATATTATTTGCATGGGTGCTACCAAAAGAGGTGCTGGTGTCACATTTTCAAAGGGTACTTTGAGGGCACAAATAAACCCTGATGTGGCCCAGGCTCAAATTGAGTTTGACTTCCCTGTTTAACCTATTCTTTGACTAACACGTGTTAATACGGGTATTATTTAGTACAACCCCAATTCCGAAAAATTTGGGACAGTATGAAAAATGCTAATAAAAACAAAAAGGGATGATTTGTAAATTATATTCACCCTTTTCTATATTGAAAGCACTGCAACTACACATTATATGATGTTTTTCCTTGTGAATTTCATTGTTTTTTGAAAATGTACAGTAATTTCAAATCAGATGATTGCAACACACTCTAAAAAAGTTGGGTCAGTCGAGTGTTTACCACTGTGAAACATCACCATTTCTTCTAATAACACTTATTAAGCATTTAGGCACTGATGACACAAGTTTGTTAAGAAAGTGGAATTTTCCCCCACTCATCCATTATGTAAGTCTTTAGCTGCATAATTGTATGGGGTTTTCGTTGCCGTATGGTGTGCTTCATAATGTTCCACACATTCTCAATTGGAGATGGTCAGGACTGCAGGCAGGCTAATCTAGCACCACACTCTCTGCTTCACAGCCATGCACTTGTAATACGGACAGTATGTGGTTTGAAGTTGTCCTGCTGGAAAATGCAGGGATATCCCTGGAAAAGACGATGCTGGATGGCAGTATATGTTGCTCCAAAATGTTTACATATCTGTCTGCATTCATGGTGTTCTCACAGATGTGCAAGTTACCCATGCCATAGGCACTGACACACCCCTGACCCATACAGACACTAACTTTTGGACCTGATGCTGGTAACAGCTTGGATGGCCCTTTTCCTCTTTGGCCCGGATAACACAACAGCTTTGTTTTTCAAAAACCAAAAAAAACAGTTCCAATGTTCTAATTTCCATCTAAGATGAGACCGAGCCCAGAGAAGTTGGCAGAGCTTCTGGACAGTGTTGATGTAGGGCTTCTGCTTTGCATATTAAAGTCTTAACTTGCATCTGTGGATGCAGCGGCGAGTGGTGTTGACTAACAAAGGTTTACTAAAGTAATCCCAAGCCCATGTTCATGATATCCATTACAGATGAATGATGTTTTTTAAGTCGGTGACGTCTGAGGATCAGAGATCACGCACATTCTGAAGTGGTTTTCGTTTTGCCCTTTACGCACCGAGATTTGATCAGATTCCTTGAGTCTTTTAAATATATTGTGCACTGTAGAGGGTGAAATGCCCAAAATCCCTCCAATTTGTCTTTGGGGAACATTGTTCTCAAAGTGCTGGATTATTTGCTGAAGAATCTGTTGGCAAATTGACAAGTCTCGAACAATCCTTGCTCTTGAAGGACTAGGCTGTTTTTGAAGGCTCCTTATATACTATGACACGATTGCCTCACCTGTTTAACATCTCCGGTTTCACATCACCTTGTTATTTTAACTCAACAAATTTTTATTAGTCTTAAATTGCCCGTCTCAACTTTTTTGAAGTGTGCTGCAATCATCTGATTTGAAATTACTGTACATTTTCAAAAAACAATGAAATTCACAAGGAAAAACATAATCTAATGTGTAGTTGTAGTGCTTTCAATATAGCAAAGGGTGAATATAATTTACAAATCACTCCTTTTTGTTTTTATTAGCATTTTTCACACTGTCCCAACTTTTTCAGAATTGGGGTTGTAGTAGTATTATTTACTATATTCTAATCTTGAATATTACACTTCTGCAACACAATAGGTCATTACAGATTTAATGAAACCTTCGCACACTTGCCCAATATAGCAGATGTGTGTGTTCTCTGTGAAAATTGTGACTGTTTTATCTGTGCATGGAGCCAACTGTCAGGCCTATGCGTGTGAATGCGTCTTGGAAGAGAGTGAGTCACCCAGTCCAGATGCTCTCTCCTGTACTGACTCAATAATAACACCTTGCTCACTCACTGCGTAATGATATATTCCAGAAATACACACCATACTATAATACATAGCTTACCCAGGAATTACACGGCACACTAGGTGAAATACAACTCAACTATTCATTTCTATAATGGTGTTGTGGATGTTGTTTGATGACACTGTTATGGCAACCCTATAATGACAATCAGCTTAAACACGATCATACTGGGTTGTATTCACTGCGCCAACATAGCGTTATACTACTATGCGGTTTCCACCTGAATGATGTAACATCCAGATATTGCTTAATGTCCCAATGTTGTGTAACAGCTCACTGCATACTCTCAGGTGTGTTTACTCTCATCTGATGAGCATGAAGGCAAGCCAAGAATAACAGGTTACTTACTCAAGTCCTTGGGAATCTGTAAGGAATGATAACACATTAAGTTTACTGGAACCAGGAACTATTTTACATTCAGAGCTGTGGAGTTCGATTTGGCAGAAAATTTCAGGCTTCTGTCATTTGTCCTTGTGTATTTATATCATGTCCGTAAAAAAGGAAGCAGATATGCAACATACTTTATTAGATAACATATTTTTCGGATATACATCTTGAGGGACTTTCCTCTTACTTCCAGTGACTCTTGGTGTAGCTACACTATATTGCCAAAAGTATTCGCTCATCTGCCTTTAGACGCATATGAATTTAAGTGACATCCCATTCTTAATCTATAGGGTTTAATATGACGTCGGCCCACCCTTTGCAGCTTAACAGCTTCAACTCTTCTGGGAAGGCTTTCCACAAGGTTTAGGAGTGTGTTTATGGGAATTTTTGACCATTCTTCCAGAAGCGCATTTGTGAGGTCAGACACTGATGTTGGACAAGAAGGCCTGGCTCGCAGTCTTCGCTCTAATTCATCCCAAAGGTGCTCTATCGGGTTGAGGTCAGGACTCTGTGCAGGCCAGTCAAGTTCTTCCACACCAAACTCACTCATCCATGTCTTTATGGACCTTGCTTTGTGCACTGGTGCGCAGTCATGTTGGAACAGGAAGGGGCCATCCCCAAACTGTTCCCACAAAGTTGGGAGCATGGAATTGTCCAAAATCTCTTGGTATGCTGAAGCATTCAGAGTTCCTTTCACTGGAACTAAGGGGCCAAGCCCAGCTCCTGAAAAACAACCCCACACCATAATCCCCCCTCCACCAAACATCACAGTTGGCACAATGCAGTCAGACAAGTACTGTTCTCCTGGCAACCGCCAAACCCAGACTCGTCCATCAGATTGCCAGATGGAGAAGCGTGATTCGTCACTCCAGAGAATGCGTCTCCACTGCTCTAGAGTCCAGTGGCGGCGTGCTTTACACCACTGCATCCGACGCTTTGCATTGCACTTGGTGATGTATGGCTTGGATGCAGATGCTCGGCCATGGAAACCCATTCCATGAAGCTCTCTACGCACTGTTCTTGAGCTAATCTGAAGGCCACATGAACTTTGGAGGTCTGTAGCGATTGAAAGTTGCCGACCTCTGCGCACTATGCGCCTCAGCATCCGCTGACCCCGCTCTGTCATTTTACGTGGCCTACCACTTCGTGGCTGAGTTGCTGTCATTCCCAATCGCTTTCACTTTGTTATAATACCACTGACAGTTGACTGTGGAATATTTAGTAGCGAGGAAATTTCACGACTGGACTTGTTGCACAGGTGGCATCCTATCACAGTACCATACTGGAATTCACTGAGCTCCTGAGAGCGGCCCATTCTTTCACAAATGTTTGTAGAAGCAGTCTGCATGCCTAGGTGCTTCATTTTATACACCTGTGGCCATGGAAGTGATTGGAACACCTGAATTCAATTATTTGGATGGGTGAGCGAATACTTTTGGCAATATAGTGTATACAGATTCGCTCTAATATGGTAATCACAGACAACCATAAGTATGTCTTGAACCATTAGATTTATCTGTGCAGAAGAGCAGTGACGAAGCCTAACTGATGTAAAAAAAACAAAAAAACAATGCTCCACTGCAAGTAAATTGCAATTTCATGTTTCAACCAGAGATGTCAATAGAGAGCCCAGAATTATATAGTGTACCTTTAAGCCACTTTTAAAATGTATAAATTTGCATTAAATCAAGTGACGTCTGCAAATACATGATGCTAGTCTTAACCTCAAAACTAACTTTAAAGTGTGCCTGTTCTATCTTTCTTAAAAATAAATTCCACTTGTTTTTATACTGTATATATACTTAATTCAAAGGCTTCTTTGTAAATTAATCCTTTATAAAGTGTGACTCAAGTGTCCACTCCAAATACTTTTTTGGGGCCACTAATGGCACTTTTCCACTGCATGTTATGGTTCGACTCGACTCGACTCTGCTCGCTTTACTTTTCTGAGCTTGCTTTTCCACTGCAGTTTAGTGCCACCTCAACATGGGTGGGATTATAGGCTGATCGTCATAGTTGCGCCGCCTCTACTGCCGTGACATCATCTTAAACGCGACACAAACATTACTGACCATAAACCATAACATGACCGCTGGCTGTTAGCTACTAGCTCATTGTGCTGCATAAAGCAGTTGTTGCATGGTGATTTTACACAAGTGTAACAGATAAATTGGCCTGGTTGTTTTAGAAGCAAGCTTTCCAGTAGCTGGTCAACTAAATAAAGTGAAGCTTTCAAGCAGAATATAGAGTTAACGTAACAAAACGTACCATCGTCCATCGTGGACTCCAACAACGCCGATTCCAGGGCACTCTCCCTCCCATTGCTCGACGGTCTATTGCCATAGATAGCATCCATTTGGTCGAACCACTTCCACTTCCTTCTGTCTGAACCACTCTGGCTGTTGTGGTCCTTGATGGTTCTGTAGTCATTTTTTAGTTTTTTTAACTTTTCCCTACACTGTTGGTAGCCGTGTGCGGCCAACAGCTGAGACACTTCCTGAAAGACTTTTTCGTTTCGTGTCATTTCGTTTGTCGCTAACGAGAGGAACATCTGCACCTCGTTTACAGACCACGGCGTGGTTTTGCACACAGCCATTTCTTTTTACAATTCGAAAGTCGCGTTTACAAATGATATTGCTGTCGCTAACTTTAAAACTAGCAGGTTGATGTCCCGTACCACAAATCCAGTGACACTGGTAGTGACGATTCTCTCTGACCAATCATTGTTCTGCAGGGTTTTGACGTCACATTTAGTATCGGCTTGGCTCGCTTGGAACCTTGACCAAGGTGGTACTAAAAAAAGTATCAGGTACCGGTACTATCCACAGTGGAAAACCCCCAAAAAGCAAGCAGAGTCAAGTCGAGTTGAGCTGTACCGTGCAGTGGAAAAGCCCTATAAAGGTTTTGTAAATGTGCAGCAAATCGAATGCATACAAAAAACATTTTGAAATACCAGACTTTTCTGCCATTAAAGTGTTAACTGGTTTAGTTTACTCTACTCCACTCATACTGAACAATAAACTGAACTGCACTTATAATAATAGGCTAACAACAGAGAAACAGTCAAGTTCTAAACTTGTGTTTGTCTCTGCTTCACAATGATATCATCAAACGACCCCACGCTCGTCAGGGACGCCGGGAATTCATTTGCCTACTCAGTAAGAAAACAGGCTCCAATTGCGGGTGTGGGTGGTCAGCCAATCCCCACACGGGAAAAGAGCTAGGCTGTGGAAGGGGTGCTGGATAGATAATTGGGTAGGAGCGTTAGACGAGGTGGGGAATGAGAGGGAGAAAAGTGAAGAGCTAAATGAGGATTTAATGACAAAACCATCTTGAAAACATTTATCTTGGCTGGAAGACATACAGCAATGTGTGGTAACAGAACCACATTACAAAGTCAAAGTCAACGTGACAGGGAAGAACAGGAAGTAAAAATAGCCGATGAAAAACAGTATGGTTTTCACATACTATATAACCTCTCCAGTGCATCATTGTTGCACAGGACAAATTATTATTTTTTTATATATATATATATATATATATATATATATATATATATATATATATATATATATCTTTGTTGCATGTTGATGGAACTTTCATCCACTGTTGCTGTGCTTTATGCAAACACATGAGGGTTAATGTGCATGTGGTTAACTGCAGCAGTAGGCTTTCATAATGCTGTCAGACTTCATAGACACAGTCCCCACTGCACAGCTCTGTAGTTTTAGCAGCTTCCTGTTTATCTAAAAGATAGTCACTGACACAACTATGCTGGAGTTTCCCTGCAGTCACACAGCTAGAGGACAGACAAAAAACTTTAGCGGAATCATTCTGCAAAAAAAGTGCCTTACGACAAGAAAAGCAACAGATGGCAAGACATTACAAACGCTGTCACCAATTACATCACACAAAGCAAATCCTGTAGGCCACTTTGAAATGGTTTACTCAAACTTACACTGTTTGATCTCAATAATACTTGCGGTGGTGATTTCAATGTTTTACTTGAATGCTTCAGTTTTAAGTAAATAATTAAATCCTGTTTTCCTTAAATATGTTGTTTCCATTAATATCATTAATGAGCAACAATTAATATCCTATTAACAAGAGTGAGCTAGTAAAATATAAGACTTTTACAAACACAAGGGTGTGTTCACACTTGTAGTTCAGTTCTCTTGGTCCGGACCAAAAAAGAAAATGATACATTTAGTCCTGGTTCACTTAGCGTTCACACTGGCATTTTTAACACCGAATCTAAAGATACAAAACAAAAGGCATCAGGAAAAAGTCACAACCTGATTGGACAGCTTTTATATATTTTGCGACGGAACTTGCCGAACATCCAAAACAATGCTGGCTGCTGGGCTAAATGCGCTCGTTAGAGTATATATGTATATATGGTGGTATTTTTACCAGCTGAGAACAAACGAAGGAGCAAATAAAATGTGTAAAGGAGTCAAAACAGCGCAAGGAATTCCTCCGTTGCACACACAAACGAAGATATGCTGCAATAACGGGTGACGGCGGCTCCGACACCTGTACCGAACTGTAATGGGCAACATAGCTCCTATGATGAGAAGAACCAGGTATGCTTGAGGTCGGTATTAGGCAAATTACTTCCTGTTTTTGGTCCGTTTAGATGTCTTTGGTCCATGTTGTGTTCATATATCAATCGACCCACACCAGAGTTCTTCTGGTAGTGGACCGAGACCCACTAATGAGGCGGTCTCGGTCCGCTTATTTGGTGCGCACCAAGGTTCGGGTGACAGCGTTCACACTTGTTCAAACGAACCGCACTAACAGAGCAATCGCACAAGAGTTCGTTTTAATCTAACCAAACCTGCCAAGTGTGAACACACCCTTAAAGGATGCAAAATACTGTCTACTTATCATTATCAACAAAATCCCCGAAAATAGAGATATAATTTTTTGTCAATATCGCACACCCCTAATGTACACATGCAGATGGATGTCTTTTTTGCATCCCATCTAGCACAGTTTTTTTCAGTACCTCAACTATGAGTATTGTGTTTTGTTTTGAAGTTAGATTTTTTGCATTTTTTGCCTTTGTTAGGTTAGTGGAGAGAGTGAACCAGGAAACAACAGGGGAGAAGAGGAACTCCAGTTGCCCGGGATGCTTCTGCACCATATGTCACAGCATTGGCCACAAGGCTACGGCTGACAAATCATTGCATTTAAGGTAGTCCATTTAAAAATAGTTTTAAAACTTAAATCAGCCTTATAATACAGGCTTCATTTAGGCTGACTAGTTGTTCAGTCACCACAGACTATTGATTATAAAAATATTTTTGCAAAAATATTTATGGTGGATTGGGGTTTTGCAAATCCCAATCCACAATAGCTGTATTTAGGCGTGTGCTATTCATTAGAACATGCACTGGACCGAGTAGCTGCATAGAGCATGAGTAAATCTGAGAAAATTAGTGGTGTAAAAATGCAACACTACCCACAGTGCAGACACAAATTGCAATCAAACAAATTGGTCATTGCTAATAACATGCTACACAAACTACAGTGGGAGCCTTGTGTGCATGTGCTGTGTGTCTAAACAAGAACAATGTTTATTTTTAGACACGGTGAAGGTATAACACAGAATGAGACGTTTAAATGCTTAAAGTCAGCAACTAATGCCAAATGGACAAAGTTTGTGTCTTGGACTCTTGGCCTGACACATGTGTCATGATTGAAAGTAAGAGGACCATCCGGAGTTCAGGCAATGGTGACATTTTAATTCACTGCTCCTACAGTAGCATGCAACCAAGCGCAGAAGACTGGAAAATCATTTGTAACCTCCCACACATATCCAGACACTCATTTCAAGACATGTTTGCTTCCTCTGAAACTTGTGGTTGTCTGACCAACAGGAAGAAAAACTAATGCCCTATCTGCTTTCCTTAGGCAGAATAGAAAGCATTATAAAACAAAAGCCTAAATAGATTTTTGGCAGCTCACCTACATCCATTTCTGAGAAACAGAATCCCACAGTACAAAATTAGGAATAAATACTGATTGTGTGCTCAAAACTTCTGGATTCGTGGTTGTCACAAATAGAAAGGTGGGAAATACAGCCTTCATTTAAAGCCAGCTGAAGTATTTGAATTGTAGATACTGTACCGTTTCATTTTTTAGCCAGTAACAGTCGACTGATCTCTTTTCAACGACCCCAGCTGAAGGCGTGCCTATTTTCAGAATGGTCAGACAGGACAGACAGTCTTTCCTCTAGGGGGAGGACATGCATTTTTTTGAGGAAAACAATAAGATGGAGATTGAGGAGTATAGAGAGAAAGAAGAAGGAAAAATTGCCTACTGTGCACTGTGTTGTTGTCAAGGTACCAAAATTTCAGTAGTCGGTACTGATACCAGCGAAAGTTCTCGATGCCAATTTCGATACCACAGCAAAAATATGCTAATATTATAATGTGTTATAGAACACATCAGTTTAGTTATCTTTATTTAATAATTCTTTTAATAATTATAGTTTAATAATTATTACTTTCCAGAACATTTTTTAAAGTTAATTTCATCATCAAAATGTATGTCTAATCAATAAATTCTTAAAACTTTAAACAAGTGAAATTAGAACTTTAACATGTCACTGCATTTTTTTTTATGCCAAACTTTTATTCAGCAGCTGTCTTGCTTGTGATATTTTGATTAATTATTATTATTATTATTATTATTTATTATTACAGTGAATTACATTTTACTATACAGTTGTAATAAATTTTTATTCAGTTTCTTCAATTTCAGGCATTTCGATTTTATTTTGAATCGTGCTTTTATTATAACGTGTGTTTTTTGCCACAAGCTTCACTTTTCCGGATAAACAGTTCGTGTCTCGGCCCAGTGCGATCACTGAAGACTTTTAAGTCACGTCTGAAGTCTCATCTCTTTACGCTGGCCTTTGTGTCTGACAAATGAAATACAGGACACAGTTTTGGAGTGTTTGTATTTTAGATTACTGGTGTTTGTGTATGTGGTAATTTTGAAATGTTATGTTTAAAATGTTATTACTGTGAAGCACTTTGGTCAAATCTGTTGTTTTAAATGCCATATAAATAAAGTTTGAGTTGAGATTAAAGCTCAAATGCTGTGATTTTAATTATATAAATATATATTTTAAATGTGCTGCGTGGTTCACAGTGGATAAGTGCTCTGCTCTGTCATCTGATACAATGTGGATGATTCTCAATGACTGGGGAGTTTTCATTGTATGAGCGGTCAGATTGATTTAAAGTACGCAGCTTTCACAGTAAGATTGCAGCTGTTAGCAGTTTAATAAATCACACTAGGACATGTCACGATTTTAAATTGATTAATTGTCCATTTCAGTGCACAAGAAGTAACAGAGCACGCGTTCAAAATAAGCATGTGAGCATTTTAAAGCAGTTGTGTGTCAGTCATACTGCGCACTGGTACTGGATAGAGTCGATGCTCAGTACTACCGTTACTGCAGAAACACTGGTATCGGTATGTAACAGGGTTAAAATGGGCAAGGAGGAGGCAGGAACCGGCTGAACAGTCAAAGTAATATTTAATTTAAACAAAAAGACACAAACACACACACAGCAGCTGCGTGTAGTTCTCTCTCTCCCGAACTGCCGCATCCAGCTGCATTTATCCCTCTCCTCGGCTGATTAGCCCGATTGGGGGCCAGGCGTGCATTGTCACGGCCCAGCCCCACCCCCACCCTCCTCCTTGTCACACGGTACATCTTTTTTATTTTAGTACCGACTTGGTAGTGAAGTACCAGTACTTTTGACAACACTAGTGCATTGGTTTCTGACATGCATGTGTGAGGGATCATGCACACTGAACCAAATCGGTTTAAGACAAAAAGACTACTCATGTTTATTTAAATTTAGAGTGGTTACTTTAACAAGTGAGCTCTTGAATTACAGTACACATTTGACACACTCTGTTTGGATGAGCTATTGAAATGCTTGACTATGTGGTTAAGTAACAAAAAAAGACCAGGTAATGTAAACAAATGTCAAACATAACTAAGAAAACATTTTATGTGAACACTAACTCCAAATAAAAACATTTTTAATGACCCAGTAAGGCTGTTTTAAAAGGCTGTAAGGATTGTATTTCATAGAAAGAAATACATTAAGTAATATATGGCCAGAAGCACTCTCTTTTGCTTATCACTTTCATCTTTATTATTGATCAAATCATTAGTTAAATTTGACCCCTTTGTGTCAGTCCAGCTCAGCACAAAGGACAGATTGTGTAGCCCGTGGTGCTGCCCACAAAACTCTAAGTTTTCCAAAAGAAGCGTTCCCACACTCTTCTCAGAAAGTAGTCTGGATAACACAGCCTCACGGTTAATAGACAGTCACAAGACTCGCAGAAAACCACATATCAAAGTTCAAAAACAGCACATCACACAAATAAGTGGAAGTAAATCCCAAGACATGTCCACATTGATGGAATGAAGGCATTTTGGCTTTTCTGTTTGTCCATGCCATGTGGATCGGATATAAAAGCCTACTAACATATGGGGCAGGCTGCACTGTGCTCAGCAGACCATCTAAAATGGTCCCAGTGGGCTCATAGGTGCTTCTCTTATGTTTAGATTTGACAGTCATGGTGCACCTCTCCCATTCAAAATCAAACTAAATAGGCTATGTCTGTTTGCATTGGTCAGAGTTGTTTATGGGTCATTGACAAATTAGGTTCCCAAAGATTATACAAATGAAAATTCTTTTATAAATCTAGTTTAAAACATTAAAGTTTGTTCATAGAAAAGTCATCTTTGTGTCCATGAAAAACATTTACAGTTGAAGTTTATATACACCTTAACCAAATACATTTAAACATTCACAATTCCTGACATTTAATTGTAGAAAACATTCCCTGTCTTAGGTCAGTTAGAATCACTAGCTTATTTTAAGAATGTGAAATGTCAGAATAATAGTAGAGAGAATTATTTATTTCAGCTTTTATTTCTTTCATCACATTCCCAGTGGGTCAGACGTTTACATACACTTTGTTAGTATTTTGGTAGCATTGCCTTTAAATTGTTTAACTTGGGTCAAACATTTTGGGTAGCCTTCCACAAGCTTCTCACAATAAGTTGCTGGAATTTTGGCCCATTCCTCCAGACAGAACTGGTGTAACCGAGTCAGGTTTGTAGACCTCCTTGTTCACACACGCTTTTTCAGTTCTGCCCAGACATTTTCTATCGGATTGAGGTCAGAGCTTTCTGATGGCCACTCCAATACCTTGACTTTGTTGTCCTTAAGCCATTTTGCCACAACTTTGGAGGTATGCTTGGGGTCATTGTCCATTTGGAAGACCCATTTGCGACAAAGCTTTAACTTCCTGGAGGATGTCTTGAGATGTTGCTTCAATATATAATAATTTTTCTTCCTCATGATGCCATCTATTTTGTGAAGTGCACCAGTCCCTCCTGCAGCAAATGACCCCCACAAAATGATGCTGCTACCCTCATGCTTCACGGTTGGGATGGTGATCTTCGGCTTGCAAGCCTCACCCTTTTTCTTCCAAACATTACGATAGTTATGGCCAAACAGTAAAATTTTTGTTTCATCAGACCAGAGGACATTTCTACAAAAAGTAAGATCTTTGTCCCCATGTGCACTTGCAAACTGTAACTGGCTTCATTATGACAGTTTTGGAGCAGTGGCTTCTTCCTTGCTGGGCAGCCTTTCAGGTTATTTCGATATAGGACTCGTTTTACTGTGGATATAGATACTTGTCAACCTGTTTCCTCCAGCATCTTCACAAGGTCATTTGCAGTTGTTCTGGGATTGATTTGCACTTTTTGCACCAAACTAGATTTATCTCTAGAAGACAGAATGTGTCACCTTCCTAAGCGGTATGATGGCTGTGTGGTCCCATGGAGTTTATACTTGCGTACTATTGTTTGTACAGATGCACATGGTACCTTCAAGTGTTTGGAAATTGCTCCCAAGGATGAACCAGACTTGTGGAGGTCCACACATTTTTTTCCGAGGTCTTTCTTTTGATTTTCCCATGATGTCAAGCAAAGAGGCACTGAGTTTGAAGGTAGGCCTTAAAATACATCCACAGGTACACCTCCAATTCAATACACCTCCTATCAGAAGATAATTGGCAAATTGTCTAAAGGCTTGACATCATTTTCTGGAATTTTCCAAGCTGCTTAAAGGCACAGTTAAATTAGTGTATGTAAACTTCTGACCCACTGGAATTGAGATATTGTCAATTAAAAGTGAAACAATCTGCCTGTAAACTATTGTTGGGAAAATTACTCATGTCATGCACAAAGTAGATGTCCTAAACGACTTGCCAAAACTATGGTTTGCTAATATGTAATCTGTGGAGTGGTTAAAAACAATTTTTTTAAGGACTTCAACCTAAGTGTATGTAAACTTCTGACTTCAACTGTATATATTTTCTACAAAAAAAAAAAAAAAAAAAAGGAGATTTAAAAACATCAAGTTGTGCAACTTAACCATCAACAAAAAGGTATTCAAATACTTTTGTGTATTTTAACCAGTGTAGTGTAAACAACTTAATCATTAATTTCAAAAATGTTAGGTACAATTTTATTTATTTGTTTTACAAATATTATGAATGTTGAGTCTTAGGGTTACTCCATTTGATATGAATAAAACCTCTACATTTTTTACAACCTTCACACAGTCATGAGGGCCTAAAGGGGTCCTATGTGTTTCATGGTTTTTTGTCACATGACAACAGAATGGCTGGATGTTTTGTTACACCACCTGACTTTGATCTGGTGGACAAAAGTTTTTAAAATATTAAACTTTTTAAACAAAATTATTTAAAAATCCTTTTTTTTTTTTTTTTTTTTGAGAATAATAAAAAAATATTCCAATGCCAAATCATGCCAACATTTAGCCTAGTTTTCCAAGGATTTCAGTTTTTAAAGGAATAGTTCACCCAAAAATTGTCTCATTTACTCACACTCATGCCATCCCAGATGTGCATGACCTCCTTTCTTCTGCAGAACATAAATCAAGATTTTTAGAAGAATATTTCAGGTCTGTAGGTCCACACAATGCAAGTGCCAAACTGCTCATAAAGGCAGCAGCATAAAAGCAATACAACTCCAGTTGTTTAATCCATGTCTTCAGCAGACATAAGATAGGTGTGAGTCCGAAACACATCAATATTTAAAGCTGAAGTCTATCATTTCTGCACCACTAGTTCCACCATACTTAATTGCAAAAATAAGCATTTGTTTTCAAACAGCTATCTGAATACATCCTCATTCTGCTGTTGGTTGAACATACAGATAGTCCCGCCCCCAACTCACCCCACTGGCTGAGTCAAAGTTATTGTGTCGGTATGGACGATTCCATATAAAAAAATAAATTTAAAAAAATTGTACAAAAAAAGGAGGGAGGGATTTTTATAGCGTTTACAGTTTGAGATAATTAGCCTAAAAATGGCTTACTTAGTTGTCTCTGCGTATTAAGCTGGGATCAGAAGTAATTTAACACAGAGAAAGTTACACACTTCAGCTTTAAGTCCTTTTTACTATAAATTCTCCTCCCTACCCAGTAGGTGGCGATATGCACGAACAATGAGATCGCCAAAAACAAAAGAAGAACAATGTGGAAGTGGAGACTGAATGTAATTAAAGTACTTAAATAATTACCCGTTTCTCACCCTCACCTATCATTTCACTTCTGAAGACATGGATTTAACCACTGGAGTGGATTACTTTTATGCTGCCTTTATGTCTTTCTTGGACCTTCTGAGTTCTGGTCACCATTCACTTGCACTGTATGGACCAACAGAGATGAGAGATTCTTCTAAAAATCTTGATTTATGTTCTGCTGAAGAAAGAAAGCCAAACACATCTTGGATGGCATATGGGTGAGTAAATGAGAGAATTTTCCTTTTTGGGTGAACTAACCCTTTACAAAACACAATGGCGCCGCAGATGGCCACCTCAGTGTGGAGTGCTCCTATTGTTTTGTTGTTTTTGCTTGTTTGTCCTGTGTTCAGTAATCTTTTTCCAGTCAGTTTTACCACAGATGAACTGCTGAACATTCGACAGCTTATACCAAACAGTCTTTTCCTGGCTTTTGAATATTCAGACGTTTTGCTGGACATTTTAGTTGGAGGCGCGGCTTTGTTGTTCAGGAGACGCAGGTGAGGAAGACGAGCCGGTGCGCTGGTCAAACTCCGTCGGCGGGGCTTTCGAACAACGCTGCCAAGCATTCATCTTGCGAATCTCTGCTCTCTTAATAACAAAATGGACGAACTACATCTCACCCGCACAAACAAGGATTTTTCAACATCTGCAACCTTGTGCTACACAGAAACCTGGCTGAGTGAAGCCATTCCAGACAGCGCGTTACATCTGCCGGGCTTCCAGCTGTTCAGAGCGGATCGCATCGTGGAGTTAACGGGGAAAACGAGAGGCAGTGGAACATGCTTTTACGTCAATGAAAGTTGGTGTACAGATGTAACAACGTTAAAGAGGATGTGCTGTCCTAATTTGGAAGCGCTCTTTATTAACTGTAAGCCTTTCTACTCGCCGCAGGAGTTTTCCTCGTTTATTCTGGCGAGTGTGTATATCATACCACACACGCATTTGAATGCGGCGCTGCAACAGCTGGATGATCAAATCACAGACAGGGAACAACAATACCCAGACTCAGTTATTATTATTCTAGAGGAGTTTAACAAAGCAAATCTCACACGTGAACTGCCCAAATACAAACAGCACATTACATGCCCCACCAGAGACAGGAACATACTGGATCATTGTTACACAACAATAAAGGATGCATATTGCTCTGTCCCTAGAGCAGCTTTGGGACTCTCTGATCACTGTCTGGTTCATCTTCTTCCCACCTACAGGCAGAAATTTAAATCAACCAAGCCAGTAGTAAGGACTGTAAAGAGATGGACCAATGAAGCAGAGCAGGAACTACAAGCCTGCTTCGATTGCACGGATTGGAGTGTTTTTGAGGCTGCAGCCACAGACCCGGACGAGCTCACAGATACTGTTACATCATATATCAGTTTCTGTGAGGATATGTGCATTCCTACTAGGACTTATTTAAAGTTCAACAATGACAAACCGTGGTTTACAGCAGAGCTCAGGCAGCTTCGTCAGGCCAAAAAGGATGCTTACAGGAGTGGGGATAAAGTCTTGTACAATCAGGCCAGGTACACACTGTACAAGGAAATCAGAGTGGCTAAAAGAAGATACTCTGAGAAGCTGGAAAACAAGTTTTCAGCTAACGACCCTGCATCAGTGTGGAGTGGCATGAAACAACTCACAAATTTCAGGACTCCTACCCCTAACACTGTGGTGGACCAACAACTGGCTGACGACCTGAATGTGTTCTACTGCAGATTTGAAAGGCCCAATCTCACACCCCACACCCACTCTGACCTTCACTTCATACAAACACCAACACCTCCTGCAACCCCCCTCCTGCTACTCAACCTGCACTTAAGATCTGTGAAGATGATGTGAGCCACGTCTTTTGGAAACAAAAGACGAGGAAAGCTTCAGGCCCAGATGGCGTCTCACCAGCGTGCCTTCGATCCTGTACTAACCAGCTGGCCCCCATCTTCACACAGATCTTCAATAGATCACTGGAGCAGTATGAAGTCCCATGCTGCTTCAAATGCTCAATCATTATTCCTGTCCCAAAAAAAACAAAAATCACAGGACTTAATGACTACAGACCTGTCACCCTGACGTCTGTGGTCATGAAATCATTTGAGAGACTGGTGTTGGCCCACCTGAAGAACATCACTGGACCCTTTCTAGATCCCCTTCAATTCAATTCAATTCAGTCAACATGGGATTGCATCATATCCTGCAACATCTGGACAGACCAGGGACATATGCAAGGATTCTTTTTGTGGACTTCAGTTCGGCTTTCAACACAATCATCCCAGCTATACTCCAGAATAAATTACACCAACTCTCTGTTCCCACATCTATCTGTCAGTGGATTACCAGCTTTCTGACGGACAGGCAGCAGCTTGTGAGACAGGGGAAACTCACTTCCAGCACCTGTACAATCAGCACTGGTGCCCCCCAGGGATGTGTGCTCTCCCCAATACTCTTCTCCCTCTACACCAATGACTGCATTGCCAAGGACCCCTCTGTCAAGCTCCTGAAGTTTGCAGACGACACCACTGTCATCGGCTTCATCCGAGATGACAATGAATCTGCATACAGAAGGGAGGTTGAACAGCTGGCTGTCTGGTGCAGTCAAAACAACCTTGAGCTGAACACGCTCAAAATGGTGGAGATAATTGTGGACTTTAGGAGGAAAACCCCAACACTGACCCCCCTCACCATTCCAAACAGCACTGTGGCAGCAGTGGAGTCATTCAGGTTCCTGAGCACTACCATCTCACAGGACCTGAAGTGGGAGACACACATTGACTCCATTGTGAAAAAGGCCCAGCAGAGGTTGTACTTCCTTCGCCAGCTGAGGAGGTTCAACCTGCCACAGGCGCTGCTGATACAGTCATTGAGTCTATCTTCTGCACTTCAATAACTGTCTTGTTTGGTTCAGCTACAAAATCAGAAATCAGAAGACTACAAAGGACAATTCGGACTGCTGAGAGGATTATTGGCTGCCCCCTGCCCCCTCTTCAAGAACTATACACTTCCAGAGTGAGGAAAAAGGCTGGAAAAATCACTCTGGACCCCACTCACCCTGCCCACTACCTTTTTGAACTGTTGCCTTCTGGCCGACGCTTCAGAGCTCTGAGCACCAGAACCGTCAGGCACAGGAACAGTTTTTTCCCTCAGGCTATCCATCTCATGAACAGTTAAATTGCCCCATTGAGCAATAACTATGTGCAATACACAGTTTAGTCTTTTTTTATATTTTTCCAACACATCCAACTTCTTCTGCCATTTTATTCCTCTGGGGGAAAAAAAGTATTTGCACTGTACATAACAGATTTGTATTTGCACTGTACATAACAGATAACAGATTTGTATTAGATTACACTATGTATGTGTATGTATGTATGTGTGTGTCTGTGTGTGTAGGTACGTATGTGTATAACTATATTTTTTTATTATTATCTATGTCTTGCTGCTGTCACCAAGACAAATTCCTTGTATGTGTAAGCATACTTAACAATAAAGCTGATTCTGATTCTGAACTATCCCTTTAATGAGAGTTATATATTATTTATTATTTTACCATCTCTGGACATTTACACCACACTGTTTTACTTTGTCTCAGGGGAGAAAAAAAAATATCAAAATGACTTTGAACTCCGAAATTGAAGACATGCTTATCATTGTAGAGGTGTATTCAAGTATCAGTCAGGCTAGTAATGCAGAACAAAATTCAGACCCAAGTATCTGAGATACACATACTCTAGTCTAGACTCCAGAGTAACAGAAGTAGGTTTTTAGAGCCTGCATTCCCTTGCATGCAAAAGGGGGGAAATCAGTGGGATTAGGTTGTGAAGGATTAGCTCCATGGGATATTCTCTAATGCAACTGAGTGGCTATGAGCAAGGACGTGCAGAGAAAAGGGCTTCAAAGCAACAACACAAAGTCCTGAGGTCTAGAAATGCAACGTATACTAAGGGGAACGTACCAATCTGGCCCCACAACATGAGTCTGACTAGCTCGACACCAGTAAGAAAATGCCTGACACTTTCTTTCCGCTAAGTAGTTCCTCGGTATTAATATCAGCGGTTACGAGACTCTTCTGTCATATATATTACACACACACGTACCAAACAAAGCTTTCTTTGTCATCAGAACCGAGCGGACTGAGCTCACTGTCCGTCTCCTCCATGCCACGGGGTTCTGTGAAAGTCTACCACACTGCCATGCACACATTTTATATTTGCAAAACAAGAAACATCAAAATCACAAGACATATGCACTCGGCTTTGTCAAACGTTAATATGTGCTCACTTTGTCTTGGCACTAAACTTTATTATGTTGCAGCTTAGGTTTCCTTAAGAGAGCACTTCGAGATATCCCCCATATTTTTAAATAAATGTAACGCTTAAAATATTACCCAAAACACTCAATTCATTATATAAATCACAGACACATCGTTGAAAATGACTGAACAATGAAATACATACATGTCTGTCACCAGGGTATGTATCGTCGATGATTCAAATCCGCGTCTTTTCAATCCGCGCGCTCGAGTTGATACTGTTAACGGAATTAAACGAAGTAAGTTTCTCGCGACACAGCGTACGACGTAGACAACGTATCCTTGAAATATCTGTACGTATCCTCAGTTCGCTGCATGCACGAGGCTCGCCTATGTCACTTTCTCCCTCTGAAGGCAAGATCGTGGGCTTGGTCCTGTCGTTATCTGGCAAGGGGTGTGGACAAAACACATGCAAATGAAAAGACGTTCATCCTCACTTCACACCCCGGCAAGCGTGAAGAGAGTATAGGGGGTTCTTGTTTCAAGGGGAGTTGAGAGATATAGCCTAAATATCATGACCTTTGAACGGATAAGTGAAATCTCCTATACGTCAACGTGGACGTCTGTCCAACTGTACACACACTGAGACTTATAAATATAAATATCTGTCCAAACAGAAAGGGGGAAGGGAGAATGAGAGGGAGGGACAAAGATTTGAGCTTTTTAGGCCTCTTTCAGTGAAACCCAAATATGTGTAATACTGCTCGAAAAAATCACAAACTCCCGCCCCAGAACAAGCATAAACAAAGTACTGAAATCAAGACCCCTCTGTCTCTGTTTTGTTCCCTCTCAAAGCTCACCTGAGACACAATCTTCAAACAAATATGAGGTGGAAAGACTTCAAATTCTGACCAACACATTAAAATAATTATTAAATGAATTGTTCACCCAAAAATGAAAATTATCTTATTATTTACTCACCCTCGTGCCATACCAGACATGACAAACTTTTTTTCTTCTGCAGAACACAAACAAAGATTTTTAGAGGAATATCTCAGCTCTGTTGGTCCACTCAATGCAAGTGAACGGTGGCCAGAACTTTGAAGCTGCAAAAAGCACATAAAGGCAGCATGAAAGTAATTAATTCGACTTCGTCTTCTGAAGCGATCCAATTGGTTTAGGGTGAGATCAGTCCAAAATGTAACTCCTTTTTTTACTGTACAGCTTGCCATTGCAGTCTCTAGGCAGGATCACGATCATGATTTCAAGCTTGTTGCATGTGCAGAGCCAAAGCCCTTGTAGAAAGGGGAGCCTACAAGTTTAGCATAAAATAGCATAACTGTTTTTCATTCGGATTCTTTGCTAAATGTATCAGGTCATCTAGATTTTCATTTTTGATTTTCTCCCCAATTTGGAATGCCCAATTCCCAATGTGCTCTAAGTCCTTGTGGTGGTATAGTGACTCGCCTCAATCCAGGTGGCAGAGGACGAAAGAGACCATCAATCCACGCATCTTATCATGTGGTTTGTTGAGCACATTACCGCGGAGACATAGCGCGTATGGAGGCTTCATGCTATTCCCTGCGGCATCCACGCACAACTCACCATGCGCCCCATCGAGAGCGAACCACATTATAGGGACCATGAGGAGGTTACCCCATGTGACTATTCCCTCCCTAGCAACTGGGCCAATATGGTTGCTTAGGAGACCTGGCTGGAGTCACTCAGCATGCCCTGGATTCGAACTCGCGACTGCAGGGGTGGTAGTCAGCGTCTTTACTCGCTGAGCTTCCCAGGCCCCTAAATCCATTTTCATGACTGTGAACATAATTGCAGCACATGCTTAAAATAAACGAAATGTTATCTTCTGTTGGTGTGGATGCTAATAAAGATATCTTTATAGTTATCGTTATAGTTATCATTCTTGGTGTGAAAGGACCTTTACTGTTGTAATACACTAGTTGACTGGTTTGCTCTCTCCTATGATAGAGCCGCGGAGGTTGTTATCACAGTAAATAAAATAATATCTGGCAGAGCGCTAGATGGTGCTAGAAAGTGTAATCATGCTTAAAATCATGATCAATAAAGAGACTGCTGATGTCAAGATTTATAATGAAAAAGGAGTTACATTTTTGTCTATTCTCACCCAAAACCGATTGGATCACTTCAGAAGACATGGATTAAAGCACTGGAGTTGTATGGATTACTTTTATGCTGCCTTTATGTGCATTTTGGACCTTCAAAGTTTTGGCCACCGTTCACTTGCATTATATGGACCTACAGAGCTGAAATATTCTAAAAATCTTCATTCATGTTCTGAAGAAGGAAGAAAGTCATACAAATTTGGGATGGCATGAGGGTGAGTAAATGATGAGAGATTTTCATTTTTGGGTGAATTATTCCTTTAAAGGGATAGTTCACCCAAAAATGAAAATTCTATTATCATTTACTCACCCACCTCACACAATTCAAAACCCATTTGACTTTCTTTCCTCTGTGAAACAAAAAGATGTTAGGGACTGGACTAGGCACGTTCTTTTTTTCTCTACAATGAAAGTGAGTGGTGACTGAGGCTGTCAGTCCCTAACATTCTGCCTAACATCTTCTTTTGTGTTCCACAGAAGAAAGGAAGTCATATGAGTTTGTAAATGACAACATAACTAACCCTTTAATGACATGCAAAAATATTGCCCCCCACACAACACTCTTCATGCTTTATACAGCATGTACCAGGCCATAAAGTTATAAAAATGAGACACAAAGAGGAAATGAAATTATTATCATCACCAAATAAAAGCACATTTTGGAAAACATTTATATAAATAGGCCACATAGTAGGCCTCTTGATGAGGAGTGCAGCTACAGGTTAAATTATAGGCTGAAGTGGCTGCATGGCAATTAGCACACCATGCTATAGATAGAAGCTGTGTAAGGGCAGAGTATGAGAAATGGATATTATTATAGGACGCAAAGCTTAGGAGGCACAGACTCTATGGAATGACGCTAGAATTCTCTACCTTAAAAAGCAAACATAAAGTGTTATTGCGTAACAGTATGAGCTACAAGCCTAAAACTAGTAGTTTAAAAGGGGAGATAGGGAGTATGTGGGTTTGGAGTGCAAACAAGATGGACACATGTTCATGCAAAAGATCTATAAAAGAGCCTAAATAGCTAAAAAAAAAAAAAAAAAAAAAAAAAACATGATATAGTACTTACACAAAATCCACACCATGCATGTGACACGTGTCCCTACCCTCTCCCAGAGGAGATGCAACTGCACATATAGGCCTAACAGTGCAGGCAGTACCAAAGGTGATGTCATGTGTTTGAAGAGAGGTTCGACGTGGCCACCTGCCAGTGAAAGATAGGCCCAGAGACTGAAGAGAGGGATCAATACAGCCTTCCCTTTTTACCCCTCCCTGTTTGCCCCCTATTCAAACCCAGCAGGCCATTGTCCCACCATCTGAATTCTAAATTCACTTCCCTAAACCACTGTAGCGCACACACCCCCACTCCCATTCATCCCACTGTGGGTTAGTCCGGGCAATCACACAACATTGTACCCACTGCCCAGGGCTGAATCATGGCACCTAAATTATGTAATTAGGAAGCAGAATGCAGAGCAAAATCCAGGCCATGTGCCAACATGCAGGACATGTGTGAGTTCTTAATTAAATAGACTTTATTGGCCTGCTTCATCTACAGGCACACTTCTAACAAAATGTTCATGGGGTTTATGATTGTGGAGAGTCTTACTTTTCGTACTGCTACACTATTCTTGGAGGTCTTAATTCATATATATCTTATGTCTTTGTTTGGTTTCATGCATGCAATGGCACCAAAATTTTTTTTTATAAATTTTGATGGCTGTAATTTTGAAACAGCATGTATTTTTAATGTGCAATGTTGCAGTGCCCTCATGGGTGCCCCTATGTGTGAAGAAATGTGATTAAGTGTCCTAGTGGGTGCCATTCCAATGAAGATAATGTGATGCAGTGCCATGTAGGCTGCCCTACATACTAGAAAATGCTAAGGTGCCTTAAAGTCAACGATGTGGACACAGTTTTCCCTACCCTGACAAAGCTCCTCAAAATATATGCCACATTGCCAGTGACAACCGCTTCAGTAGAGCGGTCATTCTCTAAACTGAAGCTGATCAAGACCCAGCTCAGGAAAAGATGTGGGGAAGGCAGTCTCTTAGATCTTCTAATGCTACCCATTGAGAGGGACATCCCAGCTGACCCAAACGAGGTCATTGATATTTACAAACACATGGCCAAAAGAACATGGCCTACTCTGATTCCACCACCCTGACTATCTCCCTACCCTGATTAAGATCCTCAATATACAGCTCATTCTCAGTGACATCGCTTCACTTCACACAAATCTTGACAGCAATCTCCTTGGCAATTGTGATTTCAAGCTCAATTACACTTCCTATAGCACCATCTAGTGCTCTGCACTTGAGTCAAATACAAGGAAGTGTAATCGAGCTTGAAATCATGATTGTGCCTAGAGATTGCAATGGCACGGTGTACTGTGAAAAAAGAGTTACTTTTTGGTCTTTTCTCACCCAAACTGACTGGATCACTTCAGAAGTCATGGATTAATCTACTGGAGTTGAATGGATTACTTTAATGTTGCATTTATCTGCTTTTTGGAGCTTCAAATGTCTGGCCACCATTCACTTGCATTGAAATCACCTACAGAGCTGAGATATTCTTCTAAAAATCTTTGTTTGTGTTCAGCTGAAAAAAGAAAGTCATACACATCTGGGATGGCATGAGAGTGAGTAAATGATTAGGTAATTTTCATTTTTGGGTGCACTATCCCTTTATGTCTTGTTTTCAGAGAAATCTGGCAAAATTTAGCAAACTTTATGCTTAAAAAAAATAATTTGTTTTGCCAATGGGGTAAAAAAATAAATAAAAAAACTTGTTTTCCCTTTGAATCAAATTTGTTTTTCTTACCCCATTGGCAAATAATTTTTCCTTGTTTTATATATATGTACACTTCACTAAATTTAGTGAACTAAACAAGACTTAATATCTTATGCCATTTTGCTGGTTGCTTCTCAAGTAAATACTTGTTTTAGGAATGTTTCAATAATTTTACTGCAAAACAAGGCAGAAATACTAATTAAAGGGATAGTTTACCAAAAAATGAAAACTTTCTCATTCCATGTGTTTGTAAATATCAATGACCTTCTGAGATCTGGCCACCATTCACTTGCATTGAATGGACCTAAAGAGTTGAAATATTTTTCTAAAAATCTTCATTTGTGTTCTGCAGAAGAAAGAAAGTCATACACATCTTGGATGGCATAAGGGAATAGTCATTTTTGGTGAACAATCCCTTTAAGAAAATTATTCAATGATCAATTTGTCGGCACATGATACTTGCTTTGATCTTTTGCTCTTAAATGCAATGACATGATGCAATGGTGAGTAAATGATAAGATAATTTTAATTATTGGGTGAACTAACCCTTTAAGTAATGTTAACCACAAAATTCTTCTTACTCATAAACTGACAACTGCATTTCAAAAACCCATTAGCAATTCCTAATGGAACCCAATGCTCGGAAATGCAAATTTTCTTCCAGTGTTTACGGCTGCAAGCAGAACAAATCTATAGTGTGAAGCCTTGTTTAGTCTTCTGTTTAGCCTCTACCATTTAGCTTGCTCAGAAACCTTTTCAGTATTTATCAATTACCCTTATAAAATGCTCATCCACCCACTTACTCACTTATCACATGCAGACCCACGTAAAAGAAAAATAATTGTGTACTAACACGCACACACTGCATGCCACCTGTTCACTCCATCTGCTACTTCAGCATTTCATAACTTGCACACACAAACATATCGCACATAACAAGCACACCAACATATCATACTTCATACAAGCCAGTCCATAAAAATACATAAAGTTTTAAGAGCTGGAGAAAATCTCAGATGGAAAATGTGTGATAAACTTGTGCCCTGAGGCATAAGGTGGACTATTTGGGCCAGGCATCCCCAAAGGCCTTATTTCAGGGCCAGAGGAGACAGTGTGTGCACTTGCCATGCATTTGCTGTACATAGACTGAAGTCAGTTGATTATACAATGTTAGTATTGAGATGTAGTTTCAGCAGAAGGGACAGTCCAAACAGAGCAGAAGTTCCTATTACTAAAATGGACACTTAAGGTAAATGTGTCAGATAGTTGAAACACTAGAGGGGCATAATGGGGTGTTAAGATCTACTGTTTTTATTACTTTATTCTCTAGAGCCCAGCTAGCAATCTGTGTATTATTGACATTCGAAGATATGGTACTTGAGACTTGGCTGACTATTAAATCCACCACTATAGTCCAGGGGGCGGTTGCATAAACATAGCCATTAACTTAAGACTTTATCTAACAATTAGTCTGACAAGCTAAAGACGCCATTGAAAGTCAGTTGCATAAAACAAGCTCACAGTTGTCTTTAGTAAGAAAGTCTAATTCGCACTGTATTGTGGGAAAAGTAAGACACCGAACAATTAAAAAACATGGCCACTAGTCTTGGCCGTATTAAAATAATGCTTTCATGTTATGAGGAATCTAAAATGGAAGATGCCGTAATAGGAAACAAAACTGTAAAGCTCCCATTAGCTTGGCAGGTGTACAGAGACATCTCCTAGCAAACAAATAGCAGAAGATGGCCTAAACATTGCTATGCAATGTTAGCATTTGTTCTACAGGTATACAATTATAAAAAGAGAATATAATGTACTGTATTTTAAACACCTGTCCAAGGTTATCATCGTGAACTATGACAAACTTTAGTCTAATGAAAACAAAGACTAAAACTAAATGTACATCTTTGTTTTTTCGTAAACTGAAATAAAAATAAAAACTAACATAATTGGAAAAACTGAAACTAAAATAAAATAAAAATCCATGGCTCTGGAACAAACTGAAATAAAATAAAAATTATCTTGAATAAGATTTACTTTTCATTTTAGTTATGGTGTTTTGTTTTGTTTCCCCTATCCACAATATTCTCAGTGAGTCCACTGTATTTCGCAAGGTGGGTGGAATTTCCAGATGGCTAGCGGAAGTGCGATTGGTTGGTGTTTTGTGTGTAGTGAGTCTCTGCTTGCTTGCGTGTCATGCGGTTAGATTCTTGCTTTTTAAATGTTGTAAGATGTCTTTAAATTTTCCCGGACAATGTGTGCAGTTAATGGTTATCCTAATAATCAAGCGAAACTAAAGTTTTATATAAAAGAGCAATGTTATGATCAGAAACCACTCGCAAAGCACAGCGCTCCAGTCCCAGATGCTGCTTCTTCCATTGGCTGCCTACAGAAGGATTGATTTATCATCTGTTTGAAAAAGCTTGGAATAATTTCTTTGTGTGCTCTTTTCACTTTATTGGCAAGAAGTCAGCAGCAGGGATTACTTACATTATCCACTGTTACGGTCCGGCTCTGATAGACGTCCAGAAACAGAGCACAATGAATTATATAAACTATAGCATTATTGTGCTAACAGGTGTGTGTACATGTGCTGAAAGATAATTAGAGAGTTTGTTCATTTCTATTCAGTGTTTGCCTTTGTGAATGCTTCACATGTGAGATGAAAATGGACAAAATAAAGGGTGTGCAATATAGAAGATATTCTGAACTTTGTTTGAGGTCAGTAGGTTTGAGGTCTATAGAAATTTACAACAATGAAAAGCATATAAAAATTAATGTAAAAACACCTTTTGACAAACAAAAGGGTGTGCAATATTCACTGGCAGATTTAGGCATGGGCGACATGGGCAGCCGCGCGGGGCGCATCTTGCCAGGGGCAGCACAGACCCACCCCCCATGCTAACTCATTTTTAATAAATTAATTTAACACATTTTAATAAATCATTTAAAATAGGGCAAGATTAAAAGGCAATAGGGCAAAAATAAAATTTGAAAAATTACATTTGTCACTACGTTGACCGTCCACATCTGCTGTTGTTGGACATAAGGAAAACTACAGGCGAATATCCATCGAATATCCAACCTGAAACTGTCTTTACCTGGGTAAGACACATTTGTGTCAGGACACGTTAACGTGCCACCTTTAGACTATAATGTTTCTTCCGTCTAAATTTAGCTTCATTAGCATGTTAGGAGCTGTGGCATGGGGGGGGCGTGGTCATGTGTCTGTCAGCTGGACGGCTTTATCAGGTCTCCTTCCGCCATCACTATAATGAGAGACAGGTGTTAGAGTAATTACAGCCCAGGTGACAAGCTTTACTGCTTTCCCTCTCCCGCAGACAGACACATGACCCCCCCCCCATGCCATAGGAGCCTTTCATAATAAACAAACAGGTTTTTGTTCTAATTTTGTGAAAATTAATCAGAAATGCCATTATGGCATGGGTGGCAAAGAAAGCCTATTTATGCTTAAATGAAGCAAACAGCATTTTAATGCTTCACTGTTGTTATGTAAATTGTTTGTTTCTTTGTTTGTTAGTAGATTCTCACTTTAAGGAAAATATAAAAATAGTCCATCAAGACTTTTACATTTTTATTAATTTTTTCTCAGGGGACACCCTTGAACCCCCATGTAAAAATATTTGGGGGCCTGGGTAGCTCAATGGTAAAGACGCTGCCCTGGAGTTCACTAGTTCGCTAGTTTGAATCCCAGGGCGTGCTGAGTGACTCCAGCCAGGCTTCCTAAGCAACCAGATTGGCCTGGTTGCTAGGGAGGTAGAGTCACATGGGGTAAACTCCTCGTGGTCGCTATAATGTGGTTCGTTCTTGGTGGGGCACATGGTGAGTTGTGTGTGGATGCCATGGTGGATGGTGTGAAGCCTCCACACGCGCTATGTCTCCATGGCAACGCACTCAATAAGCCACGTGATAAGATGCATGGGTTGACGGTCTCAGGCACAGAGGCAGCTGGGATTCATCCTCTGCCACCTGGATTGAGGCAAATCACTATGCAACCATGAAGACTTAAAAGCACATTGGGAATTGGGCACTCCAAATTAGGGAGAAAAGGGGAACACCCCCCCCCCCCCCCCCAAAAAAAAGAATGTAAAAATATTTGAACACAAAAACTGGACTGCTGTCATTTAGCTTCAAAACAAACTGTTGATTATCTATTATTTAATATTCATATCCAAGTGCCCTTGACTGATGAAGATCCCTCAGACCCCTCTCTACTTTGGCTGTCTAATGTCCTCATCCCTGCCCAGTTTTGATGAGACTATTTTGACTGTTTAGAATTTAATTTTTTTTTAAAGTACTATTGCTGCCAATGTGGCAAGTTATAAAAACTATTCAAAAATATATATTATATAATTTCATAGCCATATGACACCATGTAAGCTACGTACTATTATCCGGACCTTTGCTGGGAAGGAAATGTAGAGACAGCACCTCTTAGATCTTTAATTGAGTACCCCTAATCTACAGTATATATTGTGTATGGTAGATCTTGCTGCAATAACATGAAAAAGTAGATATCATTCCATAGAAGTGTGAGCACCCCTGCTGTAAATGATGGCGATGGAGACTTTTCTTTGACTACCCTATGTAACATTGTATAACTACCATATGACAATAGCACAGTTTACATTTCTGTCTCGGAGAATCATGTTGATTGCAGAGCTGTAATATTAGCAGGGCCGTTTCTAAGCATATGGGGGCCCTAAGCAAAATCCTACTTGGAGGCCACCCTCAATAATATTATTTACAAATTGGACATTGGGAGTCCAGCTATACGACCCACATTACACAAATACCTATTTTCACCATTCTCCAATATCCCTTATTATAAATACTTAAACTAAAACTAACAAAGAACTAAAAAACAAAATGAAAACGAAACTAAATTGGAGTGAAAAATTGAAAATGTAATAGAAATAAAAACTAAATAAAAAATTCAAAACCTTTATAACCTTGCACCTGTCACTGCAAACGCTTGATAAACAAGTTTTATGATCATCAAATGTAGGGACTTTGACTCATTGATGCCTTTTATTTAGAGAAAAGTGAAGGTTTATCATTAACTTTGTATATCTCCCTGGTTGCTGACATGTGTGTGTGACATCATGCATCCCCATCTTAATGAAACTGAGTTCTAGATTTCTGTACGAGTTTCCAAGTTGTAAGTTTAACTTCAAGTGGTGTTCCATAGATACAGTCAGCAAGGAGGCCCTGCGAAATCAAAGCGCTGTTACCATAGTTACTCATACATTCCTATGAGGAAAACAGGGAGAAATATCCGATAGATTTGGCTATTTTAACAACAAAAAACATGGCGAAAAGCTGTTCTTACAATGCCAAAAAAAATCAAAACTGATTTTTTTATTGCCCGCCAACTGACAGAAATATAAGCCCAAAGAAGAGCACTGTGGCTGCAAGCTGTTGAGCCATAAAGTAGTTTCTTAGCAGTGCCAGTCCACCCCAAGACAGAAGTTTATGTTTATGACTGTCACGTTAATATTTGTCATTTGATCAGTGATGGGCAGTAGCTTCACTACAAATAGCAAAGCTATTAGCTTAACTACATTTCTGAGTAACGAGGTGGTAGCTTCGCTAGTTTTTAAATCAAGTAGCTTTTCAGTAGCAAAGCAATATTTTTGATTAGGTAGTGGTGTAGCTATGACGAAAGCTGCATTGCTACATCATATATCACACCGGTGTTTACTGTCGGCAGTTCTGAATCAGAACAAAATGAATCGCTCATCTGAGTCAGTTCTTCACAATGAATTGGTCACACGTTATAGCAAAGCGGTCTGAATCGGTTGAAGAAAGTAATTATTAAGTTCAACAAGTGTACAGCTTGAATGGGTCCAGGTAAAGCTTTTACCACCAAAAGTGTATCAGAATAACACTTAGCCTACAAGAAAACACATTAAAAAGTACCAAGGCATTACCATGTTTTTTGGACATATACTATTACCTGAGAGCACCATGTTTATACAGTGGTATACAAATAAGGTAGTCATATAGTGAAGTACCATAGTAGTACGATGGTATTCTTTGAATTACCTTGAAGCAGGGACGTCGTTTCCAGGGGGTTGGGGAGGAGGTAACCCCCAACCCCCCCAATGTTCAAGCCAAATCTGCACCATTGCCTTGAAGCATCATATACATTAAATTGTATATGAATGTGATAATCATATATCAAATTATCACAGTAGTACCATGGTATTCTTTGAAGTACTTTGAAGCACCATGTAAATACAGAATAGCACATAAATATGGAAAATGTATCTCAAAGTACCATGGTATTACCATCTGATATCACCAGATATCACATTGTTATTGCCCAGATGTGCTCACACAAGCATATGAAATTTGGCCTCTGATCAGAAATATCTAGTATATACATAAATACAACATCAAGACACTGAATTACAGTATAAGATGAAAAGTATATGTACACATAGTTGTTATACAGGAATGTGCAAGGGAAATTATGTTCTAATGGGTATTTGTAGAGGTAGCAGAATAAATATGAAAATCAAATGTAAAAATAGTGATTTTTCATTTTGAACACGGGTTTGTATAGGTAGCATGCATAAGTATGAATTTACATATTTTTACATGCATATTATATTGCACCATACTGCGAACTTGTATCCTGTATTGCACTATACTGTACTATGCTGTGCCATGGCTTTGATAAACATCATTTGAATAAGTCTTTAAGATGCTTTGTCTATGACAGTATGCTCTGTGCATCTGGTTGAAAAAAAAGAAAAAGAAAAAAAAGAAAAAGAAAAATGAAGTAGCTTAAATGTAGCAAGCTACTTTTGGTGTGTAGCTTGTAGTGTAACTTGCTACTTTCTCTGAAGTGTAGCTTTTAGCTTAGCTTAACTAATTTTTCTGTTGAGTATTTGGTAGCTTAGCTTGCTAAATTTTTTGAGTAGCTTGCCCAACACTGCATTCGATTGGTATCTTAAAACATTTTTATTTATACCTTTTAATATGATTGATGATTAATGAAATTACTGTACACATAAAATAGCCAAAATTTCACAGCAACTTTACCGGAAACCCCATTTACTAAACACTTCACCAAAACGAACTTAATGAGAAATACATCCTCTTAGAAATGTTTGATTGATTAAAGCATGAAAGACAATAATCAGCACTCCACTACGATCATGTCAAGTTTTCTCATGTATCTTGTCTTGTTTTCTGGTGTAAATACATTAAAGCACGTTTCCAGCATTTGGTCGAATGCAGCCACAGTGCTCTTCTTTAGGCTTCTATTTCTGTCAGTTGGCGGGAAATAAAAAATCAGTTTTGGGTTTTTGGCATTGTTTGAAGGTCAAAAAACTAAACCACAGCTTTTTGTCATATTTTTCTTTGTTGAAATAGCCAAATTTGTCAGCTATTTCTCCCCTTTTTCTTTATGGGAATGTATGAGTAACTATGGTAACAAGGCTTCGCTTTCCCCCACGCTAAACCACACCCCTGTGTATGACATATTGCTGACTGTGTCTATTGCACTTTTTTCAAGTAGCTCTGTGATTGTTTCAGTCTGATTTTAACAGTTTCAGTGGCATATTTTAATGCAGATTGTTTTGCAAGCCATAATGTACTGTCATAATGTTGTTTCCAATGACAGAAAAAATCACTTGTAACAATCAGTAAATTTACATTGAGCAACTGTGCAGGCTGTTTTATATAACTCTGTTTTGGACTGTTTATTTCAGGCTGCACACTTTAAAGGTCTACATAAATAACACTGGTCCTCCAACCCCTATTACCCTCAAGACTTTCAGGCAGGACAGAAGACCCAGGGGGCAGATCTCTGACCCTTCAGCCCAGTTAATCTGTCTTTCCAGCCTAAATTCCTTTTATATTAAAGACGGGTGGGATCTTGCCGACCAGGCCATAATGACTTGCTGATTGGTCCCTTCCCCAGGGCAAGCTGCTCAGCAGGCAGAGAGGAAGTGCGAGTGATGGCATCTCATGTGACCCGGCCTGTAAGGACAGCATGAGCACGTAACCACACTCAGAGACTATAAAGGAGTATGTCCAGGTAGCTATAGTTAAAGGTACTGTGTGATTTTTGTTGTTGTTGTTAAAATACTTCATTATCGGGGGGCCTGGGAAGCTCAGCAAATAAAGAGTCTGACTACCACCACTGGAGTCGTGAGTTCGAATCCAGGACATGCTGAGTGACTCCAGTCAGGCTTTCTAAGCAACCAATTGGCCCGGTTACTAGGGTGAGTAGAGTCACGTTGGGTTAACCTCCTCGTAGCCGCAATAATGTGGTTCTCGCTCTCGGTGGGGCGAGTTGTGCGTGGATGCCGCGGAGAATAGCGTGAAGCCTCCACACGCGCTAGATCTCCACGGTAATGCGCTCAACAAGCCACGTGATGAGATGCGTGGATTGATGGTCTCAGACACGGAGGCTACTGAGATTCATCCTCCACCACCCAGATTGAGGCAAGTCACTACGCCACCACGAGGACTTAGAGCGCATTGGGAATTGGGCATTCCAAATTGGGGAGAAAAGGGGAGAAAAAAATAAAATACTTCACTATCCCAGCTTAATTTGTAGAATGGGTTCCCGGAAAACGCAAGCTTGTGGAGCATGGCCCTGATCCAGGCCTGGTAATTAAGCTCCAACAAAAGTTTTCTCACTCACGCTTACTTTAATGCTCCTTTTCATAGTAGTGCCAGTGAAGAACTGCTGAGTGTCTGTTATCCTGAGAAAAGTGAAAGAGAGAGAAAGGGGGAGAGATGGGGAGCAGAGGAGGCACAAGTAAAAGAGAAAGTGAAGAGTGAAAGCAAAGCCTGCATTGGGGATGCAAGAACATGGCTGGCAATGAGCTCATGCACATTGTTTCTTTTCGCATGAGCTGATCTAGTCGGTTGAATTCATTTTAAAGCAATAAAGAGAAAGAATGAAACACAAGAGAACCTCTGTATATTGGGTTTAAAAATGTAAATCAGATGCAACTTCAACTCTGAAGTGCGTAATTTATTCAATGTTAAAATGCCATCTCAATTTTTTTTCTTCTGCTGAACACAAACTAAGATTTTTTTTGAAGAATATCTCAGCTCTGTAGGTCCATTCAATGAGACATGGATTTAACCACTACAGTTTTATGCTGCCTTTGTGTCCTTTTTGGAGCTTCAAAGTTCTGGTCACCATTCACTTGCACTGTATGAACCTACAAAGCTGAAATATTCTTCTAAAAACTTCAAAAAAATAAATAAAATGTGTTTGTTCTGGAGAAGAAAGAAAGTCATAAACAGCTGGGATGTTATGAGGGTGAGTAAATGATGAGAGAATTTTCATTTTTCAATTTACGTTTTTTCATTTGATAGAACTATCCCTTTAACATGCAGAGACAGCTATAAGTAAGCCATTAGTAGGTTGATTTCCTTAAAAAATGTGTAAACACTGTGGCGCTATCAAAGCACTGCTTTGTTTGAGCATCCCAACTAACTTCACACAGCAACATTGGCACAACCAATGGTGTGACTTGGGGGCGGGGCTCTCTGATAATCCAGCCATTAGAAGAGAGGGGGAGGGTTCGAGAAACCTGTTTGAAAACAATCATTGGTGTTGCAGTTTTGCAAGTTTTGGTGGAGCTACAGTGGCACAGAACTTAATTATTCAAAGGTGCTCTCAGTAATTTTTTTCATCATTAAAAAGTTGTACTTCTTATGAAATAAATTGTAATTATTAAACGTTTATAAAATCATTGCCACTTGCATGAGATGAAGTCTCCAGTCATATAAGTGACCTTATAAAGGATACTACTAACTTAATCTCAGTAATTGCCCTATTATTGGATACTTTCACTCATGGATTAATCATGGCTGACTGTGAATATTCAATTTTTACAATGACATTTTTAACTGAAAACATATGCGTTTGAATGATGCTGCATCCAAGCCCCTAGGTGTCAGTGTTAGTCCAAGATGGACATGCACAAAAAATTACTGAGTGGGTGCACCTTTAAGCTTTCAGAAATTCAATTCAATTCTGCTGCCTTCATGTGAAGAGATGAAAGAATATTTTCCCTGTTGCACTTTCTGCATTTGGAATCCCTTCCTTGTCAAAACGCATGACAAGTGTCCTACCAGGCAGTCCTCAAAATAGCTTCAAATAATGTTGTTCTTGTTGGTAAACAAAGAAGGCAACACAAAGAACCCATTTGCATTTTCTTTTTTGTCTTTATTTGTGACCGTTTCCTGGTGCTGAGGTGCTTCCTGTTCACTCAGCAATGTAATGCCCTAAAAAGTCTATGTTTATCATTTCTCTGAGACAACTGACAGCCATGTAAGGAAGGAAGCTGTCAAAACAAATTAAACATGCAGTATGTCTCAACTTTATGTTCTAGAGTGCACATTTTAAGAGCCAGTTTTAACCTGACTTTTATATCTGTTGAATTGTAGAACTGATACAGAACATCAGTGAAGTTCTGGATTTGGGTAAATTCTGCATTTTTTTCCCTTTGTCCAATCTTCTTTTGAATTAACCTGCCCTATCCCTATGGGCAATGAGACTATTTACAATTTGCAACACACACTGTCATGAGTTTTGCATCATTTATTATTGTTTCAACTAATAACATAATAAAATATACATTTAAAAAATCTATCACTCTGCTCTAGGGCAACAGAAGCTGAAGATCAGAGACTAGATTATGCAGATCTAGGCTGCATAGAGAGTTATATGAAATATCAAAGATATTACTGATACGTCAAAAGATTGACAAAGTATAAAAATTTATTTATTTATTTACTTATTTATTTTTTTAAGAGCCTAACACAGAAAATGCACTTATTCTTGATGTGGACAAGTTCTACATATAGGAGACAAAAGTGTGGGTTGGAGCATCAGAAATGGTCTGCATTTCACTCACCGCGCATGATCATTTTCTTACAGAAAGACAGAGAACAAGAGCTCTGAAAATAGAGCAAGGTTTCCCTGCAGGCTGAATGTTATCTTTCTGTACCCACAATAGAATCTCTTACTCCCTTTCACAAAGCTTCCATTATAGTCAGCTGTGTTGTGCAGGTGTTGTGTTGTTGTAGTTGTTTTATTTACTGTAGGTGCTTTTCGTCCTGATTGTTTCGCTTTCCACTTATGTCACACACCAAAACAGCTGAGCTTTGGCACAGTGGTAGAGACTGGAGAGAACCCCACATGCTAATTGCTCTCATACTGACTCTAACAGCGAAGAAGGGAAAATAAGAACAGAGACATACTTAAATAAATCATTACAGGTTAGTCCTTATAAATCAGATAGTCAATTATTAATCTCAAGTATGTAAGATCATGTAGAATACAACAAAGAGATAGACAGACACAGAAAGTCCAAATAAGAAAATGTCTAATTTTGACTAAAACCTAATTTTAGACAAAATTACAGAATTAGACAAACATGAGGCTCATGAGTCATGACCCCTTCCTCCAACAGAAGTAACTTCACAGGCAAAGCTAAAAACAGAATTAGACCAATGGATTCTGAGCCAACATTGCCCTCCATTGGACAAACTTAAGAATGAATACAGCATGTCTGACATGCACATTATTTTATTGCAGTAAGTGTATGTCTGTATAACCAAACTGTGCTTGATTTTTGTTCTGTTGTTTCTGTAGCACTAATACAGCACTGAACAAGATCTTTCATGTACAATCTTCAGCTCAACACACTGAGTGAATGGGGAATAACAGCAGACAGTGTGGAAGTGAAGGCAAGATTCAAGACTGTAAAGAGCAGATCATACTTTTGACACTGTAATTTTTAACTCTATTTGAACATTAATCGTTATCATAATCTATAATGCCTAAATGTTCCACAGTGCCATATATAAATAGGGATGTATGATCTTGAACACATGAAGTGCTACCACAAAACGAGCCTTCTTCCTTTAACTTGTACAAAACAGCTGATAAAACAATGCTACTAAATATAGAAAGGACCTATATTAATTTCAGCGCGAGTTAATGAATTATTTAATCATGGGAACATTGAAACTCAGAGGGTGTCCTGAGGGAGTGCTTCGTTAATTTTGCAACATAAATTATTTTAATGGCAGATCATACACTGCAAAGAGAGATTCACACATAATTGTAGTGTAATAGTTTACACACTGTATATACTGCTTACTACATAAAAAATTGCATGTGAAACAGTATTTGAGCTAAACATTTCAAACAGTATATGCTACATTGTCGTCACATACTGTAAGCTTACTACATTAAATTGTCACATGAACTCATTACATTACATTTCATTTAGTGAGTGTTGACAAGTTATCACCTCGGATATTAAATGGTTACATTGCAATTTTCTTATACGATTTTGTGTAAAAATGTCTTAACTCTTAACTCTTGACAGTCTGATCAAATGATGAGTAATTAGTCTAGGAAGAGATGTTAAAAATTGTGGGTAATATTTTTGCTGGTTCATTTGTCACACTGGAAATGGAAAGTCACGTCGCACAAACTTGATGTGGGGTACGTGATTCTTTGCAGTATATTTTTGGCAAATGTATGCATATTGCAGAAATAGTATAAGTAGTATGCTAGTATGATATATCCAACACAAAGAGCTGGGTAGATTACTTCAGAAATGTAATCGGGCACTGATTACAAATTTAAACATACATCTTATATGTTACACTTTTAGGTAATTTAATCCAATTACTTTTGGATTACCCAATTCATATTTTGATTAAAATCTAATCATTAATTTTAAATGTATTAAGTACCAATTAACAATCCCTTCATTAAACATTAGTAAACATAAAATAGTTCACCCAAAAATGAAAATTCTCTCATCATTTACTCACCCTCCTAGTATCCTAGATGTGTATGACTTTATTTCTTCTGCAGAACACAAATGAAGGATTTTTAGAAGAATATTTCAGCTCTGTAGGTCCTCACAATGCAAGTGAATAGGTGCCAACATTTTGAAGCTCCAAAATCCACATAAAGGGAGCATAAAAGTAATCCATATGACTCCAGTGTTTAAATCCATGTGTTCAGACACTATATGATAGGTGTGGGTGAGAAACAGGTAATTTTTTAAGTCATTTTTTATCATAAATTCTTCTCCCTGCCCAGTAGGTGGCGATATGCAGGAGGAATGTGAATCACCAAAAACAGAAGAAGGAGAAAGTGAAAGTGGAGATTGACTGAGCAGGGAGGACAATCTATAATAATAATAAAAAAAAGAAACAAAAGACTTAAATATTGATCTGTTTCTCACCCACACCTATCATATCGCTTCTGAAGATATGGATTTAACCACCAGAGTCTGGATTACTTTTATGTTGCCCACATTTATGTGTATTTTGGAACTTAAAAATTTTGGCACCCATTCACTTACATTGTATGGACCTACAGTACAAAGCTGAGAAATTCTTCCAAATATTTTCATTTGTGTTCTGCAGAAGAAAGAAAGTCGTACACATCTGATCTTGGATGGCATGTGGGTGAGAAAATGATGAGAGAATTTTCATTTTTGGGTGAACTAACCCTTTAAACCAAGATGGGCGTGTGCATTTACATGATACAAAAGTGCAAAGTTGCATGTGACCGACACCTAAAATGTTTGTTTGCAATGTGTTTTTACAGAAGAGTGTCTAGAATTATAGACAGGTGGACAAGGGGTTGTTTGAAATACATTATTTGTATTTCGATGCAGACAGTTTGGCATTTATTTGTGTATTAATTTAGATACTATTAAAACGGAAACCAAATGCCCTGTGTGAATTTGTGGATTGTATTAAGCACTTTCAATGCAATGTATACATTTTGGTAGCTACATGCATACACATGGCTAGATGTTACATAAAATATTCAATCAAAATACAGACCGCACTTGTAAAATTTAGGAGCGTAATTAGTAAATTACACACTGGTTATGATGTAATCCCAAAAAATATAACTATAATCTGATTATGCACGGTATAAATGTAATGTAATCCAATTACAAGTACTGACATTTTGTAATTTGATTGTTATCCAGATAACATGTAATCGGTAACTACCCAGCACTGCGAACAGACACAATTGGCATGAAGCTGTATCTGAAACCAGTATCACCTTAAAATGAATACACAAACTGCTATTACAGGAGCACATTGGAAGGTCATTTTTGAAGTGGAATAAAGCTGCAATATTTATTCATTGTTGAAACTGCCCTTTTATCAGGAAGCTTCAGGCCAACACAGACATTTGTAAACAGAGCAGGGCAGAGGAAAAAAGGACAGAACATTTCCTGCAATTGTATTGCACATATCACTCAAAATTTCCATTCTGTTCCATATATCTGATTTCAAAGATAAAAGCACATTAGGTCGTATGGAACAAAATAACTTAAGACGTGGCATACAGGGGCAAAAACAAACAATATTGTGGGACATTTAGAGAAACTGGACTCTGTGGTAAGGGCATCATTCAGACCTTTCTGCACAAAGCAAGGGTAAGGCCATTGGCTTCAAATGGTAATGACAGACCTGCTGCAAATAATTTTGTCACTGCATGTGTGATTAGACCAACAAAGTCAAGCATTAACAAGTAATGGCTCTTGACTTATTGGGCATTTCCACACCTGGCTCATTTGGAGCATTTGTTTTGGAACCAGGTGCATTTTCTCCCTTAGTTTGGTTCGTTTAGGCATATATGAACAGGGCAATCGCATTCAGATCTGCACCAAAACAATCAGACCACCAGGATGAGGTAGCAAACAAACTCTGGAGCGGTTAGCTCGTGGTGAGAACAACAAAAATAACAAAGACACATTAAAAGATTCTAAGTGTATTTGGCAGTTTTTCTGGAAGGAAAAAGCTCATCACAGGCTGGTGTGGCCTCATTGCCTCTCTCTGTCACCCTGCACATCTGTACCAATAAAGACTTCCTCCCTTAACCACTGAGAGCCATCTCTCTATCGCTAACTTTCTTTACAACTGTTTATGTGTGTGAGAAAAAGATTTCAAGAAATATTATAACTATTATTATTTAAGGTGTCTTTACACAGCCAAGTTAAGGCTGCTCTGTGCATACACAAAAAATGTTTGAGTTTTGAGTTCAACGTACCTGAGTCCCACTTCCTCCTTCCCTAGAAACGAACTTGGTTACACTGGTGCCGAAACCCTGGATTGAAGGAAGTACACGCCGGCATGGAGTCCTCGCTGTTGGTGGAAGTCATTCAGTCCCTCGCCAGCATGCATCATTCACAACATCAGGCCCCATGAGTGCAGAAGATGATCCAAAGGCATTCCTGAAATGTGTTCGAGAGAACAGCACAGATCTGGAGGTGGTTGCGTGCCCAGTGGGCAGCCAGACTCATTCCACTGTTGTCCGGGGAAGCTCAGCTCGCGGCGCAACATCTACAGGTGGCGAATCTCCTGGTGTATGATGATCTGAAAAGACCATCCTGCAGCGGGTCGGCCGCAGCCCCGAACAACACTGGCCACAGTTTCACTCGATGAAGCTTGACGTGCGTGGCTGCACGTTTGCCTTCACTCAACAGCTCTGTGATGCCTGCCGAAAATGGCCGCTGGAGGAGGCCGCCCAATTGGCTAAGGACCATATGTTGCCGTAGCAGAGGGCGGAAGAGCCCTCCTACTCTCTCTGTAACGCTTGGGCCGGCCTGCTGGAGTTGTGGGGAACCCAGGCATTTCCGGGACCAATGTCCCGTGATGGAGCTGGGAACATTGGTCTGCATTCCCGGCACTCCATGGGCTGCCCCTGATCAAGTACACATCAAGCCTTGGTGGATACTGGCTGCAATCAGACCACTATACACCAATGTTTGGTTCAAGATGAGGCTTTGGGCACAAGTAAAAGGGTAAAGGTGAGGTGTGTGTATGGGGATATTCACAATTATCCTGTAGTGTCAATCATAATTAAATTTCGGGGGCAAAAGCATAGAGTGCAGCGTGCGTTTAGTTCCAACCTCACCCATCCACTTATTTTGGGAACTAATTGGCCATAATTTAAGACTCTATTAAAGGGCATATGTGTGGATGGGTCCTGTGGAAAAATTATTAGATGTGAGATGTGCGATGCCTAGGCGGGGGAGGCAGTGCTGGGGCTTCGTCAGCTCCACGTCAGGATGACGTAAAGGGAGATGGAGACTCCGGCCCGTCTCGTCCTTAGAGGATTCCCCGAATGGGAATTAGGCATGCCTTTGACCAAGTTAAAGTTATTGATGGTCTACAGCTCCAGACAAACATTGGGCTTTCATATCCGTATTTTTCAATTATCAAGAATTGGTTGTATCGAGTGACACAGGATGCTCAGACAAAGGAGGATACAACCCAACTGTTAATACCGCAGAGCCATCAGGAAATGTTATTCCAGACGACTCATTATAATCTGATGGTGGGTCACTTAGGGCAGAAAAAGACACTGAACGGATTAATGGCTCGTTTCTATTGGCCGGGCATTCACGGGGATGTTCACAGGTGGTGTGCGGCATGCCATGAACGTCAGCTGGTGAATCCGCCGGCCACCCCAAGAGCGCCATTGCTCCCTCTTCCATTAATCGAGGTCCCTTTCAAAAGAATTGGCATGGACCTCATCGGCCTATAAGAAAAGACAGCACGTGGACATCGCTTTGTATTTGTTCTGGTGAACTATGCAGGTGATATCCGGAAGCAGTGCCTCTGTGCAACATCTCAGCACGTAGTGTTGCAGAGGCACTCTTCAGAATAATCTCCAGAGTGGGGATTCCGAAATAAATCCTCACTGATCAGGGCACTACATTCATGACATGTACACTACGCGAACTATATGAATTGTTGGGTATTAAATCGATTCGCACCAGTATTTACCACCCACAGACAGACGGGTTGGTGGAACGGTTTAATAAAATCCTGAAAAATATGATTCGTAAGTTGCTATATGAGGACACTAGAAATTGGGATGAGTGGCTCGATCCCCTGTTATTTGCAGTTCGAGAGGTCCCACAAGCCTCCACAGGGTTTTCCCCATTCGAGCTGTTGTCTGGGTGTCAACCGCGCGGTGTGCTCAACATCATGAGGGAAGCTTGGAAGGAGGGACCTTCAAACAGCAAAAATGAAATTCCGTACATTCTTGATCTTAGAGAAAAACTCCACACTTTGGGTCAACTAACACAGGACAATTTGCTCAAAGCTAAAGAACGTCAAAGCCGACTGTATGACAGGGGCACTCGGCTACGGGAATTTGCACTGGGAGGCAAAGTGCTTGTATTACTCCCAATGTCAACTCTAAATTATTCTAATTTTAACTCTAAATATTCGCAAAGTGGCAAGGGCCCTTTGAGGTCACACGGTGTGTAGGAGATCTAGATTATGAGGTAAGGCGGACAGATAGAGGTGACGCACGTCAAATATACCATCTCAACCTCCTGAAATCATGGACGGAGGCGGTCCCTGTGACATTGGTGATGTTGGTTCTGGAGAGGGAGGAGCTCGGGCCGGAGGTGAAGTTAAAAGCCAATCATGTCACCCCTGTCACTTGTGGAGACCACCTCTCCTCGTCTCAAGTCACAGAGATTTCCAAGTTGCAAAAAGAATTTGCAGATGTGTTCTCGCCTCTACCTGGGTGCGCAAATCTCATAGAGCACCACATCGAGACTACACCCGGGGTAGTGGTATGGACTCGTCCCTACTGACTTCCCAAGCACAAGATAAAATTGGTTTGGGAATAATTAGACGCATTGCTCGATATGGGAGTAACAGAAGAATCCCAGAGTGTTTGGTCCAGCCTGGTCGTTCTAGTCCCTAAGAGCGACGGGTCTGTACGATTCTGTGTGGATTATAGAAAAGTCAATGCTGTGTCTAAATTTGACACATACCCAATCCCTCGGATTGATGAGTTGCTCGGTCGATTGGGCACAGCTCGATTTTACTCAACACTGGACTTAACAAGGGGATATTGGCAGATCCCCTTAAAACCAATGTCCCGCAATAAAACGTCTTTCTCCACACTGTTTGGATTACACCAATTCATGACACATCTGTTCTGTTTGTTTGGGACCCCGGCTCGTTCCAGCGGTACATGGACAGAGTCCTCAGACCACACTCGGCGTACGCTGCTGCCTATCTACTGTAGATGACATCATCATTTACAGCAATGATTGGCAGCGGCACGTACAACATCTGAGGGCCGTGCTGAGATCGCTGAGGTGATGACTCCCACTTCCTCCTTCCCTAGAAACGAACATAGTTACACACTCTTATAAGCTTTAATTGATTTACCTTGATCAATCTCTGTGTATATGATCAATAAATAGGAGGACATAATGTTCTTTAAATCCACATTACTGTTTGCAAATGCGATCAATACTTTTAGATTAGTGTGTCTGATCTCCAGTTTAACCATAAATTCATTAATAAACAAAAAGAATAGCATGTCCTAAGAAACACACAAAGGAATGGAGAGTGGTTGGCTGGCCGGATGACTCCCTGGCCTGTGCCGGGCAGTGGGGGTATGTGGCGGTGGGGGCGTGGTCGAGCGTACGTCCAGAGAGAGAGAAAGCAGTAAGGGTACACACCTGAGCGATATAATGTCTAACACCTGATTCTGATTGCAGTGAGCACTGGGGAGAGTGATAAAAGGAGAGATGCAACAGAGTGCAGTTGTGTGTGTGACCTTGAGTTTAGGCTGAAAAGCCACAGTTGAGAAAAAGCTGTTAATAAAGACCTGAGTTTTGAGTTCAACATACCTGAGTCCCACTTCCTCCTTCCCTAGAAATGAACATTGTTACACACTCTTATAAGCTTTAATTGATTTACCTGGATCAACCTCTGCATATGTGATCAATAATTAGGAGGACATAATGTTCTTTAAATCCACATTAATTTTTGCAAATGCGATCAATACTTTTAGATTAGTGTGTCTCATCTCCAATTTAACCATAAATTCATTAATAAACAAAAAGAATAGCACGTCCTAAGAAACACACAAAGGAAGGATGAACCAATGCTGAATGTTTTTTCAGATTTGTTCAGCATTTTAAGTGCTAGCCTAAACATTAGTGTGTTAGTGTAAGGAATTTGTGGGACTGGAATAGAGATAAAAAGCAAGCAGTGAGTACATGTGTGACAGAGTCAACAAAGACTAGAGAGGACAAGAGAAAGTGTGAGAATAACAAACTGAAATAATAATAATAAAAAAAAACATCTTTACTTTCAGAGTTTCAGAGGGAAAACATGATTCTGGCCAAAGTTATTGGCTTGTAATGTGACATGCTCTTGTTTTTTCCCCCTCAGTGTTTTTTTTTTTTTTTTTTTTTTTTGCTGACGACTGCTAGACTTGGGTCAAAGAGAAGACCTGCTGGAACAGGTGCCCCAAAAACTGACAAACAACACAAGCCCACTGTTAAGCACTATGGGGCTGTATACAGTAAATTAAAGACACAGTTTAATGGCACAGGCATTATATATGGCAGCCTTAACAAAGTGTTTCCTGTAACATCAAGGGAAAAATATAGATCTTGTACTTCGATGAATTTATCTATATAAGTGTGTGTGTGCATGTGTAGGTAACCATGACATGCTACACAAAGATCCCATCCCCAGAGCCAAACCACTTTATTACAATTTAATTTCTTCGCAATTAGCGTCTCCAAACAGAATTGCAAAAATAATTACTGTTTTCAAACAGATTCCAGAAAACTCCCACCTTCTTCTACTAGTTGTACAAACTGATAGTTCTGCCCCAAACTCACACCTTTGGTCGAGCCAAAGTTGATGTGTAGGGCTAGACGGGTCCCTCAACCAACCAGAAGAATGTTTTGATAGCGTCACAAAGCAACAACACTAGGTGGTGCTATCTTTTAAATTAAATTAACCTACAGATGGATTACTTCTAGTTGTTTTTGCATATTAAGGTGGGATATGAGAGACTTTTAACACAGAAAAATATTACACAAATCAGCAGATCACTGTGCATGTTAACTTGCCCTTCTCCAATCACTATTACTTTTCTATGAGGAGTGGCCCACTACTAAGCAAACACCACAGAGCCACCACATTCTTAACAGTCAGAAGGGTAGAGCAAAATTTTATGCTGACTTTATTCATGACTACATTTCAAATTTTAGTAAGCAGTTGATTGTAACTTTTAATTGTTAACAATTCATTCTTTAAAAGGGAGCCAGCTCAAAACAGTCCTCAATTTAAGACATACATGCTGATCCAAAAGAGAACAGAAAAGTGGTCAGAAAAAAGCAATCATTGATGTTCCGGAATGTAGGTTTCTGTGTGCTCGAAACCATTTGTAATAGATAACAGTATAACATGGAATATCAGCCGCAGCTATTTCTAATTCTATCAAAGTTCTAAATACTCACAAAGGCCAAAAGACTATAAGAGCAAACATCTCCTTACCATTCCAATAATGACTCCACAGGATAATCTTGAGGGATAGTTTTGTTAAAAATTAAAATTCAGTCATCAATTACACACCCTTATGTTTTTCAAAAACCCATATGACTTTCTTTTTTTCCATGGAACACAAAAGAAGATATTAGGCAGTAACTTAGTCTCAGCCACCATTCATTTTAATTGCATAATTTCTCCATACAATGAAAGCGAATGGTGACTGAGTCTGTCATTCTGCCTAACATCTCCTTATGCGCAAGAAAGTAAGTCATAGGGGTTTGAAAAACACGAGGATGAGTAAATTATGATGGGATTTTCATTTCTGGGTGAACTATTTCTTAAATACATTTTATATATATATATATATATATATATATATATATATATATATATATATATATATATATATATACACACACACACACACACACACACACAGTATATACACTATATATATATATATATATATATATATATATATATATATATATATATATATATATATATATATATATATATATAAATAGCCGCAGGCTATGCATTTTAAGTCTAGGCCTTCAGTGCGATTCATTCCATTAAGAAAACACAGTTTCACAATGGGATGCCATATGCCCATCATACATTACGTGGCAGTCAACTAATAATACCAATTGACATTTTAAAAACACATCCACGCACAAAAGCCAGAACCAAGGAGGTCTAATACCAAGGAAAAGCTCTCTAATAATATTTGCCATTTAAATTTTGCTTGCAATACATTTTGTTTCGTCAGGGTACACGGTTACTTTTCAAAACTTGATCCGATACTGAATGCTCAAGCAGCCTAATTTACACTTAGAAAACTCCTGATGTTGCTATAACAATGCAAAAAGCACTTACTAATTTGCTTGAAATGAAAATCAGTCCTCCTTTCCTGTTTAATTAATCAATCGCACGATCATGCAGAGCATCTTAGGTTTTTAAATCCATAAGGATCTCTTTCTCAACGGCAATACCAGCAGTGATGAAAACCGACTCGTCAGCAAGATCTCTCGCTCTTCGCTTTCAAATTACGTACATCACTTAAAGTGTGATTGCGTCAATCAAGCCCAGCTAGAAGGCCTGGACTGGGACATATCCTAAAGACCACACCCACCAAGAACAAATAAATCAATCTGATTGGCTGATGAATCTGACAATCTGACATTAGATGTGCATTCATTTGCACTGTTGAGGGATTCTGTGGAAATTCTGAAGGCCTGACAGGGTGGAGCATGCATGGCTTCAGGCATGTGATTTGTGAAACAGTTGTCACACTTTGCTTGTAAGCATCGAGGGATAAATTCTGATTGGATAAACTTTTTTTTTTTTTTTTTGCTATTCATTTGTAGATGAATATGGAGTGGAAAGAGTTGAAAATACATAGGCAAAAAGGTCAATGAGAATGAAAGGATGAAAAAATATTTATTTATAGGCATGTTATGCCATCAGAGAAGGCTTTGCTGGCCCTGAGAAATCGCCACTGTATATATATATATATATATATATACACTGTATATATATGACATGGTTCCACCTTACCTTTTAAATCAGTGACATTCTAATGTATTTATGGGGTCATGACATGAAGAATCAAATTGTCCTTGATCTTTTAATGTATAAGAGGTCATTGTCCTATAAAAACATACTGTACATTTCAGAACTCAAAACTTCCTCCTCACTGCAAAAAGAGCATTTGTTGAAACCAAGCTGCCAAAACGACTTGTTCTCCACTTCATCCACACTGTGATATAATACTGTTGTAGACATTTGCATCTGACCGCCTCATAACAACATATCAATGCCTGCTTTACCTTATCACTTCCGTAGCCCCACTCAGTAGCGGTGAGCAGTGAGATGGCAAGAGAAGAGAGCAGGTCAGTCAAGAGCAGAGAGCCAATCAGAACAGTGGCCATTTACTGTCAAGTCTTAAAGGAGAAGCAGCACCAAAACTGAGCATTTCTGACAGAAGGTCAGAATGAGGGTGAAAAATGACCACGTTTTACAAATATTTGACTGTTTTTTGTGCAAAAAACCTTTTTAATATCATAAGTGAACCTCAAGGAACATATTAAAATAAAAATAAAAAAAAGGCATGTCACTACCCCTTTAAGATTATGTGACTACGTTTATGAAACAATATTGCCTTCTGATTAACCCATTAACAGAATTGTGCAATATTGAAAGGTTGAATTATGTTCACAATTCACAAGCTAGCTCAAGTTGTTACTTCACACAATCCTTGCCCAATAAAGTTATCACTCTAGAACCCAATCTTTGCACCTGTCCGCGTAAATCATATTAGGTTTCTTTTTCACAGACCCTCTGTTGCCATGTTAACCTCTGCTTGACTGTTTCTGGGAATGATAGGTGGGGAATATCGGGAAAATCCCAGACTGGCGCAAAACTCCCCTCTGCACTAGCCCAGTAATGATAAGTCAACTGTTTCATGTCAAAATATGGACAAAAACACATTTCTGCGAATGTTTGCAAATAATCAGAATTGAAGTTGTGGACATGTTTTCAAAACATACCTTCATAAATACATTAATTATTTAAAACGTTTCTTAAAAATACTATCTCAACAATCCTGCTGGAAACAATTATTATTATTTTTTTATTATTATTTTTTTTTACATTTTATTTTATTTATTTTATTATTATTATTATTATTATTATTATTATTATTATTACAAAAACAGCTAAGACCGTCCATCTTAAACCAGCTTAGACCAACTAACCACCTTAGGCTGGTCTTAACTGTTTTTTGTTTTTGATTTGTTGTTATTTTCAACGGAACATTCTCATGACATTCTCTCTAATTAGGCTAGAATTTATCCATAATGGGGTCCTACCTGAGGAGTGCTGGTATGTCCAAGCGACAATCCCGTATGAAGAAATAAACGTAAACTTGAGGCAAACTAGCAAAGTTGTTATAAATCTTAACAGCAACAATCTCGTGCTGCACGTACTCTCCGCTTTCCAGAAGCGTCTGCTCGTGCCCACCTCTTTTAATTTCAGCACGAATGGAAAAAACGAAACCCTTCTGTACTTGTTTTCACAGGACAAGCAGGAGTACCGTCACGAGCTAGCTGATGGTTAATGAAAAATCAACAGGGCATATCAGCAGAGCCGGCCCGTGGCGAATTTATGTAAATGTTACAATAAGGTTTGCATTAGGTATCTTTAACAATGTATAATACAATGGTCCAGCATTTATTAATCTTGGCTAATGTAAAATTATAAAAATACAATTGTTTATTGTTTGTTCATGTTAGTTCATACTGTATTAACTAATGTTAAAATGGACTAGTATGTGCAGAAATTAACAATAAATAAGATTATTAAGTATTGTTCATTGTTAGTTCATGTTAACTAATGTAGTTAACTAATATTAACACAACCATAAGTGTTACCCATTAAAGTTACACTAAATAAGAAATGCTGATTAAAATAGTTTTAGATAGTTTTAATTATATAGGACACTGCTGACAATGCTTGAAATTCTGCTGAAAATAAGGTAAATACAGCAACGTGTGATGTATAATTATTTATAAATAAAATGACATGTTTTAAATAGGGCCTATTAACACAACACCTCGAAATATATATTTGTAAACAAATGTAAAGAAAAAGCACATAGCTACCTCTTAGAGAGCAGACATCTTTGCAGATATGATGGTTTGGTTATTTTCCAGATTAATTGCTCATATTTTCACTCTATGTGAGTTTTTTTGCATCTTTATATCAGCAGTGTCTGAATTCCTGTCTAATAATTCTGTGAAAAGAAGCTGCACTCTAGTTCCCAGCAATTATTTGCGTTTTGAATAAATTATGCAGATTAGTGTGTAGTGCTCAGCTTTGCTTCTTGCCGATTTTAGATACACTGCTGTTATTTTATTTGTTGTCACTTTCAGTTATTTGTCTTTTTGTGATATTCTGAGCTCATTTTATATGTAATATGATATTTTTAGTTTTCACCGTCATTGTAATTTGTATTTTAAATGATCAGGTTCACGCGCGTTGCACAATATTTTGCGTATCAGCGCTTTCGAAACAACTGGGCTACGGAGAGCTTCAAATTAAAAGTAATTATTGCTTTAAAATCTATGTCTTGTTGATGTGTTTTGTACATGTTCGCGGGGACCCATCAGACACGTTGGATCACCAGACTGTCGCCTGTGATGCCTATAGGACGGGCAAGCTCTGCAAATCAACCAGTTCTCTCTTCAACAAAACATGCAAGACATGGTCAAGAGTTGAAATTCGCAGGATTGATTCTTTTGTGACAGATTGATTAGGTCATCTTTAAACCAAACCAGTAGTCAATCTACAACCTACCAGTAATATTATCATGATGGCGCCGCAGATGGCCGCCTCGGTGTGGAGCGCTCCTATTTTTCCAGTCAGTTTTACCAGAGACGAATTGCTGAACATTCGACAGCTTATACCATACAGTCTTTTCTCAGTTTTTGAATAATCAGACATTTTGCTGGACATTTTAGTTGGAGGCGCGGCCAGGAAGACGAGCCGGTGCGCTGGTCAAACTCCATTGGCCGGGCTTTCGAACAACGCTGCCAAGCATTCATCTCTGCTCTCTTCCTAACAAAACGGACGAACTACATCTCCTCACCCGCACAAACAAGGACTTTTCAACCTCTGCTGCCTTGTGCTTCACAGAAACCTGGCTGAGAGAAGCCATTCCGCACAGCACGTTACATCTGCCGGGCTTCCAGCTGTTCAGAGCGGATCGCATTACGGAGTTAACGGGGAAAACGAGAGGCGGTGGAACATGCTTTTATATCAGTGAAAGTTGGTGTACAGTTGTAACAACGTTAAAGAGGATGTGCTGTCCTAATTTGGAAGTGCTCTTTATTAACTGTAAACCTTTCTACTCACCGTGGGAGTTTTCGTCGTTTATTCTGGTGAGTGTGTATATCGCGCCAAATGCGTGTTTGAATGTGGCGCTGCAACAGCTGGCTGACCAAATCACAGACACAAAACAATACCTGGACTCAGTTATTATTATTCTTGGGGATTTTAACAAAGCAAATCTCACACGTGAACTGCCAAAATACAAACAGCACATTACATGCCCCACCAGAGACAGGAACATACTGGATCATTGTTACACAACAAGTCCTGAAAAACAAGTTTTCAGCTAACGACCCTGCATCAGTGTGGAGTAGCATGAAACAACTCACAAATTACAGGACTCCTACCCCCAACCCTGCAGTGGACCAACAACTGGCTGACAACCTGAATGTGTTCTACTGCAGATTTGAAAGGCCCAATCTCACACCCTACACCCACTCTGACTTTCACTTCACACAAACACCAACACCTCCTGCAACCCCCCTCCTGCTACTCACCCTGCACTTAAGATCTGTGAAGATGATGTGAGCCACGTCTTTCGGAAACAAAATACGAGGAAAGCTTCAGGCCCAGATGGTGTGTCACCAGCGTGCCTTCGATCCTGTGCTAACCAGCTGGCCCCCATCTTCACACCGATCTTCAATAGATCACTGGAGTAGTGTGAAGTCCCATGCTGCTTCAAACGCTCAATCATTATTCCTGTCCCAAAGAAACCAAAAATCACAGGACTTAATGACTACAGACCTGTCGGCCTGACGTCTGTGGTCATGAAATCATTTGAGAGACTGGTGTTGGCCCACCTGAAGAACATCACTGGACCCTTTCTAGATCCCCTTCAATTTGCTTATTGAGCAAACAGGTCTGTGGATGATGCAGTCAACATGGGATTGCATCATATCCTGCAACATCTGGACAGACCAGGGACATATGCAAGGATCCTTTTTGTGGACATCAGTTCGGCTTTCAACACCATCCTCCCAGCTATACTCCAGAATAAATTACACCAACTCTCTGTTCCCATGTCTATCTGTCAGTGGATTACCAGCTTTCTGACGGACAGGCAGCAGGTTGTGAGACAGGGGAAACTCACTTTCAGCACCTGTACAGTCAGCACTGGTGCCCCCCAGGGATGTGTGCTCTCCCCACTACTCTTCTCCCTCTACACTAATGACTGCATCGCCAAGGACCCCTCTGTCAAGCTCCTGAAGTTTGCAGACGACCCCACTGTCATCGGCCTCATCCGAGATGACAATGGCGATGGGTCTGCATACAGAAGGGAGGTTGGACAGCTGGCTGTCTGGTGCAGTCAAAAAAACCTTGAGCTGAACACGCTCAAAACAGTGGAGATGATTGTGGACTTTAGGAGGAACACCCCAACACTGACCCCCCTCAGCATTCTAAACAGCACTGTGGCAGCAGTGGAGTCATTCAGGTTCCTGGGAACTACCATCTCACAGGACCTGAAGTGGGAGACACACATTGACTCCATTGTGAAAAAGGCCCAGCAGAGGTTGTACTTCCTTCGCCAGCTGAGGAAGTTCAACCTGCCACAGGTGCTGCTGATACAGTTCTATTCAGCGGTCATTGAGTCTGTCCTCTGCAATTCAATAACTGTCTGGTTTGGTTCAGCTATGAAATCAGACATCAGAAGACTACAAAGGTCAATTCGAACTGCTGAGAGGATTATTGGTTGGCCCCTGCCCCCTCTTCAAGAACTATACACTTCCAGAGTGAGGAAAAAGGCTGGAAAAATCACTCTGGACCCCACTCACCCTGCCCACTACCTTTTTGAACTGTTGCTTTCTGGCTGACGCTTCAGAGCTCTGAGCACCAGAACCGTCAGGCACAGGAACAGTTTTTTCCCTCAGGCTATCCATCTCATGGACAGTTAAATTGCCCCATTGAGCAATAACTATGTGCAATACACAGTTTAGTCATTTTTTATATTTATCCAACATATCCAACCTCTTCTGGCATTTCATTCCTCTGGAAAAAAAAACAAAAAAAAACATTTGCACTGTACATAACAGATTTGTATTTGCACTGTACATAACAGATAACAAATTTGTATTAGATTGCACTAAGTATGTGTATGTGTGTATGTATGTATGTGTGTGTCTGTGTGTGTATAACTATTTTTTATTATTATCTATGTCTTGCTGCTGTTTTTGTATGGTTTTTGTATTGTTGTACACTGGAAGCTCCTGTCACCAAGACAAATTCCTTGTATGTGTAAGCATACTTGGCAATAAAGCTGATTCTGATTCTGATTCTAATAACAACATTTAAACTAAGTTTTGTTCCCTATCTGTCACTCACTCGACATTGGTGTCGATGTAGTGACACTAGGGGTCACTCTTGGGAGCCCGAGACACCTCTGGACTTTGATAAAAGGCCAATGAAAATTGGCGAGTGGTATTTGCATGCCACTCCCCCGGTCATACGGGTATAAAAGGAGCTGGTATGCAACCACTCATTCAGATTTTCTCTTCGGAGCCGAACAGTCATGCTCATTGAGCTGAATATCACTGTTCATTCACCTCTGCTGGATCTGATGGCGTATTTCAGCGGCTTCTCCCTCCTCTGCACTGGTGCACTGCAGAGAACGCCCCTGGGAGCTTCGGCAGAAAAACTAGAGAGTATATTTTCTGAAAGAGCATTTTTCCCCTCTAAAAGAGTATATTTCTCTAAAACAGCGCACACAGAACGTCTTTTTAAAGACGCGTCTTTCTAAAGATGCCTTTCCGATTGTGTGTTATTCCTGGTTGAGGTCGTTATCTCTCAACTTCGGATGGTTATGATCGCTGTCTTTCGTGTCTGGGCGCGACCCACACGGAAGCAGCATTTGTGAATGGTTCATGGTCTCACTGTGAGAACATGACCATGGTAACGTTGCGGTCGCGGCTTGCTTTCGTAAGTATGAGGCCAGCGCGGCTAGCACTGGGGGCGATTTGGGGACCCCAATGGGATCGTCTCCGCCGGGTATCCCCCCGCAGACCTCCCATTCCCCAGCACGCTCGTCTGCCCCAATCGGGCTTCTGGATGAGTTCGCCGGTTCGCCTCACGGCGAGTCTGGCTTCTTGTTCGGAGCTCGCAAAGATGATGAGCTCTCGAGCCCAGCATCGGAGAGCGGGCTTGTCCAGTCGGACGCAGAAGCCTCAGCTGGGCTTCCCCCTTCGGGGACAATCGCCCAGTCACAGGCCGATGCCGAAATGACAGACATGCTTTCCCGGGAGGCCATGAGCGTCAGGCTAGAGTGGGACCCTCCACTCTCCCCTGAACCCTCGCGGCTTGATGATTGGTTTCTGGGCTCGTGGCGCAGCTCAAAGCAGCCATGTCCTGCTCCAGTGCCATTATTCCTGGAAGTGCATGAGGAGCTGACAAAGTCGTGGGAGGCACCTTTCACTGCCCGGCCCCGACTCCGCAGTTCCCCCGCTCTCACTACCCTCGATGGCGGGGCGGCCAAGGACTATACGGCAATTCCCCCGGTGGATAAGGCGCTCGCGGTGCACTTATGCCCGCAGAGCGCCGCCACCTGGCTTGGACGCCCTAAGCTCCCGTCCAAGTCCTGTAGGCTCACGTCGTCCCTGACGGCTAAAGCCTACAGTGCTGCTGGACAAGCTGCCTCTGCCCTGCATGCCATGGCTCTCCTGCAGGTCCACCAAGCCAAGGCACTGAAAGAACTGCACGAGGGTAGTTCCGCCCCAGATTTGATGCAGGAACTGCGCTCGGCGACCGACCTCGCCCTCTGGGCAACGAAGGTCACGGCGCGGTCTCTCGGGCAGACGATGGCCACACTAGTGGTCCAGGAGCACCACCTTTGGCTCCACCTGGTCGAGATGGGCGAGGCCGACAAGACACGGTTCCTTGCTGCCCCCATTTCCCAGGCGGGCCTATTCGGCGACACCGTCGAGGACTTTGCCCAGCAGTTCTCGACGGTGAAGCAGCAGACAGAGGCAATCTGGCACATCCTGTCCCAGCGCGGCTCAAGATCCCGCACCCCGTCTGCTCATCGCCAAGGGCGTCCCCCTGCGGTGACTGCACCGGCTCCGCCGCAGCCCGCCCCTTTGGCCTGGCCCCGGCGTGGAGCCCACCGCAGGAAGCCGATGCCACCCGTCTCACAGCCGGCGCCGAAGAACCCACGGAGGTCCTCGAAGCGCACCTGAGACGGGCAACCCAGGGACGAGGGAACCCACTCACATGGAGCTGGTAGGAAGACCACTCCATCCCCCACTCCATCCATGTTTGATTTCGCCACACGCCCAAGTGGCTGCGGTACCCAACAGTTCAGCAAAAGAGCAGCTTCCTTCCTCCCTGGGTCACATACCCGGTGCGGTCCACGGGCTTTTTCTTGCAGGATTGGCGCTCCAGTGGTGCCCTTTCCGCCCCTGAGCGCCCAGCTGTGGCACACAGCCGCCCACGATGTGGCAGCCTCCACGGATTACGAGGACAGGCCTCTTCCTCCCCCGTCCCAGGCTGTTCCGGGGGTGGTCACAAGGAGCCAGGTAAGTGCTTCGATGTCCCTAGACTCAGCAGGGCCACAACATGCTGTGGCACCTCACGCTCCGCCCCACCGCGAGGCCCCACCTGCCGGTACGTCCGACGACGTTGTCCCCTTGGTCCCCCTCGCGCGGAATTTGGATGCGTGGCTTGCGCTTTCCAATCCATCGCGGTGGCTGATCCGGACCGTCCAACTCGGCTACGCGATTCAATTCGCCAGGTGCCCGCCCAGGTTCAGCGGTATTCACTTCACCTTGGTCAAGGGCGAAAACGCCGCCACCCTGCGCACGGAGATCGCTACCCTCCTACAGAAGGACGCGATAGAACCTGTCCCTCCAGCCGAGATGAAGAAAGGGTTTTACAGCCTCTACTTCATCGTACCGAAAAAAGGCGGTGGGTTGCGGCCAATCTTGGACCTGCGAGTACTGAACCGGGCTTTACACAGACTCCCGTTCAAGATGCTGACACAAAGACGTCCGGCATCAAGATTGGTTCGTGGCGGTAGACCTGAAGGATGCATACTTTCACGTCTCGATCCTTCCTCGAAAACAGACCCTTCCTGCGGTTTGTGTTCGAGGGTCAGGCGTATCAGTACAAAGTCCTCCCTTTCAGCCTGTCCCTGTCTCCTCACGTCTTTACGAAGATCGCAGAGGCTGCCCTTGAACTGTTAAGGGAGGTGGGCATTCACATTCTCAACTATCTTGATGACTGGCTAATCCTAGCTCACTCTCGAGACGTGTTATACGCACACAGGGACCTGGTGCTCTCACACCTCAGCCGACTAGGGCTTTGGGTCAGCTGGGAAAAGAGCAAGCTCCTCCCGGTTCAGAGCATCTCTTTTCTCGGTTTGGAGTTGGACTCAGTCTCCTTGACGGCGCGCCTTACAAACGAGCGCGCCCAGTCGGTGCTGGCCTGTTTGAAGGCATTCAAGCAGGGAACAGCGGTTCCACTGAAACTTTTTCAGAGGCTCCTGGGGCATATGGCATCCTCGGCGGTGGCCACCCCACTCGGGTTGATGCATATGAGGCCGCTTCAGCACTGGCTCCAGACTCAAGTCCAGAGACAGGCATGGCACCACGGGACACACCGCGTGGCCATTACGTCGGTCTGTCACCGTCTTTTCAGCCCTTGGACTGACCTCTCGTTTCTATGAGCAGGTGTTCCTCTAGAACTGGTCTCCAGGCGCGTCGTGGTCACGACAGATGCCTCCAAAACGGGCTGGGGTGCTGTTTGCAATGGGCACGCAGCCGCCGGCCTCTGGACGGGCCCGAGACTGCATTGGCACATCAACTGCCTCGAGTTACTGGCAATTCTACTCGCCCTGCGGAGGTTCCGGCCATTGATCCAGGGCAAGCACGTGTTAGTTCGGACGGACTGCACAGCAGCGGTAGCATATGTCAACCGCCAAGGCGGTCTGCGCTCTTGTTGTATGTCACAACTTGTCCGCCGTCTCCTCCTCTGGAGTCAGCAGCACTTCAAGTCGCTACGAGCCACTCACATCCTGGGCAACCTCAACACTACAGCGAATGCGCTGTCACGGCAGGTTTCCCTCAGGGGAGAGTGGAGACTCCACCCTCAGGTGGTCCAGCTGATTTGGAGTCGATTTGGACGGGCACACGTGGACCTGTTCGTCTCCCAAGAATCCTCCCACTGCCCGCTCTGGTACGCCCTCACCGAGGCTCCCCTCAGCATAGATGTGCTGGCACACAGCTGGCCCCCTGGCCTATGCAAATATGCATTTCCCCCAGTGAGCCTGCTTGCACAGACCCTGTGCAAGGTCAGGGAGGACGAGGAGAAGGTCGTCCTGGTAGCACCCTACTGGCCCACCCAGACATGGTTCTTGGACCTCACGCTCCTCGCGACAGCTCCCCCCTGGCGAATTCCCATGAGGAAGGACCTTCTTTCTCAGGGACGGGGCACCCTCTGGTACCCGTGCCAGACCTCTGGAATCTCCATGTCTGGTCTCTGGACGGGACGCGGAAGACTTAAGCGGTCTACCACCCATGGTGGTAGACATGATCACTCAGGCTAGGGCCCCCTCTACGAGGCTCCTGTATGCCTTTAAGTGGCGTCTATTTGCTAAGTGGTGTTCTTCCCGACGCGAAGCCCCCAGAGATGCGCAGTCGGATCAGTGCTTTCCTTCCTGCAGGAGAGGCTGGAAGGGAGGCTGTCCCCCTCCACCTTGAAGGTGTACGTTGCCGCCATAGCAGCACACCACGACGCAGTTGACGGTAAGTCTTTAGGGAAGCACGACCTGATCATCAGGTTCCTAAGAGGCGCCAGGAGGCTGAATCCCTCCAGACCGCGTCTCGTTCCCTCATGGGATCTCTCCATAGTTCTTCAGGGTCTACAGAGAGCCCCCTTTGAGCCTTTGCAGTCAGCCGAGCTTAAGGCACTCTCCTTGAAGACTGCCCTCCTGACTGTGCTCACTTCCATCAAGAGGGTAGCTGATCTGCAAGCGTTCTCTGTCAGCGAAACGTGCCTGGAGTTCAGTCCGGGTTACTCTCACGTGATCCTGAGACCCCGACCGGGCTATGTGCCCAAGGTTCCCACCACCCCTTTTAGGGACCAGGTGGTGAACCTGCAAGCGCTGCCCCAGGAGGAGGCAGACCCAGCCCAGTCGTTGCTGTGTCCGGTGCGTGCTTTACGCATCTATTTGGATCGCATGCAGAGCTTTAGAGTCTCTGAGCAGCTCTTTGTCTGCTTTGGTGCACAGCGGAAAGGAAGTGCTGTCTCCAAGCAGAGGATCGCCCACTGGCTCATTGACGCATAACTATGGCATATCTCGCCCAAAACATGGTGCCCCCGGTAGGGCTACGAGCCCATTCTATCCGTGGTGTAGCGGCTTCTTGGGCCCTGGCCAGAGGTGCCTCTCTTTGGGTAGTCGACTTGTCCCCAAAAAGGGCTGTTTGACACTCATAATTATGTTGGGGGAGGTTACGTGTCGACCTGGTGTGCTGGCTATGAGGAACACAGCAAGTCTGCCCACCACAAACCGCCAGTTCACGTAACACAGTTCAGCCCTATGGCGTTTCATATAGGGACCCCTAGTGTCACTACATCGACACCAACGTCAAGTGAGTGACAGATAGGGAACGTCATGGTTACTGGTGTAACCTCCGTTCCCTGATGGAGGGAACGAGATGTTGTGTCCCTCCTGCCACAACGCTGAACTACCCGCTGAAATGGCTGGACCTTATATCGGCTCCTCAGCATAAAACCTGAATGAGTGGTTGCATACCAGCTCCTTTTATACCCGTATGTCCGGGGAAGTGGCATGCAAATACCACTCGCCAATTTTCTTTGGCCTTTTATCAAAGGAGGTGTCTCGGGCTCCCAAGAGTGACCCCTAGTGTCACTACATCGACACCAACATCTCGTTCCCCCCATCAGGGAACGGAGGTTACACCAGTAACCATGATGATTTCATTGTTGTTGTTTTGATTCATGTAATTACTTTCTTGATTTACAGTTTTACTTTTTTGAGCTCTGTAAACTTCTGAAACTGTTTGCTCACCTATTATCTGGGAGTCTTCTACCATTTACATTGCTTTTATCAATCTACCTTTATTTAACTTGTTTTCTTAACAGGGTAAGAAATAAATTAAATATAAATAAATAATAAAAAAAATAATAAAACCCGCTCAATTTGTTCGAAAACTCTCTTATTTTACCTGTCACTTCAAACTTCTCACGCTGTATTGATGAAAATTACGTATCTTCTGACACTAGCGGGTGCACTGTACCCATGTATTTAGCAGACTGTAGAAATTGGTGTTTACCATACTTTTAGCAATTTAGCAGGCCAATTATGGCCATTTATTGGAAAGCTTAATGATAGTCCTTGCAGAGAGTATTTCATGCATTATATAAAATACTGCAATATATTTGGTAACACTTTACAATAATGTTCCATTTGTAAACATTAGTTAACAACATTAGTTTACATGAACTAACAGTGAACAATACTTTTACAGCATTTATTAATCTTGGTTAATGTTAATTTCAACATATAGCCTACTAATACATTGTTTAAATCAAAAGTTGTATTGTGTTTACATTAGTTAATGCATTATGAACTAACAATGATCAATTGTATATTTATTAGCCAACATCAAAAGAAGATTAATACGTACTGTAAAAATATTTTGTTAATGTTTTTTGTTCATGATACTTTATGCATTAATGTTAGCAAATGGACCTGATTGTAAAGTGTTATCAATATATATATTTTTATAAAATAAAAATATGCTTACAAAAAGTACTGGGGCAGTTCTATAGTACATTGATGGTATCAGAAGCTATATCACAATATTTTTATATACACTATAGTACCAAATGATTACTATATTCATATGCCATACCATGGTACATGTCCCCCCAACACACATGGTATTATCATAGTACTTTTTGGTGCTTTTAGTAAAAAAATAAAAATAAAAAAAAGGCGATAAAAAGAAAAGAGGTTTGTGTGTGCACTAGGCCTGTTTATATTTAGACCTCATTTAGCTGTCAGAGAATGAAGAAAGACATGTTGTGGTTGGCTCTGTCACTTTTGTCTCCATTTAGGCTACCTTTTTACCTCATCTTCCCTTCTTTTTTGTCTTACTGATTCTCCTATTGTTTCACCACTAATCTGCCAATAACCCCCTGACTTTGGAATGTCTGAAATACACATATGACTTGCAACTGTTTTTATGAGATCTTCAAAACAATCATAACAAAGAGATGACTGCATATGCTTTTGCACATTTACCACTGTAGTATTACAAACATCTGTATCAAATTTCACTTCATTTGCTGGGGGAGTGGTTTTATTTGCATCAGAAAAATTTTCAGACATAATTCAGGCATAACATAGACAGATAACAATGTGGAAGTACATGTTAGACGTCTGATGAATTGAATAATCACCATGGGATGCTTTTGCCTTCCCAATCTAAAAGTCTTCCACTGTCTTTCTCGGTCAGAATAGCGATTACTTTCAGCATACCTGTGATACTCTCAGTAGTTGTCAGGGGAGCCTGTAGGTACCAAAGAAAAATGATAAAAATAAGGATTGAAGTGAATGTGATAACTCAATTATATATGGGTGTTTCTTTAACTATGGTCACATTAAAACTGTTATCATATAAAGCCTACTGTAGATTTTATGGTTTTGCCCTTGTCCCAGAACCTTGAATTAAATATAAAAATATTAAAATACATAATTATGATACACTGTGTGGAGGCGAGGGCATGGTCGAGTGTTCGTCTGGAAAGAGAGTAAGCGGCATCAAAGCCTTCTCTGCTGGTATAACATGCCTATAAATAAACATTTTTTCATTCTCAATGACCTTTTGGCCTATGTATTTTCAATCGCTTTCCACTCCTAATTAATCTACAAACGAATAGCAAAAAGCAAAAAAAATTTATCCAATCAGAATTTATTCCTCGATGCTTACAAGCAAAGTGTGACAACTGTTTCACAAATCGCATGCCCGAAGCCATGCTCCCTAGCTGAAGCAGCGCGTGAGTGTGAGCTCCACCCCGTCAGGCCTTCAGAATTCCAACAGAATCCCCCAACAGTGTAAGTGAATAGGCATCAAAGTTAGACTGTCAGATTCATCAGCCTATCAGATTGATCTATTTGTTCTTGTGGATGTGGTCTTTAGTATATGTCCCAATCCATGCCTTCTAGCTGGCCTTGAGTGATGCAATCATGCTTTAAGTGATGTACGTAATTTGAAAGCAAAGAGCGCGAGATCTTACTGACAAGTCGGCTGTCGTCACTGCTGATATTGCCATTGAGAAAGAGATCCTTATGGATTTAAAAACCCAAGATGTTCTGCATGATCATGCGATTAATTAAACAGGAAAGGAGGACTGATTTTCACTTCAAGCAAATTGGTAAGTGCTTTTTGCATTGTTATAGCAACATCAGGAGTTTTCTAAGTGTAAATTAGGCTACTTGAGCATTCAGTGTCAGATCAAGTTCAAAAAGTAACGTGTACCCTGACGAAACAATTTATTGCAAGCAAAATTTAAATCGCAAATGTTAACTTTTTCTTGGTATTAGACCTCCTTAGTTCTGGCTTTTGTGCATGGATGTGTTTTTAAAATGTCAATTGGTATTATTAGTTGACTGCCACTTAATGTATGATTGGTGTCTTAAGAAAACACAGTTTCACAATGAATGGCATGAATCGCACTGAAGACCTAGACTTAAAATGCACGGGCCGTGGCTGGTAAGCAGTAAGGGTTGTTACCTGAGATGAATTGCTGGTAATTGCTTGTTTCTGTGTTCACAGTGAGAGACAGGGGAAATAAAAGGGCCAGTCCTCAGAGTGTGTGAGAGAGAGAGCCCAGCTGACAAGCTGTTTGTGTGTGTTGGTCGATGCCATTTTGAAAATTTACGTTTATGAAACTTGAGCGTTATGCATTGAAGCGAACGCATTATTTTGTAAATAAAAGTGACATTCCTGAGTTGGAATCGCCATCTCCCGCTTCCTCATTCCTTTGAATTTGATACACTGGTGCCGAAATCTGAGAAAACGAGGAAGAGTATATGCTGCCATGGAGTCGTTGCCACTGGAAAGTGTCTTCAGGTCCCTGGCCAGCATCCACCAGGCCCAACACTAGGCCCTCATGGACCTACACATGGAGCAGCAGCAGCTTATCGAGGCATTCCTGCGGGCCCAGGAGGATGACCGGCGGGTGCTGCAGAGTCTCGTACCCAGGAGGGAGCAGCCGCCACCCTTTCCCTGACAGCAGCAAGCCCTCACATACTGCTCACAAAGATGGGCCCTCAAGATGATCCGGAGGCCTACCTTGAGCTCTTTGAGCACACGGCCAAGGCCCTGCGATGGCCACAGGAGCAATGGGCGTTACATTTTCTGCTGCTGCTGACCGGGGAAGCCCAGATTGCAGCACAACAACTTCCAGTCGCCGTCCTCCTGGACTACAATTTACTGAAGTAGTCCATCCTGCAACGGGTCGGCCGCAGCCCAGAAGAGCACGCCAGCACTTCCACTTCTTGATGCTGGGTAAGGTCGGCCACAAGTTTGCCTTTGCTCAGCAGCTCCGTGACACCTGTCAGCGGTGGGTGCTGGCTAGGGAGAACAGTGACGCCGACGATGTGATCAACTTGGTCTCCCGGCTGCCAAAGGGGATGGCTGAGTTGAAGCAGTCTGGCAGGCAGAAGACCCCACGCCTTTTCCCCCCCGTTGTCTCATCCCCAGCTCTCTCTACCCCCCTCCTCCCTTCCGCCCTGTTCCATTCCCACAGAAATGGGGGAACATTCCCCGAAAACCGGCTCCCTGGTCTTGGGGGTTCCCTGTACCATCAAACCCCGTCTCTCCCCCTTTTCATCCCAGGTGAGGGAACCTGCTGCCACAGGTGTGGGAGGGAGGCTTGGGCCGGTCTGCTGGAGTTGTGGGCAGAGGGGTCATGTCTGAGATCTGTGCCCAGTAATGGAGGTGGGGGCCTTGATCTGGGTCCCCGACACTCCACAGAACACCCCCGATTGAGCAGGGACGTACCAGATACCAATGGGTGTCAAGGGGGGTACATACCAAGCCTTGGTGGATTCAGGTTGTAATCAAACCTCCATTCATAAATGCTGGGTTCAAAACGGGGCATTGGATGCAAATAATCGGGTGAGGGTGAGGTGTGTGGACAGGGATATTCAGGATTATCCCGTAGTGACTGTCACGATAATGTTCCGGGGACAAAAGCATTATGTCGAGGTAGTGGTTAGTCCTCGCCTTACCCATCCACTTATTTTGGCCAGCTTTTTGATTATTATTGAAGGGGTTGTGTGTGGATGGGTCCTGTAAGAAAGCGAGTCGGTGTGAGATGGGCGAAGCGCTGGCTGGGGAGGCGTTGCCTGGACCATCTGCGTCTGCTCCGCGTCAAGCTGACGCAGGGAAGGGGAGGTGTCATCCTGCCCTGCCCTTAGGGAATTCCCGATAGAGGATTTCCCTTTAGAGCAGTTGTGAGACGAAACCCTGGAGCACGCATTTGACCAAGTGATAGTCATTGATGGTCAACGTCTTCAGCCGGGCATCGCCCTTTCATATCCATATTTTTAAATTCTAAAAGAGCGGTTGTATAGAGTGACACAGGACACTTGGACAAACAAAAATACAACCCAGTTGTTGATAATGCAGTTGGGAAATGTTATTCCAGGCGGCTCATTATAATCTAATGGCAGGTCACTTGGGACAGGGGAAAACACTAAGCTGTCTCATGGCCCGTCTCACGGGGATGTTTGCCGGTGGTGTGCAGCATGTGAATGTCAGCTGGTGAATCCGCTGGCTACTCCAAAAGCACCCCCTTCTGTTGATCGAGGTCCCCTTCGAACGAATTGGCATGGACCTCATTGGGCCATTAGAACGGACAGCACGCAGGCGTCGCTTTGCGTTAGTCCTGGTGGATTACGCAATGTGATATCCAGAAGCAGTGCCTCTGCGCAACATCTCCGCACGTAGTGTTGCGGAGGCACTCTTCAGAATTATCTCTGAAAGAAATCCTCACTGATCAGGGCCCTGCTTTTTTGTCACGTACACTACGCAAGCTGTACGAATTATTGCTTATTAAATAAATTCGGACAAGCGTGTACCATCCACAAACGGATGGCTTGGTCAAATGATTTAATAAGACCTTAAAGAATATGATTCAGAAGTTCATGCATGAAGGTGCTCGGAACTGGGACAAGTGGCTCGAACCCCTGTTATTTGCAGTGCGAGAGGTCCCACAAGCCTCCACAGGGTTTTCCCCATTTTAATTGTTATATGGACATAAGCCCCGTAGCGTGTTAGATGTCATGAAGGAAAACTGGGAGGAGGGAACTTCACAGAGCAAAAATGAAATTCAATACGTTCTTGACCTGAGAGCAAAACCCCACACACTGGGGCAACTATCACAGGAGAATACAAGCATGCTACAGGCGCAAAAACATCAGTCCCGGCTGTATAGCAGGAGAGCTTGGCTACGGGAGTTTGCACAGGGAGATAAAGTACTTGTATTACTGCAGTCCGGACGATTCCCCAGCCTGAGTCAGGTGGTGGGGGTATGTAGAGACGAGGGCATGGTCGAGCGTTTGTCTGGAAAGAGAGTAAGCGGTAAGGGTTCTCACCTGAGATGAATTGGTGATAATTGCTTGTTTCTGTGTTCACAGTCAGAGATGGGGGAAATAAAAGGGCCAGTCCTCAGTGTGTGTGAGTGAGAGAGCCCAGCTGACAAGCTGTTTGTGTGTGTTGGCTGATGCCGTTTTGAGAATTTAAGTTTCTGAAGCATTGAAGCGAATGCATTATTTTGTAAATAAAAGTGACATTCCTGAGTTGGAATCGCCGTCTCCCGCTTTCTCATTCCTTTGAACTTGTTACACACTGAAAAGTGTTAACCTGCAATTGTTACTTCAAGGATATATTTCTACTTGAACTCATGAAAACAACTTTAATTGGTGTAACCTTATTTGACAAATTAATTAAATGCAGTTAATTTAGATGTTAACACATCGAGCACATTTATACAATTCTTTTTTTAATGTATGATAATCTAAACAAAGAATTGAAACCTAAACCATTTAAACATTTATTGTGTTAAATTTTAATATTAAATTTTACACAAAATACAACTGTCACACGATTGTGGCATCATTTCCATTATAACCAACAATTTTCTAAAAATGGGCCAAAACTGCCAATTTTTTGCAAGGAAAAATAAAAGGAAAAGTTGTACTTCAAACTCTGTATTACCTGTGAGCCTCCCATCTCCGTTTGGACCCATCCTGGATGGAGAGCCATAACTAGTATGCCATCTTTTCTGAAATCCTCTGCCAAGCAGCATGTTAACATGTTCAGTGCAGCCTGAAGTACAATGAAGAAATTCAGTCAATACAATTTTAGATTCCTAGAGTTGTAGGTACACCAAATACACACAGAGTAGAGATTAGAGATCACTGAAAGTTTTCCGAAAAATAGTTTTACCTTGCTAATTCGATAGGGGTACAATGGAGCCCTGGAGAAATTCCCAGGGCATATGGTGATGGAAGACAGCAGGGAGGAGACATTGATAACAGCTGATCTTCTGCAAGACATGTCTGTTTGATGAGGAAACTGAGCTGCAGCCTTGCACAGGAGGGGATGGAATTCCTGCAATAGAATTAGTGTCATTGATCAAACAGGAAACTGTTACAACACACAGTTTCAAGAATATTATGAAGTTGTCTTGAATGTACACCACCTTTGTGATGAGCAAGGGTCCTACAACATTAGTCGAATACGCTTCCATCATCTCCTTTTTTCCTGTCTCCGCTAAGGATCCTGGGATGCTTACACCAGCATTGTTGATGATCAGATTCAGGCCTTTGTCGTTCAGCTTTGCTTCCATCAACTTTGAGACCTCTGTAATACTAGCTGGGCTATCAGTTTCTGAGATATTAGGATGTTTAGATATGTTTATTATCAGTTAATAATAACACGAAAATAAAGGTTTGTCACATAAATCACATTAAAGGAATATTCCGGGTTCAATTGACAGTATTTGTTGCTTAATATTGATTACAACAAAAATGCATTTCGATTTGTACATTCTTTTCTTAAAAAAATAAATTAAAAAAAGGCACAAATCTGGGTTACAGTGGTCACTTTCACACATACAGCCTTTTCCAGAAAATTTACATCAATTTTCAGCAAAGAGTTCATGTGAACACGCCACGTTTATAAATACCAGAAATTTTGGCACTGGCTATTTCCCTGAATGAGAAGTTGTATTGTTACTGAAAAGTTCAGTTTTGATGCTACGTGTGAACAGTTGGAAGATTAATGGTTTCAGTATATTCGAAGTCAGGACGTGTTGACGTAAGACAGAGATGATTCAGTTACTCTGAAGTAAAAAAAAAATCTTACAAATTGGACAGATTGTGAAATGATTCCATTAGTAGGAAGATATAAAAATATCTGATAGTGCCACAAATTGGGGAAGACAAAACCGTGAATGAGGATGTACCCAAGTGCAGGATCTTCAATGATGATGATGATGGAGGATATACAGGAGGTAAACAACAGGATAAATCCAACAATGAAGAAGACAGGGAACAATAACAAAGATAACACTTAACTATAAAAGGTGAGAGCCAAGTGTGGTCTGAGTTATGTACAATGACGAGAATAGACCACGACTAAAGAGAAAGGAAGAGAATAAATAGGGTCCTTAATGAGGGGTGATTGGTGAAAGGTGGTGCTGATTAACTTATTAGAAAGTCTGTAAGTAAGAACGGGTGAAGGCAGATGAAGAGGAGACCAACGGGGGTGTGACGCTTGTCGGTGGCCACAGGGGACAGCACTAGGTTAGGCTGGGCAGCTTGTGTTAATTTAACATAGACATAATTTGGAAATTTTTCATATGGATGGTAAAGGGTCATCTGGAAAGTTCACACATTGTGCTGAAATGTGCTAATACTGGGTAGGGTGTGGTAAGGGACCATCTGAAAAGTCCACACATTGTACTAAAACTGTGCAGTACTCATATGTGTGACATATGGATGTTTGGATCATTAGGCCTAATAATAATAATGTGAATGATGTCCAAACAATTTTTTACAAATGTATACTATAAGTGCCTGTTTTGTAAATGCAGGTCAGGTCTTTTTTTAAGAGCACCCCATTGTTGACACAAAGCATCGGACATTGATGTAGATGGCGAGTCACCCAGTTTGACCGGAACTGATCGTTGTATCCAGAAGAGGACCGAGTTGATTTTCCTGGATTCCAATTTAGTGACAGCTTGAACTCGGAGCTCTGAATTGTTTTTGAAAAACAGAAGGTTCAATATAAATGTTCAATAAGATGTACAAAATTACACAGATCCAAAAATGTATGAATACAATCACTGAGTCATTAAAAACAAGTACAGGTGAAGGAAAAATAAATAACTAATTCAAATAAAGTATATATAAAAAAACGTTAAGATACATATAAACCAACACAGATGTACAGTATACATAAATAAGATAAATAAGATAAATAATGGAAGAAATAAAAATAATTATATTTTTTATAAGTCAGGGGTCAGGAAAGTTTATAGGCTTTTATTCCGAATACCTCAAAAAGCATTTATAACTGTGAAGGATGTGGTAAGGGACAATCTGAATGCATGGTCAGTTTCTTGGTATTATACATTTTCAATGTAGTATTACTGACCGGAACAGCCGTTCACTATACTCCCAGTCTGTGAAGTGCCCCCCCCCCCCAAAAATTGTTGCATGTGAATAGGAGATGTGGTACATTTAAAAGCAATCCAATGATATTACTGCAATTTACCAGGTTGCATAGGTTAAAAGGGCTAGTGAGGCACATACAGTGAAAGTGGATGTTGTCCATTCTTAAAAATTAAATTATTCAAAATTTCAAAAGTATAGCCACAAGACGGAAACAATATGTGTGTTAACATGATTTTATTGAGATAAAGTCGCCTACTAACTTTCTGGTGTAAAGTTATATCCAATTTTACAATTTTGTCACCATGATGATGTAACGCTGTAAATCATAAAACCCTAACAAGACCGTAAAAACAATGATTTAAACAACTTTAAAGCTCAAATAATACATTAGTTTAAACTGAGGAATTAATTTACCAGTAAGTGCTTTTATAAAATTACAAGCTTCACAAGGAGGGACAAGTCAAAATTATTTTTTGTGGTAATCAACATTATGCCACAAATGCTATCGATTGAGCTTAACTTGCATTGAACCCGGAATATTCCTTTAAATTCAATAACTACTAATTCTGCGAATTATAACATTAATTCATGAATCAGCCAAGCAATTAAATCAGTGTCCATATTTGTGAATCGCTCACCAAGTTGAACAACTGTGATCACATCCTGGTGCTTCTTAGCTAGTTCCTGAAGTTCCTGAAACAGAAAAAGCTAGAGATTATATTCAGAAGGTTATATATCTTCATAAGTTGTTACTGAGTGACTCATTTCAGAGACACATAAATTCATATCATATCTTAATGCAACCTTCATCAACAGCAAAGGAACAGCAAAAGAAGAGTTGCCCAACTACTTTCAGTATTACAATGACTCACCTGTGTTGTCCTCGTAAAACTGAAAGGTGCAACAAATGTCGACAAGATCTTTTTTTTATAGCACATCGTGCAGGGGTACTCAATAGGCGGACTCCGGTCCGGATCCGGACCAAAGGACAATTCAGTCCGGACCGAGATCTAAATCTTTGTGCTAGTTATCTGACACCTGGCTAAGTGATTGTGTAAGCATACGTGTGTAACCCAGTTACAAAATATAAGTTTAATAAAAATAAAATCAAGAATTATAAAGAGGATTTATGTTACTCCCGCTCTAAGCCAATCAAAATGCACTTAGGCACGTTTTCGATTGGCTTTGCCGACAAGATGCTTGAGAGGTTGTGTGTGACTGCGCAGATCGCGCTAGAGAGAGCGCATGTAATTGCTGATCGGCAGATGTGAGGGAGATGTAGTTGAATTTGTTAAAAGTTTGTTTATTATTTGAAGATTGTAGCGGACCATTGTTGACTGTTCAGTTTTTTATGAACCAAGTTCCCAGAATATCTTGGTGAGTTAATATTTTGAGTATTTGTCATGTTAAGTGATATTTTCCATCTAATTAGCTTTACTGGCTAAACAATGTGCCACTGAATTTACATCTTAAAAATGGAACAGAGCTAGACTATTATAAGTCACAATATCTTAATAATTACTTTAATTGCAGTAAAATATTAATCTTTTGTATCTTTTGTTTTGTATGAACAAGCTTTTGTGTTGTTTTGAGTTACTAAAAGTGGTATTGTTCTTAACACTGAGTTAAGTATGCACTTCAGAACTGAGTATGCACTTTGTGCAGGTCATATAGACCATTCCTGCTGATTGAGACTATAAAATGGATCTTTGCTACAATTTTGCAGATGTATATTGAAGATAATACATTTTCTAGCATTATTTCACTTCTTTGTGAAATCTACAGTATAGTGTTTACAGTTGAAATTATTGTTTTTCTTTTTTTTTCATCAAATGATGCTGTTTGACCATATCAGTATTTCATTGATGTTTTCACATGCAGTACTCATATGTGTGACATATGGATGTTTGGATCATTAGGCCTAATAATAATAATGTGAATGATGTCCAAACAATTTTTTACAAATGTATACTATAAGTGCCTGTTTTGTAAATGCAGGTCAGGTCTTTTTTTAAGAGCACCCCATTGTTGACACAAAGCATCGGACATTGATGTAGATGGCGAGTCACCCAGTTTGACCGGAACTGATCGTTGTATCCAGACGAGGACCGAGTTGATTTTCCTGGATTCCAATTTAGTGACAGCTTGAACTCGGAGCTCTGAAACTTCACTGTGTGGTAGGACTGTTGCCCACATAAATCAAACAAAGATCGGAGGACACTTGAAAGAAAAGATCTGAATAATCGGACTGACTAATTTGTTGCACATATACATATAATACACATACACTGATAAACAGATTCACACTGACACACATTTAAAGGAGTTTTATTTCATTTTTATTATTGTACGCCGGCTTAATTGTTTTGTAACTCACTCTGTACAAAATTATTTCTTGTTTCACTAAAGTTCCACTAAAACAACATTCACTTTTGCTGCATCTGTCTTACCTGAACTCCTACGAACCTAGTATTGTGTACTTACCTGTAGATGGGTTACACGCAGAGCGGGAATAAAACGTGTCCAGCGCTATGCACTTATTCCCTAGCGCTGAACATGCTTTGCTCCACGTGCGATGCCTCTCTCCCCACTATAGAAGTGCCGCATAAAGCCTGATTTTCAGCTAATGAGCCTGCATCAGTGTGGAGAGGCCTGAAAGACTTAACCAACTATAAGATGCCATCCCCCAACACTGTAGAGAATCAACAACTGGCTGACAACCTGAATGTGTTTTACTGTTGATTTGAAAAGCCCAGTCACACACCCCAAACCTGCTCCAACCTTCACAGCACACAAATATTTACACCTCCTGCAACCACCCTCCTCCCCTCACCTGCTACTCAACCTGCACTTAAGATCTGTGAAGACAAGAAAAGCACAGGGCCCAGATGGTGTTTCACACACTTGTCTAAAATCCTGTGCTGATCAGCTGGCCCCATCTTCACACAAATCTTCAACAGATCACTGGAGCAGTGTGAAGTTCCCTGCTGCTTTAAACGCTCCACAATCATCCCCGTCCCAAAGAAACCCAAAATCACAGGACTTAATGACTACAGACCCATCGTTCTGATGTCTGTGATCATGAAGTCATTTGAGGGACTGGTGTTGGCCCACCTGAAGGACATCACTGAACCCTTCCTGGATCCCCTGCAGTTTGTCTATCGAGCAAACAGGTCTGTGGATGATGCAGTCAATATGGGACTGCATTAAATACTTCAGCATCTAGACAGACCAGGGACTTATGCAAGGATACTATTTGTTGACTTCAGTTCAGCTTTTAACACCAATCCCGCTCTCCTATGGACTAAATTAACTCAGCTCTCTGTTCCTGCCTCTATCTGTCAGTAGATCACCAGCTTTCTGACGGACAGGCAGCAGCTAGTGAAAATGGGGCAATTAACCTCCAGCACATGTACAATCATCACTGGTGCCCCCAGGGATGTGTCCTCTCCCCACTAATTTTCTCCCTGTACACAACATGACTGTTCAGCCAAGGACCCCTCTGTCAAGCTCCCGAAGTTCGCAGATGACACTGCAGTCATCGGTCTCATCCAAGATGATGATGAGTCCGCATACAGAATGGAAGTTGAGTTAAAACAACCTGGAGTTGAACACGCTAAAAACAGTGGAAATGATAATGGACTTTAGGAGGAACACCCCAACATTAATCCAGCTCCCCATTCTGAACAGCACTGTGGCAGCAATGGAGTCATTCAGTTTCCTGGGCACTACCATCTCACGGGACCTGAAGTGGGAGACCCACATAGACTCAATTTAGAAAAAGGCCCAGCAGAGGTTGTACTTCCTTCGGCAGCTGAGGAAGTTCAACCTGCCACAGGCGCTGCTGATACAATTCTACTTAGCAGACATTGTGTCTATCCTCTGCACTTCTATAACTGTCTGGTTTGGTTCAGCTTCTAAGTTAGACATCAGAAGACTTCAAAGGATAGTTCGGACTGCTGAGAGGATTATTGGCGCTCTCCTACTCGCCCTGCTAGAACTGTACACATCCAGAGTGATGAAAAGGGCTGGTAAAATCACTCTTGACCCCATTCACCCAGCACACTTCCTTTTTGAACTGTTGCCCTCTGGCCGGCACTACAGAGCACTGAGAACGAGAACAGCCAGGCACAGGAACAGTTTTTTCCCTCAGGCCGTCCACCTCATGAACAGTTAAAATTGCCCCCAAATACTTTCCTTTTGTCAACACAACCATGTGCAATATTCAATCAATCCATTCCTACTTATATCCATATTTCATTTATATTCTTTAACATATCCTACCTCTTCTTCAATACATCACCTGCACATAACTGTATATCTGTATATAAATATTCGAACAACATTATTGCTCTATTGTATATTTCTCTTTTTTTATCTGTTATATTATTTTTTTAATTTTTATGTCACTATATGTATATATGTTTAAATGTATATATTTGTATGTATGTATATATGGTTGCATTCTTTTTGCACTGGAAGCTTCTGTCACCATGACAAATTCCTTGTGTGTGTAAGCATACATGGCAATAAAGCTAATTCTGATTTACTGTACATAGTTGAAGGTGCAGTTATTTTAAAAACAGTAGTGAAGACACCGCTACAGATACTGGCATCTTTCGCTAAAACTCACTGCAGAATACAAAAATAAAGCAAAGTGAAACTACCTTCATCTGTCTGATGTGTGATTTGGACTGTTCAGCTAAGTCAGGTACCGAGGTAAAGATATTCGACAGATTTTCGCGCTGTCAAAGCTCAATAGCTTTCAAACCAGTTGAGCCACAGACTCCAAATAAGTGTCATGATGTTGGAAAAATTGTGCACAACATTGTACAGATCATCTTTTCATGATTTCACGGCATTAAGTCGCTTTCCAAAGCTAATAAATGTGAAAATATGAGCAGCATTTCGTATTCCTAGTTGAATTAGTTAGGGAGCCGTGACGCTCTGCCTTGCCCTTTTCCTCGCCTCTTTTTTTTTGTTTTTTTGTTTTGTTTTTCCCTCCCCTCGTCCCCCTCCCCAGCCCTAAAGAGGTGGGGAAAAGCCTGCCAGCAGGCGGGGCCAGAAGCGCAGCACGCCCGTCCCCCAATCGGGCTAATCAGCCGAGGAGAGGGATAAGTGCAGCGGAATGCGGCAGTTTGGGAGAGAGAGAGCCACATGCAGCTGCCATGTATGCGTTTATGTTTTTGTGTCTTTTTGTTTAAGTTCTTATTAAAATATTACTGTTATTGTTCAGCCGATTCCCGCCGCCTCCTTTCCCATTTTAACCTTGTTACAGAAGCGTAAACTTTTTTTACATTCAAATTTCAGTAGCTCCTTGGTCATGTGACCTACTGACCTCAAACAAAGGTCAGAATGTTCATTGACTACCCTTCTATATTGCACACCCTTTAGTTTGTCCATTTTCATCTCACGTGATTTTACATGAGGTTTTTTACATTTAGAATTTCAATAGCTCCTTGGTCATAAGGGCATCCAGCGTATAACCTGTGCCAAGTAAAATATGCGGATCACGGCTGGTCCGCTGTGGTGACCCCTAAACGGAGCAGCTGAAAGAAGAATTGGCCATGTGAACTTCTGACCTCAAACAAGGGTCAGAATGTCCACTGACTACCCTTCTATATTGCACACCCTTTAGTTTGTCCATTTTCATCTCACGTGATTTTACATGAATGTTCTAAAAAAAAAAAAAAAAAAAGGAAAAACTAAAGGGATATATGCAATAAAGAAGGGTAGTCAGTGGACATTCTGACCCTTGTTTGATGTCAGTAGGTCACATGACCAAGGAGCTATTGAAATTCTAAATATCAAAAATGTATGTAAAATCATGTGAGATGAAAATGGACCAACTAAAGGGTTTGCAATATAGAAGGGTAGTCAGTGGACATTTAGAACTTTGGTTGATGTCAGTAGGTCACATGACCAAGGAGCTATTGATATTAGAAAGTTAAAAACATTTATGTAAAACCATTTGATATGCAAATGGACAAACTAAAGGGTGTGCAATATAGATGGGTAGTAAGTGGACATTCTGACCCTGGTTTGAGGTCAGTAGGTCACATGATTTAGAAGATGTTTAAATTCAAAATATAAAAAGTCAATTAAAATCATGTGAGATGAAAATTGACAAGACAAAGGGTGTGCATTATAGAAGGGTAGTCAGTGGATATTCTGAACCTTGTTTGAGGTCAGTAGGTCACATGGCCAGAGAGCTGTAGAAATTTACAACAATGAAAAGCATATTGTGACGAGGAGGAGGGCGGGGCCGGGCCGTGACTATGCACACCTGGCCCCCAATTGGGCTAATCAGCCGAGGAGAGGGATAAATGCGGCGGAACGCGGCAGTTCAGGAGAGAGGGAGCCACATGCAGCTGCCATTTGTGTGTTTATGTTGTGTGTTTAAGTTCTTATTAAATATTATTTTTACTGTTCAGCCGGTTCCCGCCTCCTCCTCCCCAACCTAACCTTGTTACATTGGTGCCAAAACCCAGGATGGAGGAGGGATGCGCTGTCGTGGAGTCCTCGCCACTGCCATCCACCTAAAGGAGCAGCTGTGGCCATCCGCCGGGGGACAGAGGAGTTGCTGCCGACCGCCTAGACGTGGAGGAAAGCCCACCGTCCATGAGGGGAGGAGGGGCTCGCTGCCGGCCGCCTGGAGTGGCGCGGCTGTCGTCCGCTAGAGGGTGGAGAAGTGATCGAGGACCAGGTGACGGCGTGTCTGAGAACCAGCGAGCAAGTTTTTTTCTGTCTCTCTCTCTCTCACTGTCGCTCTGCCTTGCCCTTTCCCTCTCCTCTTTTTTTTGGTTTGTTTTTCCCTCGCCTCATTTCCCTCCCCAGCCCTAGAGAGGCGGGGATAAGCCTGCCGGCAGGCGCAGCCAGAAGGGCAACGCCTAGGGTGGCATCTTGACTCTCCCCCTCCCCCCACGCTAATAAATTTTGTTGGCCGCCACTAGAACTGCCACTGACAATATTTAAGGCTAGTGAATGGATGTTCTTAAAGTAGTTTGAGGGTTGTAGGTCACATGAAAATCATTCAAGAAATCATTTCAAATCATTCAAGAAATCATTTCAAATAGGGCAAGATGCAAATCTACACAAACAAAGTGTGTGCAATATCTGTCTCTTCCATTGGGTCAGCTAGAACCAGTTTTGGAAGTTTTTGAAGTAATGGGTAAAGAGCTATTATAATTTGAAAAATTACATTTGTCACTATGTTAACAGTCCACAACTGCTGTTGGTGGACATAAGGAAAACTACAGGCGAATATCCATCGAATATCCAACCTGAAACTGTCTTTACCTGGATAAGCCATATTTGTGTCAGGACAAGTTAATGTGCCACCTTTAGACTATAACGTTTTTTCCATCTAAATTTAGCTTCATTAATCATCATGTTAGGTCCAACTCAAGTCCAGTTCCTTAGTTGGATCCAGTCACCAGAACACTGTCACATACTCTAGATGCCATTTTAAGTAATACAATCAAAACAAGACTTTATATGGTAAAAGGCTTGGAGTAAGCCTAGAAAACATCATTTGTTTTTCTCTCTTCTTTTTCTTTTTCTTACCTGTGCGCTTGATCCATTTGGGTCTCTACAACCAGCAAAGATCTGATCCGGAGGAGAGGGTGAATCAGCTAACTGACGAACGAACTCAAGTCCAATTCCTCGGTTGGATCCAGTCACCAGAACACTATCACATACTCTGGATGCCATTTTTAGTCAGAGGCTCAGTTTGTGACCTGTCACTACACCCTGTCTACAATGGAATGCATGCATATGTATGTAGTGTGTATGTATTTGCATGTGTGGGAGTAATCCGTTGTTATGGAGAACTCAGTTCTTTAACTCGTTGAAGGTCTGGGAATGTTTGCTAGGTGCCACCACCCACGTTGCTAAGTCCCTCCCAGGCTACAAAGCCTTTTTCTTCCTAGACAGAAAGAAAAGAAATACATTTCTGTGCAGGTGTTTTATGCAAAGCTCCTAACAAATGAGGAATGCAGCTTGCAAATGAGAAAAATAGTTAATAATTCTAAAACATCCAGTCACCTTCAGTGTAATGTCATTGTTATTCTGTTATCATACAGTACGTTAATATATGCGCATGGATCAGTTATCTGCTTTTCTCAACACCCCCTTTTCAAGTTCTAATCATGTTTCTGTTTGACTGTAATTCTTGACCTACAACAAAGTACTATGAATCAAATATATTTAGTTTTTAAAAAGCACCTTTATTTTTACTATGCAAAAACTATTTTTTTTATATAATTAACAGTATTGTTTTCATATAGTTTGAAATTGTTGAAATCACAGGATGTTGAGAGTTTAACAGAAGTAAAAACATTAGACAGTATGGCCACAAGATAGCAGAACTGAATTATTTCATACATCACTAGGGTTGGGAAAAAAAAAAAACAAGAATGTCTTTGAAAATAATGTAAACTTTATTACACACATGCTGCTTATTGCATACTTTGAACCTCTGTAAACAAATTCTACCTATGAGGGAACTATTTTATTTACTGCATAAAAGTGTTCTTCAGATATAACCACAAACATAACCGCAGACAGATTAATACATGATGGAAGTACATGATTAATGAAAGACAGCTACTTTTGCAAACTCTTGCAAAAGAGACATGTTGAGAAATCACTAAGAGATGTTGTTGTGTTCCCAATCTAAACGAGTTCCACTGCTTGCAGTCACCATCTTACCTCTGATACTCCCAGCTGTTGTCAGGGGAACCTATGGATGTAAGAGAAAAATGACAAAAGTAGGGATGGCAAAGAAAGCAAACCATTTTGATGAATGTGAATAAGGAAGCAAATAATGGAGAATCTTATTTCAGGCTCAGTACTGTCCTGTGTTTTTGTTTTATATACTAAGCCGTTTTTAATCAAGCAAGTTTCAAATATCTAAAATGACAGGTGATTCAGTAAATATAGCAAATCAGTGTCAGTGCAGTTTTTTTTTTATTATTATTTATTTCTTTTACATTTTCTGTACAAATTGTATTATAAGCATAACAATAGAGTAAACAGTTATATATTAATTTCAGAATTTCTTAGTATTTGTTTTCTTAGTATTTTGCTTTAATGAAAGCATGCACTTGAGCTGGCGTGGATCCACAAGTCAAGTGTTCAAAAACTGATAATCCATGTTATCCCAGAATGTTTTGATAATGTTCCAAAGAGCATCTTGTGTGCTTCGATGTAAGGAAATCTGACCTTTTACACAAAGGTGTTAACATGGTCAATAGCGAATTTGCTTACATTTGATTAGTGACCTAGAAATAATGCAATTTTCTGTAATGATAAAATGAATGTTTTTTTTTATTTATTTTTTTATGTTTATTTCCAGGTTTAAACACACACACACAAACTTGTTTTTAAATCATTGTGGGGACTCTCCATAGACTTCCATGCATTTTAAGGATTTTATACAGATCTAACGATCATTTCTATCCCCTAACCTAACCCTCACAGAAACTTTATTTTATTTTAATTTTTTTATTAACAATTTTTTATTGATTCCATTTACAAATTTAAAGAAACAACACATGAATACATGGAATAAATGTTTTACAATTATGTGCCCCCCGACCCGCCACCCAACATATATCCCAGTGGTCAAACATTAAGTAACAACAGACACATATAAATAAACAGTCCAAAGAAATTATTCGATGACATAAAAACATATACAATTATCCAACATAAAATAAAAAGGGTTCCACATATAATTGACTCCCTGGCAACCTAATAAGTGTCCCATATTGCGGTGGGGGCGTGGTCGAGTGTTTGTCCGGAGATAGAGAAAGTGGTAAGGGTGCATACACCTGAACCCGATATTGATAAACACCTGTTTCTAATTGCAGTAAGCATTGGGGAGAGCGATAAAAAGCGGCCACGCCAGAGACCAAGAGAGAGAGAGCTACCAGATAGAAAGAGACTGAACTGAGTTATGATTTTGGATCTAATGTGTATTGTGCTGAAAAGCCATTTTTGAGTTTGTTTAATTAAAAGTCCTACCTTTGAGTTGAAATCCTACATTTCCCATTTCCTCCTTTCCCACCCAACGAACCACTTCACACCCCACTTCTTCCCATAAGCACCCAAACTGTCAAGCCATCTATGTGACATCTCTTCAAAAGCCTCTGCCCAACTCGGTGCACCACTCATGAAACGGGGATGCATCTACCGACTTAAATCCCCTTAGCATTACCTGCTTGCCGATCATCACGCTGGTAAGGACCCAGTTTTTTTTATACGTTTATTCATTATATTAATGCCTGCCCCATCACCCAAAATACAAAAGTCTGGTGCAAAATAAAATCTGAGTGCTCAAGACCTCACAGATAAAATTCTGAACCTTTGACCAAAACTCTTGAATCTTAGTACAGAACCAAAAAACATGGGCTATGTCCCCTTCCTCCAACTGGATCCTCCAACAGGCCAAGCCTATACAATCTAGAGGGAGTCCAATAAAAATGATGCAAAGTCTTAAATTGAATGAGGTGCACCCTTGCATCCCTAGACATAGACTTGACATTTTTTTAAATCTTACCCCATTCTCCATCTTCCAGTACTAAATTCAAGTCTCTGTCCCATAACTTCTTAAGAGATGTTAAAACCCCGTCTCCTAAACTCTGAATTATCCAGGAATAGTACACTAAAGCCTTGTGACCCTTTCCAAAAGCAGCAAGCACCATCTCAAGAGTTTCTGCTGCTTTAGGGGGCTGCATACTACACCCAAAGGTGGTGTAAAGTAGATGGCGCAGCTGTAAGTACCTGAAGAATTGAGATCTGGGAATCCAAAACTGATGAATAATATTTTCAAAAGATCTCAATGTTCCATTTCCATACAGGTCACCCAGCGTAGCAACTCCCCTTCTCAATCCATTCTGTCCAGCAGAAAGGGGACTTGTTAATGCAATTTAGGGTTTAACCAAATACTTGCAGCAACGTTCAGGTAAATGTCCGAATTGAACACGTGGGAAACTTTTGTCCACACTAAATGCATGTGCGAGGCAATGGGATGTGTCTTTACTTCTCCGGGCAGCTTGGTAGAAAGACTTTGCAATGGCAAGATAGGGGCAAGGACCTCCTGTCCAATAAAGAGCCAGGGAGGTGCTCTCCCAAGCGGAAGGGACAAATGCATCAAATGTCTGAGACCAAAAGCATAATAGTAAAACAAAATCTTGGGGAGACCTATCCCACCTTTGTCAATTGGCCTGTGTAACTTGTTAAAATGCTTCTGAGGACGTTTACCATTCCAGATAAAGAATTTAGCTATACTATCAAATTGTTTAAAAGAGGTGAAATTCAATGCGGAGAGACTGTAGTAGGTAGTTGAATTTTGGAATACAATTCATTTTTATAATATTAACCTTTCCAGTCATAGATAAATGTAGTGAAGCCCACCTGTCCACATTTCTCGAAAACCTTTTTATTAAAGGGTCAAAATTAACTGACTAAATCAAATAAATTTGCTGGGAAAAAAATACCCAAATATTTAATGCCCTGTTTGGGCTACTGTAAAGCAACCGGCTGAAAAGCCGTTACTGGGCAGTATGCTGTTAGAGCCAAAGCTTCGGATTAAGACCAATTAACTCTGTATCCCGAGAACTTAGAAAAGGAATTAATAAATCTGTGGAGGCAAGGCATAGATCTAGTAGGGTTGGAAACGAATAATAAAATATCATCTGCGTAAAGCAAAAGCTTATGCGCCACACTAATGATGGGAAGATCAGATCATTTTACTGACTTGAATCTTTGAGTCTCGTTCAGCAAAATGAACGAATCTTTATTCAAGTCATTTCATTCATTTCGTTCATTTAAGCAGAATTAAATTAAAATGTTACATTTTCAATAGCCAAATCCCCCCCAACATGTCTGCTTATGCAAACCTTGATTATAGTCCCAATAAGGAAAAAATTATGAGAAACAAATTATTAGTTCACCTCTGGAATCATCTTATCCGAGTCGTTTGTTCTTTTGTCACATGACAGCCGTATGTTCACAGCATATACGTGTGACAAAAGAACGAATGACTCGGACCAGAAGACTCGAGAGGTGAACTAATAATTTCTGTTTCCTGTACAGCGCTTATGTGGTTTTCACGAACGGAGGTTGCGCAATGCTCATGCGCGGTCAACACAAAATGAACAAATCACTCTCTGAGACTACTTGTTCTTCTGAGTCACATAAAAGACTCGTTCAAAATGATCATCACTACACCACACCTCCCACCACCACCCCTGGAAAATCCTCCTCCTCTCTTATCACGGCTGCTAATGGTTCCAGGGCAAGACAGAACAATATTGGGGAAAGAGGGCAACCCTGTCAGGTGCCCCTATCCAGAGTAAAATAATCTGAAATTAATCCATTTGTTTGTACCACCGCTACCAGGTGTCTATAAAGTAAATTAATCCATCCAATAAAAGTATTCCCGAACCCGTATATTTCCAAAATCTTAAAAAGATAATCCCATTCTACCATATCAAATGCATTTTCAGCGTCATGTCAGATGGCAGCGACCGGAGTCTGATAATTCGCCACTGACCACATAGATATTGATGAAACGCCTAATGTTATCAGAAGAGCTGTGGCCCGAATAAACCCCACCTGATCTATATGTATAAGAGATGTAATAACTTAATCGGTTAGCCAACATTTTTGACAATATTTTAACGTCTAGCTGGATCAGGAAAATTGGACGGTAACTCTTACACTCATTTGGATCTTTATCCTTTTTAAGAATCAGACTGAACCGGGCTTGTGTCATGGTTGGCGGAAGCTTTCCATTCTTTAATGATTCCGTATAAACTTCTAGCAAAAGTGGAGCCAGTTCTGTAGCATAAGATCTAAAAAATGTGTCCGCAAAGCCGTCTGGCCCCAGAGCCTTGCCTGTAGGCAAGGCCTTAATTACCTCACCAAGCTCCTCCAATGTTATCTCAGAATCAAGAGAATTTTTTTGCTCTGTCATCAGTTTAGGGAGTTCTAATGGTTCCACAACGTTTCTAATATCTTCATCAGTAGACAAAGACATGGAACTATAGAGATCAAGAAAGAATTATTTAAAAGCGGCCATTATTAATATCAATGGCCGAGGTAAATATTTAATTTCCAGCAGAATTCACTGAGGGAATGGTAGAAAAAGACTCTCTCTGCTTTATATACACTATATTGCCAAAAGTATTCGCTCATCTGCCTTTAGACGCATATGAACTTAAGTGACATCCCATTCTTAATCCATAGGGTTTAATATGACGTCGGCCCACCCTTTGCAGCTATAACAGCTTCAACTCTTCTGGGAAGGCTTTCCACAAGGTTTAGGAGTGTGTTTATGGGAATTTTTGACCATTCTTCCAGAAGCGCATTTGTGAGGTCAGACACTGATGTTGGACGAGAAGGCCTGGCTCGCAGTCTTCACTCTAATTCATCCCAAAGGTGCTCTATTGGGTTGAGGTCAGGACTCTGTGCAGGCCAGTCAAGTTCTTCCACACCAAACTCGCTCATCCATGTCTTTATGGACCTTGCTTTGTGCACTGGTGCGCAGTCATGTTGGAACAGGAAGGGGCCATCTCCAAACTGTTCCCACAAAGTTGGGAGCATGGAATTGTCCAAAATCTCTTGGTATGCTGAAGCATTCAGAGTTCCTTTCACTGGAACTAAGGGGCCAAGCCCAGCTCCTGAAAAACAACCCCACACCATAATCCCCCCTCCACCAAACTTCACAGTTGGCACAATGCAGTCAGACAAGTACTGTTCTCCTGGCAACCGCCAAACCCAGACTCGTCCATCAGATTGCCAGACGGAGAAGCGTGATTTGTCACTCCAGAGAACGCGTCTCCACTGCTCTAGAGTCCAGTGGCGGTGTGCTTTACACCACTGCATCCGATGCTTTGCATTGCACTTGGTGATGTATGGCTTGGATGCAGCTGCTCGGCCATGGAAACCCATTCCATGAAGCTCTCTATGCACTGTTCTTGAGCTAATCTGAAGGCCACATGAACTTTGGAGGTCTGTAGCGATTGACTCTGCAGAAAGTTGGCGACCTCTGCGCACTATGCGTCTCAGCATCCGCTGACCCCACTCTGTCATTTTACGTGGCCTACCACTTCGTGGCTGAGTTGCTGTCATTCCCAATCGCTTCCACTTTGTTATAATACCACTGACAGTTGACTGTGGAATATTTAGTAGAGAGGAAATTTCACGACTGGACTTGTTGCACAGGTGGCATCCTATCACAGTACCACGCTGGAATTCACTGAGCTCCTGAGAGCGGCCCATTCTTTCACAAATGTTTGTAGAAGCAGTCTGCATGCCTAGGTGCTTTATTTTATACACCTGTGGCCATGGAAGTGATTGTAACACCTGAATTCAATTATTTGGATGGGTAAGCGAATACTTTTGGCAATATAGTGTATCTGGCCAGAAGTTTTCCTGCTTTGTTCCCTGACTCAAAGTATGACTTTCTGGCCCTGAATAGCCAAAACTCCACCTTCCGCGACAAAATAGTATTATATCTGTATTTCAATCGGGTCAATTATCTGAGGCCATCAGACGACATTCGGCGCTTCAGCTCTGCCTCGGCACTTTTAATATTCCCTTCCAACTCCATGAGTTCTCGTGCTTTGGATTTGTTGATGAATGAGGCATACTCTATGATTCGACCCCTAAGAACCGCCTTAAGTGCCTCCCAAGCCACGCCCACAGAGGATACTGAGGACCAGTTGGTCTCCATATAAACATTGATTTCGGCCTTTAACATTTGTTGAAATTCAGGATTTTGCAAAAGAGATACATTAAAGTGCCAACTATATGATATCTTTTTCTCTATATGTGGCATCACCTCTATACTCACCAGGGCGTGATCTGAGACTAAAATGTTTCCAATTGAGCAATCAACAACAGATGAAATGAGGGACTTATATATATAAAAATCTATTCTAGAATAAATATTATGGACTGATGAAAAAAAATTATAGTCCCTACCAGATGGGTTCAAAAGTCTCCAAATATCTGTAAGACCAAGATTTGTACACATCCTGTGAAGTGTCAATGTTGCTCTAGGGGGTTTACACACTTTTGCTTCACTATGATCAAGGACTGAGTCCATCAAAAGATTAAAGTCTCCTCCCAATATTATATCATGAGGGATGCCAGCAGCTTGCAACATCCCTTCAAGATCTATAAAAAAAGCCCTGTTCATCAGCGTTAGGTGCGTAATTATTAGCCAAAATCAACCTTTGCCCCTGAATTTCTGCTAAAGCAATAATGACTTCCTGATTTATCTTTAATCTGTTTGAGACATTTGAATTGTAAATGTTATCAATGCAATAACCCCCCTGCTCTTACTTGAGCCAACACTAAAGAAAACATGTCCACCCCATATCTTCCCAAATTGTTCAGCTTTCTGTGGGGACAGATGCGTTTCTTGAAGAAACACTATCATATTTCTTACGTTTAAGAAGAGAAATAACCTTTCTTCCTTTTTTATGGGGTGCCCCAAACCATTCACATTCCACATGGAGAGAGACAATCCACTCATTAATATTTGACATTTTGACATATTAGAAAAAATGGATTGTGTGCCAAAAATAAAATTATAAAGACCACATCAACATTAGAGCAACAAACATACCTTGACCCCCCCCCCCCCCCCCCAAAAAAAACAGAAACAAGAAAAACGTGTGCATTAACCCCGCGCACCATCCCTCTAAACTCAAACAGTCCATGTATGCCTACGAGAGCCCCTGTGACACTTTTGACATTGGATTGCTCAAGTCCGGTGTTTCTATACACATTTTGTGAGACAGAATTACACAACAGAAAATAATCTGTAAAACAAAACTCCAGCCAATATGAGGCATAAGCACAAAGAACATGTAGATTAATCCACATAACTGTCCCGAATGTGTGTTCCTGCACAAAACAAGCTCCAACCGCTAGCGGAACCAGCAAAAAAAAAAAAAAAACAAAGAAGAAAAAAAAGGCGTTCAGTTTCCTCGGGCAGTCAAACAAATGATCAGTGAGCCAGCTGTTGCATGAGTGTAACAAATGCCCTAATCACTCTAATAGTTTGCAAGAAATATTCCACAAAGCAAACTCCATCCAATAGGAGACACAAGCACAAAGAACATGCAGATTCATCCACAAACTGTCCCGAAGGTGTGTTTTTCCACAAAACAAACTCCAGCTGCTAGGTGGAACCAGCATAAAAAGAGACAAAGAATGTGCCCAGTTTCCTCGGACGGTCAAGTGAATGTTCAGTGAGTCAGGTCCACTCGGCTGCATCACACAATGACTTACTCATTCCATTGACTTTAGGAAGGACGATGCTTGCTGTGGGCATGTAAGTATTTTGTGGTCATCCTTACTATCTATTCTCAATTTGGCCGGGAACATCAGTGCAAAAGTAACCTTTCATTGATGTAAGAGTTTCTTGCATTCCATGAATCGATCACGTTTCTCTTGTCGAATTCGCAAAGTCTGGTAACAAGAAAATGCTGTGGTTTTTCCAAGAATACCTTCCTTTACTCCTCGCCTCGCTTAACACAAGATCTTTATCGGATGATCTCAGAAATTTGGCCAGAATTCATTGGGGCCTGTCTCCCTCAGCGGATCTCCGAGCCGGAACCCTGTGAGCTCACTCTATTTCCAGCTTATGGCCTGTTATGTCGAGCAGACTCTGGAAGTGCTCGTCTAGGAATTTCACCATATCTCGGCCTTCTTCGTTCTCAGGAATTCCAACAATTTGCCAAAAACAAAAAACATCCAGTGAGCAGCAGTTCTGTAGATGGAAATGCCTTGTTGATGAGAGAGTTCAACAGAGAATGGCGAGACTGGTTCGAACTGACAAAGTCTACAGTAACTCAGATAACCGCTCTGTACAATTGTGGTGAGAAGAATAACGTATCAGAATGCTATTCTGAGATGCGGGTTGGTGCAGTTTTGGTGGCACGAGGGGGACCTACACTATATTAGGCAGGTGGTTTTAATGTTGTGGCTGATCGGTGTATCTTACTGAGTGACTAATATGAGTCTCTAAGATGTGTCTCTTAAAGATGCACGTAAGAAATATGTGTCACAATGCACTTCATCTACAGCACTGGAACAGAAGAGCTTTGAGAAGCAGAGTTGCCCACTGGTTTCAGTGTCACAATGACTTGCTATGAATTAAACATGGTGCAAAGTGCCAGAAACGCTGATAGGGTCTGTTTGTGTGGCACATATTTAATCTGCATGTCTAGAAATTAAGTTGATGGTAAAATGCATGGGAGAATCATATGGTTTATTTTTCTTCTACTTTTTTTTTTCTTGATCCATTGAGTGTCAAGTACGACCAGTAAAGTTCTGAACTGGGGACTAGGTGGAATTAGCCAATTACCAAACAATAAGACACATTTTGACTCGGTCATTATTAGAAGAACACAATGGTGCATGTACTGCATGTATGGGAGTAATCATTTATTAGGCAGTAATGGGTGTTTAAAAAAAAAAAAACTGGGGGGAGGGGTTAAATTGTGAAATGTAGCTTATATTTACATTACATATAAAAATGTTACAAAAAATATATTAAAATATACAGTATAATATTTGTTCAAACTGTAGCATTTGTCTTTTGAAGTAAAATTAAAGTATATATATAAAATAAATAAATAAAAAACTTTTAATCTTTGAAGTTCTGTAAATGGTTACTGAGTGCCAGAGTCCCTCCCTGAGTCTACAAAGGCCTTTTTGTTCCAGAAAACTAGAAGAACTGATAACATTTTCAAAACATGTGTAACTTCAATAAAATGCTTTTGTTATTCTGTTAACAATCATTGATTTATGTGCAGTGGAATGGAAATGTCCATTAGTTTATCTACTTTTCTAAACTTCCCTTTTCAGATCAAAGTAAGACTGTAACTTGTGGCCAAGCAAGTTTTTATTATTATTTTAAAAAGTTACACTGTCTAAAACCCTCTCTATTTGCAAAGTAGCGTTGACTGGCTCAATAAAGGTCCGTGTAACACTTTACAGTTCATTTTTCAGACCATAACAATCCAAATACAAAGATAGAAAAACGATTCAGAAATTATTTTTTAAAATAAATTACTTACCACCAATATTCTAATTTTAATTTATTTTGTGTCTTGCAAAATACGCTGTGGGCTGTACAATTATCACGGGGTTGTGGTTTGGAGAACAGACTGCATATTAATGGACGTTCAGAAGTAGTTTAAAAAGCTGCAGGGGTCGGAAAGCTATGGCACTGGCACGCAGAGGGGTAATTATATTGGAACACGGGCAAGAGCGAGAGACACTAGAGTAGATAAATCATTCGCACGATACACTTAGTGGGCCATTCAAGCATAAATATTTGGGCTTTGCGCCGTTCTATCCCCGCAGTTGAGTGGATGATTGGGGTTTAATCTCCCATCGTTTCTTATGTATTAAGGCATTTATAAGGAGCTTACAATTTACGAGGTCAATTTCTCCTTGAATGAAATAAATTTCTAACCGGAAGAAAACTGTCGCTCATAACTGGTCGAGTACCAGCTGCTATTGCTTTGAACAGCTCCTTGTACTCTGACTCCAACTAATTACATGAATCTATTCTCTTGGATCTATCCTAGTGCATTTATATATATATATATATATATATATATATATATATATATATATATATATATATATATATATAATTTATTTATTTATTTATTTACAGTGGTCTATTAATTACCGAACTCGTACTCTTTGGCCAGTCCAGCCAGCCACTATTGCGTTAAAGAGCCCCGAATTTCGCGCTTATCATACCAAAATAAATACATTAATTGATTCTTATCGATCTATTATTATATATTAACGCCTTAACAAGAACTTGCGATTCATTTTCGGAATTCGGAGCTCTTCACTTGGCCAGCCTCCATGAAGCAGTTTTCTTCCCCTTAGTATTATGAATATCATATAAGGAGAAATTAATTTGCAAGTAAGCTCCATACAAAGATCTTAATACATAAGAAATGATCAATAACCCTAAATGTAAAAGGAAATTCATAGCAATCCAGGAGATTATCACGTTTATTGTGAGAATGCAATAGACTTGGAGAGAGAGAGAAAAAAAAAGAAAAAAAAAATCTTTGGAGAGACAGATGGACTGAATCATGTGATCCGTCACTGGCGGCTTCTAGCTATTGCCCATTGTCAATAGTTACTCATCTGCGTGCCAATGGTAGCACCTCTGTGCCATAAGTTTCCGACTTCTAACGTCAAGTCATTTTTATAGCGCCTTTCACAACACACATGGTTTCAAAGCAGCTTTACAGAAGATCATGCATTAACAGAAAATGAAACTGTAATATCTATAAAGTCTTAGAGTGATCATTGTGTAGTTTGATTAAATATGATTGTGAATTGTGTTTAAAAACAAGTAATTAAATAATAATTGTATTTAGAACCCCAGTGAGCAAGCCGAAGAAGACTGTGGCAAGGAACACAAAACTCCATAAGATGTTGGTTAATGGAGAAAAATAACCTTGGGAGAAACCAGGCTCAATGTGGGGGTAGGGGCGGGTTTACAATTTCTGAGGCCCCAACCAACCAACCAACCCAAGGCCCCATTTTGAAAATTTTTGTTTAAAAAATGACTTAAAATTTCTTTTAAATCATAATTTTAAATTCATCCTATCAGCTGTTATAGTCAAGTACATTCAAAATGTTTAATGAAATAAAAGTTAAATAATGAATGCATTTTTCCAGTTTTTCCACAATACAGTGATAAAAAAAGCAATATTTACCTACATATATTTTTACAAAACTTTTTTTTGTTTTTTGTTAATAGGGTGTGCAAAACTACATCACCCAGTAACATTTTGGAATTCCGTTACAGTAATATTATAACCCAACAATTATTTATAGTTGTCCAGTTTGTCATTATAATATGATACAGTATTATTATTATCATTATTTTGAGGATTTGTTGTATAATAGAAATATATTTAGTCTTATTTACTTTCACCTGGAGCTTATATTCTAAAGCTTCAGTGTATTTTTCATCATGGTGCAGAAGGCTGTATTTTATGTAAGCATCGTAGGCAACATTCATAACTGTAACAGTAAACACACAAGGCGCGGCGGCCCCTCAGCACACTAGAGCAGAAGGAAAAAAACATTGCTGTTTATCAAACGCTGAAACTTTGCTTGCTGCAGAACAATCTGGAATAATATTAAACATTGTAACAGGCACCTCTTTACAACCTGAACTTATTCAGAACATTAAATATTTGTGACACCTGCGCTAGACGCAGTGCAACGACTGATACAGAACGCAGGTGTCTCGACATGCATTTTTAAAACCTGAATTATTTTTAATTTGACACAGTGTCTTAATGTGCCAGTCCTGCGCGAGACACTGAAGAAACAGCGAGACGCGATGCAGGAGTCAATTTTGTTCGTCCAGTGCATGTTTACAAAGGAAAACAATGGAAAACAGAGCAGACGCACACTCTTAAAAATTGCTGTTAATTTACTTCAAAATATCAACAGTATAATCCTGTTATTTTTAAATGCAGTACATTACTGTTAATTTTGGTTGGTTAAATGACTTAGACGTAATATTACGGTATTTTACAGTATTGATTGCTCAAAGGAAAGAAAACAGTACTTTACAGTATTTTTTGCATTGCATTTTGGGAACACAAGACTACAGTGATCCCACATGTGTTTAAGGGGTGATTTTTTCACCCATCTTCATCTTCTGAATTAATAGGTGAGTGCCCTTTTGATTTGCTTTTTAGCATAGCCATAAAACATTCCATTTATGTTCAACTCATATTGTGCTGTGATAATGATTTTGGTAGCCTACCTGCCATCAGATCCCAATATCAACTTAATAAACTGTTTGTAACGTTATATTTCTGTCTTTAAGCCCAAGATCTTTGTTTCTTTTACTAAAATTGTTTTCTTTAAGTGATTTGTTGTCAGATTGAATAATGCACTGGATTTGGGTTAATTTGTTAATTTGCATGTCAGATTTGAGATTGGAGTCTGAGCTGACACACAAAACAGTGCAGAAACACCTCACTCAAGCGGTCAGTGTGGTCAGATAACGTTAACAGCTTTAACGTTCAGATCTGGGCTGCAAATCGCAAAAGCATTGTAAGCTTAAATAGGTTGTAGACACCATTGGTGTCTATACTTTCTACAATCTACTTACGACGAAGTCGAAGTATACAACGCTTTTGGAAAACGCAGCTGTACAGCTGATAATGTTAAGTTTTATGCAGGGATGCATGATATTCCTTCTCTTTTAATCTGAAAACATTGGTGATACTGGAATTGTATCTAACTTTTTAAACACTTGTTTCAGTGGGAAACCAACTGTAACTGTGACACCGAGTGCAGCTGGATTTCTGAAATGGATCTTCCATATTACAGGGTGAGATTCATAAAAACATAACTTCTTTTTATTCTGCGAAGTGCAGCCTTCAAACAACGTTGCAAATTGTATTTAAATAATGTTCCATTGTTGTCTCTGTAGCGCGCTGAAATGACGTTTGTGTTCTGATGATGATAGAAAATCATACACATCTGGCATGGCATTAAGGTGAGTAAATGATGATTGAATTTTTATATTTGGGTGATCTATTCCTTTAAGAAAGCTCTCCTGACACTAATTATGAATACACACATTTGTTTTTCAGGTTTCATCGGGATAAATCCTGAGAGAGGCACCAAGGCTGGACGAGGCAAAGTCCTGTCAAAGCATATGGGGAAATCGCCCAGAAAAAGATGACATCAGTCAACCCTCGTGTCTCCAGTCTACTAAAGTCAGTGAACCCAGTCATTCACACACACACACACTCACTCAACTCACTCAAACTCACACAAACACTCACATACGAACACTATCTCACACACACACACTCAACACACACAAACTCACACAAACACTCTCTCTCTCTCTCTCTCTCTCTCACACACACACACACACACACACACACACACACACACACACACACAAACTCACACAAACACTCTCACACACACAAACTCACACAAACACTCTCACACACGCTCAACACACACAAACTCACACAAACACTCTCACACACACTCAGCACACACAGACTCACACAAACACTCTCACACACACTCAACACACACAAACTCACACAAACACTCTCTCACACACACTCAGCACACACAAACTCACACAAGCACTCTCTCTCTCTCTCTCTCTCTCTCTCTCTCTCACACACACACACACACAAACACTACACACACACACACACAAACTCACACAAACACTCTCACACACACACACACACACACACACTCAACACACACAAACTCACACAAACACTCTCTCTCACACACACACTCTCTCTCTCACACACACACACACACTCAATACACACAAACTCACACAAACTCTCTCACACACACAAACACTCACACACAAACACATGCACACACACACACACAAACTCACACAAACACTTTCTCAGACACTCACTGTTTTAGTCATTCATTCAGTCACTTTCTCAGTTATTTACTGAGTATTTGTGTCCAGAGTTCAGTGTTTGGACAGACAGAGATTTGTTATTATTTGTTATAATATGTATTTATTATTTATATGGCTGAAATGTAAGTTTATTTACCCAAATCAGCTTCGGGCTTTGTTTTACCAATTGCCTTACAATTTTGTACAGATGTTTTGCAAGAATGGGGTTTTGCAAATAAAGAGAGCATTTTGAAAAGACACTTTGAAGCTGTATTATTTGTCTTAAAAGTTTAAGTCACTATTTCAAAGGCTACATTTATACACTATTAAAACATGGTATTTTATATTGCAAGACTAAGGAATAATTTATTAAATCACAAGGTTTAGAAAAAAGTAAACACATTGTAGTCCTTTTTGCTAGCAGTCCATCACTCAATAGCTTATACAGTAGCATGTAGTGTATTTTTACTGTAGTTTACAGTAAAATCCTGCAAATATACCTCTTGTGAAAAAGTGCAAATAAACAGTAATTAACTGCTAATCCTTTTGTCAGTATTTTACTGTAAAGGTAGTAAAATTTAAACTTTATGCTGCATTTGCAAAAACAGTAGCAAACTGTAAATTTCAGCTACAGCAAGATACTGTTAATTTTACAGTAACTTGCTGGCAACCCTGCTACCAGTTATTTACTGTTTTTTTACGGGAAAATTTTTAACAGTGCACGCAAAAACACTTTCTGTGTGAACGGCCTCTAACTCATCCGTTCGCGCATATCTGCGTGAGTTAAAGTGCGAGGGGGAAACAAATTCGGAAGGCCTGTACATTTTTTCATAAATTACAGACCCGAACCCAAAGTCCTACTGACCCGAACCCGGCGGATTTGTGAATCGTTCTGAGACCGCAAACAGCAGCGGATCCGCACGTGTACTCGGAACATCATATCACCCCTCACCCCTCAACCGGAGCTTTCCTACCTTGGATGGGGACCCCACTCAATTGCGTGGTTTGAGTGGTGGTTAAAACCGCTACTGTGTGGGGGCCAGTTCCCCTCTGGCTAAACAACATGAATATAATGCCAGTATTACTTATTTATGTGCAGTGCAATTCATGGTTTAAAATTATTAAATTAAGTAAGTGTTAAGGGTCAGTGTTTAAACAAAGATTATGTATGAACTGTAAGATTAATGACTAATGTCTTTGAAGTTCATCCTGGATTAACTGCAGAAGTTCACATAGATGCAGTTGTCCTTGTTAGTTGGCTGATGAAGGGATTTGTTGGCAATTAATTGATAGTCCATGTTATCCATTTCAAGAGTGTAGTCCATCATTAGACCAAGGTGATGCAGGCAGAGATTAGTGAGGTGCTTTGCAGTTCAATCGGCGGGTAATTTCGGTGAGGTCTATCCTAAATTCAAGGTTCAGGCAATGGCATATGAAGTATCCCATGTCTTATGGTTGGAGTTAGCATCAGTTCATCCTCTGAAGTCCACCGTAATAGACTGAAGTGATGTTTGGCTGGCACCGGATGCATTTAGTCATCATCACTCAGAGACATGTAGCAGTGGAGTCCAACACGAAGCAGGAATGGAGCTGGATCCTGCCGGTTCTGGTGACCTCAGGATAGGAGTCCCGACGTTGAGACAGGGAAACAAATAAAATAATATTAGCATAGATGCCATTCGATTTATTGCAGAGTTATAGATCACGATCGATGTTTCTGGTTTCTGGTTCCGGCAGTCCCAACTAAAGCAGCATAATTGTGAGTTGAAGGATAAATTAGGTGTATGCCTGGCTAAATAGATGAGTTTTTAGTCTAGACTTAAACTGAGTGAGTGTGTCTGCATCCCGAACAGTGTTAGGGAGACTATTCCATAGTTTAGGAGCTAAATATGAAAAGGCTCTACCTCCTTTTGTGGATTTTGATATTCTAGGAACTATTAACAGGCCAGAATTTTGTGATTTGTAATGAATGTGATGGAATATAGCATGGTAGAAGTTCACTTAAGTACTGTGGAGCTAGACCATTCAAAGCTTTGTATGTAGTTAACAGAATTTTTAAATTAATACGAAATTTAACAGGTAGCCAATGTAATGATGATAAAATGGGGCTAATATGATCATATTTCTTGGTTCTAGTCAGCAATCTGGCAGCTACATTTTGAACCAATTGAAGTTTATTTATTGATCTTGCTGGACATCCTCCCAGTAATGCATTACAATAATCTAATCTTGAGGTCATGAACGCATGAATTAGTTTTTCGGCATCAGCAACAGAGAGCATGTGTCGTAATTTAGCAATATTTCAAAGGACAGACTGATTGGTATCAAATATAACACTACAGTACATCCATCGATAGTCAAATTATATTTTAGCAGCTTGCTTTTAGAGGTTTTTGGTCCAATAAATAGTACCTCTGTTTTGTCAGAATTGAGTAGAAGAACATAGCCATCCAATTTTTGATTTCATTGATACATTCTGCTAATTTGGAGAATTGTGAAATTTCATCAGGTTTCGAAGAAATCTAAAGTTGGGTATCGTCGGCATAACAGTGGAAACTTATTCCACGATTCCTGAACATCCATGCAGTCTGTTCCCCCAAACCACACCCGTGTGATAATGGTATAGCCCACAGCAAATTGCAAGTCGCAAAAACTGAAAAAGAGAAAATTGGTGATAAGTAATTTATTTGAAAATTCCTTTCTAAAGTCACAATTTAGAAAAAGAAAAAAAAAAATAAGAAAAGGAGAGGGAAAAGTTAATTATCCATTCATGAAGTAACTGGAAAAATGAATAATGGAAGTTTCAAATAGTTTTTCTATTTTTGTATTTGGATTGGTATGGTCTGAAGATTTTACTTTCTTACACTGACCTATAAAGACTGCACGTGATTGCACAAGATTTATACATATTTTTAAAAAGTACTTTTCATTTCTTTGTTTAAAACTTAGTTTTTTTTTAACTGAAAGAAATTACTGAGTGCACCTTCGATACATTGATTATATTTTAGCATTTTATCATGCTGATGATGATCAAATCACAGGACTGTGGGAGAATAAACATTAAACACTGATACCACTAGGTGGCAGAACTTCACTGCTTCTTGTGACACAAGAGTTGTTGAGTAACAATAATGTGCACTTGATTAAACACACATACACTAATGATGACCACTTACTACAAAAATGAGTTCAAAGTTCAAAGTCATCTGTAAATCTACACATTAATCTCTCTCACACACACAGTCTATCTTTCCTCATTTACACACACTTTCTCGCTTTAGTTTGGTACTTGTCAGAGAGTGTTAAGTGACTTCTAGACACAAAACAGATTATAACTGATCTCCTCAGACACCTGTTCACAACCACAAATACACACAGACAAACACAAAACACCCTCTCATCTCAAACTAGGACAAAGAGCAGCTGATACAGACATGTAACCATGGTGACCAGGTGACCTCTCAAATTCTAGCCTGAGCTCTCAGATTTCATAAGGGAGGCCTGTGGCTAATTTTAAAAGCATACTATGCATAACTAGAAAGTCAACCACCTTAGGTGTCATGCCTTTTAAGTAAAGAGGAATTTGCCTGGAAGAGAGAATGATTCTAAGGTATGCCCAAAGGCTATGCTCAGGAGGGCATCCTTCTATTTCCCAGATCAGTCTTAAAGGGAAAGTTCACCCAAAAATGAAAATTCTGTCATCAATTACTCAACAACGGGGTTGCTGTTCTAAACCTGTATGACTTTCTTTCTTTTGTGGAAAATAATGATAGGCAGAATGTTAGTCTCAGTCATCACATTCATTACATCTTTTTTCAATGCATTTTCTATGAAAGTGAATGGTGACTGAGACTGTCGCTATCACTTTGTCTTATCACAGATCTGACTGTTCTTATAAGATGTGCGAGCACTGGCCTCAAGCTAAAAGCCAATCATATCGTGCTAAGAATTCCTCTGGAATGTTGGGTAGGCAACCGAAAGGCTGACGGCTGACGGCTTGGGTCTGGTAACCTGCTGAGGGATGTGGGAGAGCCAGGGGAAAGCAGAGTCCTCAAAGTGGAGTGTATACCGGCCAGTCTGACAGCATTCCTCACACACAAATGCCCACACACCTCTTTGAAACTCACACAAACATTCCACATCAATTCCCTTACAACCTGTGCATTGCTCTCTGAAGATCTTAGCAGTACTGAGTGTCCCTGGTTCTGACCCAGTATTAAAAATATCACCAGCCTTTTTTCTCATCAAACATTAATGAAGGCTGGTCTATATTGACTATTCCATTTCCAGTGCTCCTCAGGGCAAGGAAAGCCTTTATGTTCACATCACGTTTTATTGGTAATCCATGGATAAACCTGGCGCACGACAAATAATGCTGAAATTATTTCCAGGTAATTTCAGACGCATGCAACTCTGCCGAAACAGTTCAAAGTGAGATCTTAAAAGAAGATCCAGGTTCAATATATGTTTAGCTCAATCAACAGCATTTGTGGCATTATGTTGATTATTAAAAAAAAGAAAATAATTAATAATAATAAAAACCAACTCGTCCCTCATTTATTTAAAAAAACAAGCAAAAATCACTGTTACAGTAAGGCACTCACAATTGAAGTGAATGGGGCCAATACAGTAATATTAAATTATACACTGTTTTAAAAGTATAACCACAAGATTATGATTTTAATGTGATAAAATCGCTTACTATCCTTATCTGTGTAAAGTTATCTGTGATATCACAACTTCATTGTCATGACGAAGTAATGATATTAAACTCTGTAATCTGGTAAACGGTGAAACACTGGTAATTCCCTGATTTTATCACACTAAAATCATGTTAACTAATGTTAAATCATGTTAAATCATATTAATCATGTAAAATCGTGTTTATGTCTTGTGGCTCTGCTTTTGAAATTGTGTGTATTTTAACATTGATGGACTGGCCCCATTCAGTTCCATTGTAACTGCCTTACTATAACTGCCATTAAAAAAAAAAACTTTTTTAATTTTTTACAATTTTTTGTTGTATGCCACAAATGAGCATTTTGTTTTTTTATTTTTTTATTTTTGCATTCCTGAAAGAGACTCCTATAAACATTAGAAATGTAATTAGGTGTATAGTAACAAGTCACTTTTGTACTGTTTTAGCTGTTTGTTTTTAACCAATGAGCAAAAACACTTGTTGAGCTCCATGTCACACCATCTATATTTGTTTCAGGAAAATATGTGTCCTGAAAATTGAGGAAAATAATAAGGTGTGAATTCATAATATTACATTTAAACACAACCTAAGACCCCACTACAGACTATTTAAATATAGTTTTTTTTTGTTTGTTTTTTGTTTTTTTTAATAGTAATTTTATCATGTTTGGATCTCCATCAATTGTGCTATGTGACTTTTTGTTTGATTAAACTCACTCAGGCGTCTACAAGGCACAACTGGGATGTCAATCAGGTGAACAGTTCAATGCGTGGTCAGAGAACAGAGAAATAGTTGTGATTCCAGACAGGTATGGTTGGCATGTTTGCCCATTCAGCTAAGTTATGAGACAACTATCCAATTTATTGTGACAGGGTGTTTGACGTGTCCTGTAAAGACATTACCTTTTTCTTTGCCATAATGTCAGTTGTCTTCACCAACTAGTTATATCCGGTTTGAAGGACCCTAAAGTAAATAATTTTTACTATGATATTCTTGTTTGCCTTTAGACGCATATGAACTTAAGTGACATGGGAGCATGGAATTGTCCAAAATCTCTTGGTATGCTGAAGCATTCAGAGTTCCTTTCACTGGAACTAAGGGGCCAAGCCCAGCTCCTGAAAAACAACCCCACACCATAATCCCCCCCTTCACCAAACTTCACAGTTGGCACAATGCAGTCAGACAAGTACCGTTCTCCTGGCAACCGCCAAACCCAGACTCGTCCATCAGATTGCCAGATGGAGAAGCGTGATTCGTCACTCCAGAGAACGCGTCTCCACTGCTCTAGAGTCCAGTGGCGGCGTGCTTTACACCACTGCATCCGACGCTTTGCATTGCACTTGGTGATGTATGGCTTGGATGCAGCTGCTCGGCCATGGAAACCCATTCCATGAAGCTCTCTACGCACTGTTCTTGAGCTAATCTGAAGGCCACATGAACTTTGGAGGTCTGTAGCGATTGACTCTGCAGAAAGTTGGCGACCTCTGCGCACTATGCGCCTCAGCATCCGCTGACCCCGCTCTGTCATTTTACGTGGCCTACCACTTCGTGGCCGAGTTGCTGTCATTCCCAATCGCTTCCACTTTGTTATAACACCACTGACAGTTGACTGTGGAATATTTAGTAGCGAGGAAATTTCATGACTGGACTTGTTGCACAGGTGGCATCCTATCACAGTACCACGCTGGAATTCACTGAGCTCCTGAGAGCGGCCCATTCTTTCACAAATGTTTGTAGAAGCAGTCTGCATGCCTAGGTGCTTCATTTTATACACCTGTGGCCATGGAAGTGATTGGAACACCTGAATTCAATTATTTGGATGGGTGAGCGAATACTTTTGGCAATATAGTGTATATTGTTCAAAATGAAGACAAAATGTACTTGTACAGTTTTTGGAAAATAGGTAATGTGATGAGCAACTCTTGTTGTTACTCTACAGAGACTTGTGTGAACTTGAGGGGAACTGACTTCATTCTGTACATCCACTAAAAATGACCTTGGGACCAGTTTATTAGATCTAATTGGAAAAAATGGCTGTAAGAAATTAGTTCTGACAAAATGTCTCACATCAATTGTTTGCAGATGTGACTTGGTTTGATATTTTGTTAAAGGAATATTTCAGGTTCAATAAAAGTTAAGCTTAATTGACGGCATTTATGGAATAATATTGATTACCACAAAAAATTATTTTGACTTGTCCCTCCTTTTCTTGAAAGAAATTAAGGTTACAGTGAGGCACTTATTCAAAGCTTATAATTTTATAAAAGCACTTACATTATTTTTTATGTTAAAACTCATGTATTATTTGAGTATTCTGTAAAGTAGTTTAAATTGAAGTTTTTACGTTTTAGGGAGTGTACTTTGTCATCATGGTAATGAGTTGTAAAAGTGGATACACTATAAATTAACACAGAAAAGCTTAGTAAGAGATTTTATACTAAAATTATATTAACATGCACATTGTTTGTCTAGTGGCTATACTTTTGAAACAAGTATTTTACCGTTTACGGATTGGCCCCATTCACTTCTATTGTAAATGCCTCACTATATCCCAGATTCATTTATTTTTTTAAATAATAAAATAATTTTTCCACAAATGCTGTCAATAGGACTTAACTTGTATTGAACCCCGTATTGAACTTGTATATTTTAAATGACTTTTAATAATAATTTATACATTTTAAGGGCAACTTAATTGTCCAAAAGTGTCCAAATACTTTGTGTGGCTACTGTACATACTCGGGTCATGAAGACAACAATTACTGATACTTCAAGTGCAAATTCACCCTATTTTCTCCTGAACACATGAGGTCTAAGAAAGAGTAGAGGTAGGAGTATTATATATCTTATCTGCTTGTACTAACCAGACCCCTCTTGAATAGCTCACATTCTTATGCATCCATCACTTAAGCAGCTAAAAACTGCATGGCTCTCTCACAAGGCAAATGAGCCGCACAGCTCTAGGTGATGAACAGATCCTTTGTTACAGTGGAAAAAAGAAATGCACTGTGGGTGAGTGTTAAAGGATCAATATTCAGTTATGCATATAAATTGTGTGTTTATTCATATGTAAGAGCTCAGAGCCTTTTAAAAGCTTCAACTGCCTGTGAATGGGTTTATCACACAGTTAACACCAGCTTTACCACTTGGCTACGTGCATTTTGGTGCCAAGAATAGAGTGAAAGCTCCCTCTATCCTCCCTGCCTCTTGTCTTTCTATGACGATATAAGATCACCATGAGTCATTTCAGAAAGGATGACTTAAACAAAAACCATCTAAACTGTTGCTCAAGTTTCTGTTTCACAGGCAATGAGTTTAGAGTCACTGAACAGACTTTAAGCCTCAGCAGGTTCTTATCTAACAAATATCTGGTTTGGCAGGTTTAATACTTTGTGTATGAGCACACTGAAGAAAAATAAAAAACATTTACTGTCTAACTATATGGTCTTTCTGGTGACACTGGTTCACCAGGGAAGCCCTATTGGTTAAGCAGGTTAAGAAGCCAGGTGGGAACACCAACAGGTCAAACAGCAGTATCCAAACACCTCTCCTTTTCAAAATACCTTACAGGTCAGCTGAATCACCAATGTATGTGAAAGACTGAGGCATGTATTCAAACTTAATTTCTCTTCTATATTCCAGGAAATTGTTGGGATGAGCAACCAGTGAGAGCGCAGGATTATCATCTCCCTCCACATTCCTGCATTCCCCTGCTTTCCATCATCATCTGAGCTGGACAGACCCCCTAGCGAGGGAGTGCAGAGCAAAACTGGACAGACAACAAGGGACATATGATAACAGCTTAATTAAAACCAGTGAACATCACATAGCGTAAAAATGACAAGATAAAATGGAAACAAATCATACATCTAGCGAGCAACTGTCACATTTATTTATTTATTTTTTTAAATGGGGTTGTGTTAATAGTTTCTCTGTGCTAGTCTTTTAGAACAGGAGCACACTGAAATGTTGAAGTGTTTGGAAGAAGTTTTCAAGACCTCCAAGTTCATCCTTCTCAGAATATAAAGGGGAATGGAACTGATTATAGCAGGCCTGGTGTTAAATTATTCACTGTGAGAATGAAAGGAAGATCAAATAGGCATTTTTATGAAAAATAGCCACGAGGTATTAAATCATGGCTGAGTCTAAGGGGAGCTATTCTTAAAGGAATAGTTCACCCAAAAATGAAAATTCTCTCATAATTAACTCACTCTCATGCCATTACAGATGTGTATGGCTTTCTTTCTTCTGCTGAACACAAATTATGATTTTTAGAAGAATATTTCAGCTCGGTTGGTCCATGTAATGCAAGTGAATGGTGACCAAAATTTTGAAGCTCCAAAAGCACACAGAGGCAGCATAAAAGTAATCCATAAGACTCCAGTGCTCACTATTTAAGTCCTTTTTTATTTTTATTTATTTATTTATTTATTTTTTACTATAAATCTCCACTTTCAAACAGCCTTCCAAAGTGTGGCTGTTTTCTGTGGAATGTTCCTGGGCTTTCTCTGTGTCACTCTCTCATTTGCTCATGATATCATTTATCATTGTTGTTTATTTATATCTTTTAAGATAATGTTGACTCATTTTGAGCTTTTCTTGTTTTGTTATAAGCTACATCCCGTCCTGTTCGGAGGTTAAAGCAACATTACGTTCACATGTGACATTACGCACGACCCCTGCCGCGCCTTCAAGGGGCGGGTCCGTCTGACGTCATTGTTATTGACAGAAATTGGCCCCGCCCATAACCGGGAGAACAGCTCCAACAATTTATTCCGTGGCTGTGTGAAGCAGCAGTATTGCGGATCGCGTCTGTCAGCCCACTCATGCTGCGTACACGATCAACTGACCCAGTGGCTGCTCACTCCTGTGTTTAAGGGCACTCTTGTGTGAAACTGCCCGTGGGAATACACTGCAAACATGTCACGGCATCATCACCAGAGGACGCCGCTGAAAAACGAGGAGAGCGTCGTGGAGGTGAAGAGCAAAGTAAGTTAATCCCATAAATGTTACCTCTGGGGCCCTTCACACCGAGAGCCGCTGTATACATTATTTTTTTTTTCTGTGTAAACATGCGCTAGATGGACGGTTTTGACCGTTGCGCTGCGTCCAACTGTTGTTTTCAGCGTCTCGCGCAGGAGCGACGCGTTTTTTACACGTCAACTTTTAAAAGCGCGTCTCGAGACACCTGCGTTCTGTTACGTTCGTTGCGCTTTTTAGCGCGAGAACGCGTTCAGTCTGAACGGCTGCCGTTTGACAGCATGCATATGTAAACACTGGCGTGAACGCGGCGCGTGCCCGTAATTCATCATACTATTGGGGGATTTTCAGTGCGTTATCCGGCGCGTCCGTCCTGGTGTTTGTGTGCTAATCCACCCATAGAAAGAAACGCTGATGGTGCTGATGGCAGATTTGTCGTGTCAGTATGTGTCGGTACAGACTCCGAGGCGTGAGACAAGCGCTCTTGGCTGCCGCTCAGTTTGGGTCATTTAATAACAGCAGGTCTCTGCTGAAGCTGCTGTTTGTGTCATACGATATACGGTTCTGGTGCAGTGTGAAGGAAGAACCTTATAGAAAAACGTACGCAGTGAGGCGATTGGGCCCCATTGATCACTTATGCATGTTCTATACTAATAACTAAGAACCAATTCCCGCAGTCCAGGCACAATAAGATCATAACTATCCATTTGAGAGACATAAATCATGTTAGCAGAGCTGTGTATTACATAAACTTGATAAGGACGCGGTTCAGGGTCTTTACCCGGGATACTGATTTAATTTTAGGTGGTTGAACGGTTCGATTTGGCTATTTGTTCAATATAAAGAGTAACCGCTAATGTTATTTGACAGTTGTCTAAATTAAAATGTCATCGCAATAAACAGCGTCTATTGAAATCTCAGGGTGTACATTCGTGTAAACAAACCATCTGTGGAAAGAAAACGCGCTTTAGTGCATATTACATCTGAATGTTGAGGACTTCCGTTTTTTTTCTTTTTTTTGACATATCATTAAATGAATAGTTCACCCAAAAATGAAAATTCTCTCATTATTTACTCTCCCTCATGCCATCCCAAATGTGTATGACTTATTTTCTTCTGCTGAACACAAACAAAGATTTTTAGAAGAATATTTTGGTTCTTGTAGGTTTATACAATGCAAGTGAATGGTGACCATAACTTTGAACCTCCAAAAATCAAATGTTTTTGACTATAAATCTCCACCTTTGACCAGTAGGTGGTGATATGCACGAAGAATGAAAATTGCCAAAAAAAAAAAAAAAAAAAAAAAAAATAACACAAGGAGGAGAATGTGAAAGTGGAGATTTGTAGTAAAAAAATAGACTTAAATATTGATCTGTTTCTCACCCACACCTTCTGAAGACAAAGATTTCACCAGTGGAGTCTGGAGTTTGTATGAACTACCTTTAGGCTGCCTTTATGTGCTTTTTGGAGCTTCAAAATTTTGGCACCCATTCACTTGCATTGTATGGACCTACAGAGCTGAAATATTCTTCTAAAAATCTTCATTTGTGTTCTGCTGAAGAAAGTCATACACATCTGGGATGGCCTAAGGGTGAATAAATAATAAAAATAAAACATGAGAGAATTTTCTTTTTTGGGTGAACAATTCCTTTAGTTATTTGAAATATAAATATTTTTGTTTTATTAAGCATTTTTCATGCCGTCTCTTACTACTCTGATCAAAGAAACAGAACACTTGTTTTGTTGCCTGATGAACTGGAATCGCTGTTTTCAGTGTGCCCAGTGAAGTTATTGAAAAACCTCAACCACAATCTTCCAAACAGAACAGGAAATATTTTATTATTCCTCCATTCTTGAGAAATGTCAGGCAGGCAATGCATATGGTAGATGTGTGAAATAGAAGAATAGTAAACAGAACTGGGTCATCTATAAGATTCAAGTGAAATTACAGACCACAGCAAGAGCAGAAATACTGCTGGATGTGGATAGTTTGTGTCTGTTTTTGTATTCTAGCCTGGACTGGCTAATTTAATCACACCAGTTCTTCTGCATGAAGTTTTGTTTTTTTATTACAGGCAGTGTAATGTGTTTGGTGACACTCTGCTCTTCCTGAGAGGAAATTGGAAGAAATTGTTCTTCTCTCTCACTCTAATGCTCTTTATCTCAGTGTATCCATTGCTTACTCATTGCAATGGCATTTTTAGAGAACAAGTAGTTTGAGTATGAGTTAAGTGATAGTAATGACTCCTTGTCAGCAGATCGTCTTCTCATTAGCAAAATATGATAGATAAAAAATGTTTTAATGCAGAAAAAGTAAATGATTGTCAATATAGCTATGATTACTGTGCTGAGCACACATAACAGCTCAAATGAATGTTTTTGTAACCTTTGTTACCTTATTTAACTTAATATAATAATAAATAGGTAGTTGACACAAAATGTGTCCATGGACTTTATTTTGTAAATGTCAAGATTTAAGGTTAAAATATATGGGTGTATGTAAATGGCCCTGTAGTGTGACAGGAGTGCATTCAGCATATTCCAAGTAGTCTCTCAATTAAAATGGGGTCATAAATGCTGCATGCAAAATAATTATATAAATAATTAGCAAAATGCTATTTAAAGGTGCACTCTATAAAATAGTTTTACTCCTAAAGAAATAAATAGGAAATTTAAAACATTTAAAAAATCTTGCTCTCTCACATAAGATGAAGACTTCAGTCATATCAGTAACCTTATAAAAGCTGTTTTAATTTACATGGAGAGGGTCCCCTCATGTTGCGTTGCCATGTTAGGACCACTTGAGTAGCTGAATACTACTCGCTTAATCTTATCAATTGCCTGCCCTGTTATTGGATAATCCACTCATGGATTAAAGGCTGACTGTGATTTGTGAATTACGACATTTCTACGTTGGCATTGGTAACTGAAATTTAATGTGTTTGTGTAAGTCCAAGACGACATAAACACTAAAATTACTGAGTGCACTGTTAAAATTGTTTTAGCACTATAGCATGTCACATATCAGGACATGTCAACTTCCTAAAAGTATTTCATGTTATACTAATACTGTATGCCATTTTGGTGCAAAGGGGAACTTTTGAGCAGATGAAGGTCAGTTGTGTTGCATTTTATTCTTTGATGCATGTTGATGCATGTTATAGATAGTTATATGCTCCATGTGCTTCTACATACAGAGAATGTTTACACACAGAGAAGTAAATGTTCCAATAAAACAATAATGTTTCTCTTAATTGCCAAAGCTATTGACTATCGATTTTGTCAACACCATATACGAAAGAGATAAGAGTAAAAGGGAGCAACAGACAGGATTAGGAATGGGGTACAGGATAGAAACAGCATCATCAAACTTCTGAAACTCACAGTTTAAGGATTTCTGTACATGTCTGTGTGGACAAGCTAAACACAAAACAATGGGAATATGACCCCAAGAGAACACCCTCTGAGATGTACTGAATGACAATATTCAACATCTCTAGCTGTTTGTCTTTTTATTTTCAGTGATATTCTCATCTCGATTCATAAGTCATTCTCCATCATTAAATATAGGACAGATACAGGAGAAAGTCATTGGCCCTGATGAAATTCCTCTTCATAAATTGAGCTATCTGACAGAATTTGTCCAATATGTTCAGCTGTGACAAGAGCTCTTGAAATGAATTCACCATCCAATTAGGGTGCGTGTGTGTGGCCTGCAAAAGCTCGTTTTTTAATGCCACTGTTCTCATCTCTCTCTTTATCTGTAGTACTTGATTAGATTGAACCTCCCTTTGTTCATCACTGTTTTTCTTTCACCATAATGGCTTCCTCAGAGCTGCACGTGCACAACAAAAAGCTATACAGCTGCAGGAGCCACTGAAATTGGTAGTGAGAACTGGCACTGAATGTCTGTGTGTGTGGCCTACAAAGGCACATGCGTGCATGCAACTATTTTACATTTTTCAAATTTCAAACAGTGGATCAAACATAACAATCAACAACACTATTTCCAAAAATAGATGGATCACATTTCATGCATAACTTTTTTAGGTGGTAATCTGGTGATGTCATAATGGGTCTAAGATATTGTAAGTGAAGTGCATTAAAGGAATAGTTCACCCAAAAATGAAAATTCTCTCATCATTTACTCACCCTCATGCCATCCCAGATATGTATATCTTTCTTTGATCTGCTGAACTCAAATGAAGGTTGTTAGAAGAATTCCTTAGCTGTTTTGGTCCTTACAATGCAAGTTAATGGGCACCAAAATATTGAAGCTCCAAAAATCACACATCAGCATAAAAGTAATCCATAAGACTCCAGTGGTTAAATCAGTGTCTTCAGAAGTGATGTGATCGGTGTGGGTGAGAAACAGATCACTTTTACATTCTTCTTCTTTTGTTTTTGGTGATTCACATTCTTTATGCATATTGCCCCCTACTGGGCAGGGAGAAGAGCAAAAAATGATTTAAATATTGATCTGTTTCTCACCCACATCATATTACTTATGAAAATATGAAAATATAGTCGTATGGATTACTTTTATTATGCCTTTTATGTGCTTTTTGTAACATGAAAATCTTGGCACCCATTCACATATTTTTCTAAAAATCATTATTTATGTTCTGCAGAAAGAAAGAAAGACATACACATCTGGGATGGCATGAGGGTGAATAAATGATTAGACAATTTACATTTTTGGGTGAACTAACCCTTTAAGTCCTGTTTTCTATTCTGTTATGTACAACTCCAATTCCGAAAAAGTTGGAACAGTATGAATTCTAATAAAAACAAAAAGGAGTGATTTGTAAATTATATTCACCCTTTGCTATGTTGAAATCACTACAACTAAACATTATATGATGTTTTATATTATGTTATTTTTTTTAATGTACAGTAGGGCTGCAACTAACGATTATTTTGGTAATCGACTAATCTAACGATTATTAGAACGATTAATCGACTATTCTGCGATTTATTGCAATGATTAATCATTAGCTCTTAACCGATTATTCAGCTTGTGCCCCGACATAAAAGGTTGTATTAAATCTGCTTACTAACAATACAGAGGACAAAATCATCTTTTTAAAATACCTCTAAATGACAGTCACTGAATTAAAGGGGGGGAAAAAAATACTTTTTATTAAGTTTAATTCAGTAAAAACTGCAAAAAATCCTATTTTTATTAGTGTTTTTGTCTTGTTTTCCATTTTAAAATTGTCTAAAAATCTTTAAAACAAGATACATTTACTTGAGAAGCAACATATGAGACTTGCTTTAAGAGAATGTATCTTAAATATAAGTGTATTTTGTGTATGTGTATTTTTTTCACTTGGTTATACTTCTGCGAGTGCAGTAAAGACAAAAAAGACTTATAATCAAGATCTATTCTTTAAAAGCAAGTCTAAATATCTTATATGCTGCTTCTCAGGTGAATGCATCTTTTTTTAAAGGATATTTAGATATTTTAAATATTTGTATTATTATTTGTATTTTATGTTCAACATTCTCAGATAACATTTTTTTCTTCTGCAGTATAGCTGCTAAAGTAAATGTACATTGTTTTAAATTAGTTTTAGCTATTACAAGAACAAATAAAAAACATTTTGTTGCAGTGTGTAATGGGGCGAAGACTACCCTCTCTCACCTTTTTGTTCACTTCAATCCATCTTTAACTCACAAAAAACAAACTCTCTCTTATTAATAAAGATGTGTATTGCCAATTTTCTTCACAATAAGAAATGCACAGTGACATATATTATGATTCAATAAGTCACGAGCCATCACGTTATAATCTAGCTGCAGCAAGCATGTGCGCTCAATGGACGAGCGTCCCCGCGACAGAGTGTATCAGCCGAGTGCAGTTTCAATCTCTCCAAGTTACATCGGGACACTTTGCACAACTCATAGAAGAGGCGCTGACCGCACAGAGAAATGACCATTTCTGAGTTTGTAGTTATTTACATGATCTGCTTCCTTATAATTTGAACTTTAATAAAGCTATAATGCATTAAATGTAACTGCATTAAAGATGTAATGCTGGGTGTTTCCTTTAAAGACACTCGACACGCAAGTTTTGCTTCAGCAGAGCGGCAGCACCAGCTCCACTTATTCCACAACAAGAGTGCTTCTGTATTTACTTATTTTGTATTATTCCCTCTTATTTTGTGATCTACATCACCTGAAGGTGTTTGGAAAATTTAGAGTGCATCTGGACTGTGAGCTGTTTTCTTCCTCTCCTCAGTCAGGCGCGAGCTGCAGTACTGCTCTCGCGCTTCATCATTAGAGTTCCATATGATCTCATGTAATGTTAAATGAGATCAAAGAACTATTCGATATGAAAATGTTCGTTGACAAATTTTTATTGTCAACAAAACATCGTCAAACAATAATTTCAGCCCTAATGTACAGTAATTTCAAATTATTTGATTGCAGCATGCTCCAAACAGAGACGGGGCAATTTAAGACTAATGACAATTTGACAAGTTAAAATAACAAGGCAATGTGAAACAGGAGATGTTAAACAGGTGAGGCAATCATGTCATAGTATATAAGGAGCCTCCAAAAACAGCTTAGTCCTTCAAGAGCAAGGATCATTTGAGACTTGTCAATTTGCCAACAGATGCTTCAGCAAATAATCCAGCACTTTAAGAACAATGTTCCCCAAAGACAAATTGGAAGGATTTTGGCCATTTCACCCTCTACAATGCACAATATAGTTAAAAGATTCAAGGAATCTGGTCAAATCTTGGTGCATAAAGAGCAAAACGAAAACCACTTCTGTTCCCTCAGACGTCACCGACTTAAAAAACATCATTCATCTGTAATGGATATCATGAACATGGGCTTGGGATTACTTTAGTAAACCTTTTTTAGTCAACACCATTCACTGCAGTATGCACAGATGCAAGTTAAGACTTTACTATGCAAAGCAGAAGCCCTACATCAACACTGTCCAGAAGCGCTGCCGACTTCTCTGGGCTCGGTCTCATCTTAGATGGAAAGTAGAACAGTGGAACAGTTTTTTTTTGGTCTGATGAGTCCACATTTCAAATAGTTTTTGAAAAACACAGCCATCATGTTCTCCGGGCCAAAGAGGAAAAGGACCATCCAAGCTGTTATCACCATCAGGTTCAAAAGCCAGTGTTTGTATGGGTCAGGGGTGTGTCAGTGCCCATGGCATGGGTAAGTCGCACATCTGTGAGGGCACCATTAATGCAGACAGATATGTACAAATTTTGGAGCAGCATATACTGCCATCCAGCACCGTCTTTTCCAGGGATGTCCCGGGTGCTAGATTGGCCTGCCTGCAGTCCTAACCATTTCCAGTTGTATATGTATGATGCATTATGAAGCGCACAATACGGCAAAGAAGACCCCGAACAGTTGTGCAGCTGAAGACCTGCGTTATGGATGAATGGGGGAAAATTCCACTTTTTGAACTTAACAAACTTGTGTCTTCAGTGCCTAAATGCTTAATAAGTGTTATTAGAAGAAATGTTGATGTTTCACAGTGGTAAACACTCGACTGTCTCAACTTTTTTGGAGAGTGTTGCAATCATCTGATTTGAAATTACTGTACATAATAAAATAAAAAAACAATGAAATTCACAAGGTAAAACATCATATAATGTTTAGTTGTAGTGAATATAATTTACAAATCACACCTTTTTTGTTTTTATTAGCATTTTTCATACTGTCCCAACTTTTTCGGAATTGGGGTTGTATGTGTAACGTAAAATTTTGACTGCAGTTTGAGGCGGAGTACCGAAGGTTTGCCCTGAAGAGGAACGGAGCTGGGGGCTTCCAGGAGTTCTACCAACTGTTGCAGACCATCCATAGGATCCCCGGAGTGGACGTGCTGCTGGGGTATGCCGACATCCATGGAGATCTACTTCCAATCAACAACGATGACAACTTTCACAAAGCACTGTCCTCGGCCAATCCACTGCTTCGAATTATTATCCAAAAGAGAGGTAAGGCGCTACACTTCATACTAAGAGGTCAAATAGTTGTTATTGTTTTGAAAGGTAAAGTGTGTAATTTCTGTGCCACTAGTAGCACCAAATGAAATTGCAATCTTTTCTTTTGAGTGGACCATAACAACATTGGCTCAACCAATGGAGTGAGTTTGGGGCAGGACTAGCTGTTTTGCCTGAACAGTGGAAGATGGGGGGTGTTTGAAACATTATTTTTGCAATTCTCGTTGTTGCTGCCAGTGACACAAAAATTACACACTTATCAGCCAATTTAACAGGACACAGGGAATTATTATAGCTAGATTATAGATCTATATAGGTTCTTGGTGTTACTGAAGGGCTTTTAGGTTGAAATGCATTGAGTGTGCAAATGGAAAAAAGATATGCATGCAGCTTAGCTGATAGGTGTGTGCAGGAGTTTGTATTGAAAATGTCTATAATGTTTTACTGTCATATATCTATACTGTACTTATTGTATTCCAGAGGGAAAATAAAGTCATTACAGCAGTGTAATGTTGTGCATGATGATGAGGACAGTTATGGGCTATGATGAGATGTTTTGATGGGTGGGTGTCAGCGTAAGGTGGTGCCTGACGGGTCCATCTCGTTTTCATGGTTGATGTGGCATTGTGCCAGCCCCGAGGTGCTAAGTCTCTTATAACAGTGCAGAGGAGTGATGGAGCCCACGCCCTCATATCTCTCTTGCTCTCTCTGCTTTTTGTCATTTCACCACCCTGCCTCCTGTTTCTTCGTCATTCTTAATGTCGTGTCACAAGGAATGAGTTTATCAAGGCTGAATCTGTACTGAAGCATTGAGGAAATGTTTCTCTAATGCTATTAGGAATGTTTTCCTTGTTGTCAAATCTTTCTTACTTATTTCATTGTTCTGTTTGTTTACGCCACCCTCTCTAATCCACTGCGAAAGGAACTCTGTAGCATTGTTCTGAGTTTAAAGAACTGTCGTAACTCAGAAAGGGAACGATTTTATTTAACTTTTATAAAGGGATTTAATCAGATTAACATGTCTGACATTGCATGTTAGCTATGTGAAATATTCTGTTATTTGAATATTTGATTTCATCTTTGTGGGTAATGTAGTTTATTTTACCCTTGCACCTTATCATTTCAGTTATTGTGGAAATTATCTCTAATGTGTGGCCAGTGGGGAACAATGGGTACTGTGTCTAAGACACATACATGGCATATGCACACACACCTGTGTTGGTATATGCACGGTTGGATAGAAACTTTAAATGTGAGGAATGTGAGGCATAAAGCATGTTGACTGGTTTCTAAAGTGATCTCTTTAGTGAAAACTAGACAGGGCGAGACATTTTTGAACATAATTTCTACTATGCAGTAAGACAGAAAACATAGAGAGAGTAAGAGGCAAAAAAAGAGAAAAGAAAAGAAAAGAGGGACAAAATATGAAAATCACTGCTGAAAAGCTTGTATGGGTGTGATTTGTGTCTGGGAAAGATTCAACAATTATACTCCAGTATTACATAATCATAATTTGCATAACAGATGGACCTCATAATGTGTAAAAAGTAATGTTGTAATGAGACATTCTAACTTTATTCAGTTTTACGCAGACATGCTGTTCCCTTCTTACACACCCTTGCCTGATAAATCGGAGGTATGATGTAAACAGCTCAATTATTTGGTGTTAGTTGTTGTTAATTACACAGATACTGCCTATGTGGGGCTGTGCATGAGTCCAAAAACAAACAACTGAAGGTGACATAACAAACCAAATATTTGTTTCAATACAAGCACAGGGATTAGTACTCAAACTGATGTGTGAAACTGCATGCATCAACCTGACAAAAACAGCCACCTCTGCAGCATTCGCAAAACACTATTGGAGAGCTGTCAAAATAATCGGGAACCATGACCGCTGGAACTGCCTTTGAAAAGTAGTTGTATCTGTCCAAACCAGACATCAAATCCAGAAAGTGCATTCTAGTAGTACGCCAAGCAACCAAGTTTGACTCCCATACCTGGCAACTTTTGTCCAGAAATAGGCTGTCAGTTTGCACCTTGTACCAAAGTGACCAACAATTCAGCACAGCTTCCTGTGTGAGGCAGTCTGTCTTAAAGGGATAGTTCACCCAAAAATGAAAATTCTGTCATTATTTACTCACCCTCATTCACTGATAATCTTAGCCCACATTTGTGTCCAGAATTTAAAAAATGGCCAATTTTCTTTTGTCGTCAATGACATCGAATGACTTTTGAATCTGGACTGAACACAAGCTGCAGCAGATTGGAAGATTATCAGTGAATAGGTACTTAAATTTCAGTCTGTTCTTCACACAAATTTATTTTATGGTCTTTAGAAGACATTGAATAGAGCACACAAGTTGTATGGACAACTTTTATGATACTTTTTTGCCTTTTGGAGCTTGACAGCCCTGATTAATTCTTCAAACATTTCTACTTATATATATTGCCAGTAACATTTACAACCTTTATATTTTAAAGCTATCCTACTTTCTCGGGCAAGGTAAAAAAAAAAAGAAAAAAGAGTCCTGTCATGTCACATTACATAGTTTACTTTATAGTGTTGAGATGCTCAAGAATGTACTTGCTCCTGTCTGCACTCATTTCTCACACACACACTTTTTTTGTTGTTGTAGATTTTCAGATCTTGTTTATGAAGATAAGTGTTTCTTTGTTGTCCACACAAGCCTTGGGTTCTGTGTTTCTGCATTCTGGCAAGTTTATTGAGATTAAATACTCACTATTTGTGGCTAAGAGTATTAGTAAATGCCTATCTTTCTATTTAAAGAGTAAGCACCCTCCTTGCACCAGCTCCCCATGGTACTTAAAAACCCTGTTGCAAATTTCTGCTAACCTGGTTTTCAGTGTGGATCAGTTTAATCAAGCCCTGTTTGAAGGTGGGGAAGAAATCAACATTTCCAGAGAGGACTTATCGCTGTGGCAGCCGGGTGCCGTCTTGGGGGCCTGTCACTGGGTGATTACAGCTTCATCTGCTTCGTAGAAGAAATGTCATTTTGCTGCTGTAATGACTTTTTTTCTGTTGTTGTTGCCTGGTTCTTTTATATTACTGCTCGGAGCAGAGGGGCTATGTCAAAAGCCTGTTTTTTGCATCTTGTTTGCTTCCAGCATTTATGTGGTTGCTGGATTTGCATAGTTACCACAAGCTGCTGACTCAGTGCTCCTGTTCACCGTTCATTGTCCTGTTTCGCTCGCTCTCACCCTTTCACACATTCATTCACATTCTAACTAATACACAAACAGTCAGTTTTTCCCCTCGTTATACATCAGCTCTCACCATCCACAGCTTATGATAAAAGCATCTGGGTCACAAAAACGGTTGACTTCTTTCTCTCTGATCAGTGTTAATAGAAAACGCCTGTTCATTTCACAACGTGGTACTTTACATCACTGTTTCCCAAGCTGGTGTACCACAGCACTGCACATTTTGGATGTCTTTGGTTGCCTTTATCTGACACACTCAGTTAAGTTCATGGAGCCTTTAAAAATTAGCTACTGGGTTGAAATAGTTATTAATTAAGTGAGACATCCAAAACCTGCAGTGCAGGCATACTCAAGGTATGGGGTTGGGAACAGTGTTGGGGGTGTAATCTGATTACAAAGGAATTAATTGCTGTAATCTGATTACTATTTTAGTCTAAAAGTAGTGTAATACATGACATTTTAAATTATTGTAATCGGATTACCGTTACTGACTTTCAGTGAAGTGCATTTCCTTAGTAGTTACACATTTTTGAAGTAATATTATTAATGTAGAACATATTTAAAACATCAATTATATTCATATGTATGTCTGTTTGCATTTCTGTGATGGCAGAAGAGTCACTAACGAGATATTGTAAGTAGTGTTGCCAAATTTTTGCCACGCAAAAACAGGACTCTTGAGCATTTTGAATTTTGAGCGCTTCAAAAAAAAAAAGTGTTTTAGAAATTAACTTAAAAAGTTATTAGTATGTGATTACTTTTTCAGTCAGGTAATTTTAGAGAAGTAATTTGTTATTTGCATTGAATATTTTGGTTGGGAAACACTGCTTTACATTAACTTCGACTATATCTTTGTGCATCTGTATAGGGAGGGGAATACTAAGGAATCAACTTGATTTTCTAAAGTCTTAAGTACACATACCATAGTAGCAATTCTTGGTTTATTTCGAATCAGAAATGAATGACTCCGGAATTACTTGCGGTTCAGTAAGTTTTTTGACTCACTGAAAATAAACTGCTGATGGATTTAAAAGAACAAGTCCCAAGGGGCTTGGGTAGCTCAGCGAGTTTTGATGCTGACTACCACCCCTGGAGTCACGAGTTTGAATCCAGGGCGTGCTGAGTGACTCCAGCCCGGTCTCCTAAGCAACCAAATTGGCCCGCTTGCTAGGGAGGGTAGAGTCACATGGGGTAACCTCCTCATTGTCACGATTAGTGGTTTTCTCTTTCACTGGGGCACGTGGTAAGATGTGCGTGGATTGCGGAGAGTAGCATGAACCTCCACATGCTGTGAGTCTCCGCGGTGTCATGCACAGCGAGCCATGTGATAAGATGCGTGGATTGACTTTCTCAGAAGTGGAGGCAACCGAGACTTGTCCTCCACCACCCGGATTGAGGTGAGTAACTGCGCCACCACGAAGACCTACTAAGTAGTGGGAATTGGGCATTCCAAATTGGGAGAAAAGGGGATATATAAAAAAGAACCAATCCCGACTAGGGATATCAATTTTCAGACATTTTCATAATGAATTTTTGTGGAAATTAACATTCAATTAGTCATTAACCTTAATTCTGCTAAACCCACGTGGAGGACTCCAAATAATATGTGCATGTAGCCTACTGTATAAATATAATTTAAATTAATACACTTAAAGCAATATTTAACATTGACATCAAGTATTTAAAATGGGTACTGCAGTCCAAATTCAAAATATTGGAGAGAGTTGTCTCCCCTGCCCCTCCTCCCCAGACTCGAAGCTCACGTGGGTTGCCAGGTTGAGGACACACAACAGGAACGAGCAAACTGACAATGGCAAGCCACGAGCCTTACACTGTAAGTTGATCAGCTAATGTATATGTAATGCAATATTTTTATTGTTTGCAAATTATAAACCAGCTCATGTGGATTTTTTATGACTCTGTCAGTGTTAGCTAGATGTATTGCTGGCTTCCATGGCTGCAGCGCGTTGTGTTTGCCTGCTAACTTGTTTCAAATCTGGAAACCCGGGATGTCGAAATACTATTGGGAAGAGGGCAGTGGGCGGGATCACACAGGCCAAAACACAAACAGAAATTTCCGGCCCGGAATGGACATTTCAAAGTAAAACATACTGGCTGTTGCATTGTTTTCGGAGAAGCCAGTATTTCAACTTCGCATGTTTCCTAAATCTCTAACATATTATGACAATTTTATGCTTTAGTATAGTAAATATATTACATATTGCACCTTTAAAGATGCTATTCATGTCTTTATTTGTAAAACATTTTTTAATTAGCAAAAACTTACTTGGTGCACCTTTAAGAAATGCAAGTATAGATATTTTCCTCTTAAAATATTCTTAGTTCAGTGTATTTTGATACATTTAGGCTGTGTTTAGTACACATTTGTAATTTGATTAATTACTGTTACTGTTAACGAATTACTGATAATAATAACTTGTATGGAAAATACATATTTGAGTTCATTAAAAATTCACATTGTGAATCGTGGGATATTTTGGACCTTTGGACTTTTTTATTTTATTTAAGTCCAATCATAACACGCTGTGTAAACACAGTACATAACATACCACTTCTCTGGTGATGGTGACATGTTAGGTGACATGTTATGTGCCTTCATGCTTTCCAGGCGTTCATTGATGTAATTGAAGGTTGGGATGAAACAAGGAAACCGGTGGAGCAACAGTGCTTGTTGTCATGTTGTACTTTCACACACTATCACGGTGTATGCAGAAAAAATAATCTTCATATACAGGGAGACACTCCAACACTGATTACATTGAGCCCGCTTCATCTTTACAAGAGAGGAAGTGAAGGCTGCTCATCTGTGTGTTTAGTCTTCTGTGTTGCGGACAAGACGTGACATGCAGTGCGCAAGCGACTGTATAGACAAATCTTATCTACGTCTGCTGACATGATTACTGAACGCGTTTGTTCTGAAATTAATTAATCGACGATAAGCTTAATTGTTCAAATTATTAATGACAATTAATTGATTATCATTAATCATTAACATCCCTAATCCCAACCAACACAACAACATTGACCATTGAACATCAGTGGCTTGAGTTTAAGGTGGGACTCTCTGTTTGTCCAACCAGTTAAATATGGGGGAGTGTACGGAAACCTTTTTGAAAACAACCATCATTTTTTAAATTCCTTTTGGCTTTAATTTAAGGTGTCCAAAGGTTGACGTGCTTGTGTTATAAAGGGAAGGAAACAACAGGAACTGACAGCAAGCTTGACAAGTTCTTAGAAATGTGTTTTAAAATGTAATGATGTCTGCACATTTGTACAGAAAATGCCACCATTTGAAGAGCTGCTATGAAGGTACAGCTCAAATAAACACATTGCTTAACTGCAATATCTGTGGTTGTTTACATAATGATGTTTATAATAAATGCAGAAACAAAAATTAGTACATATAAACACACAGAAATGGAGAACAAACAGATGTCTAACAGAATTCTAAAGAAGGGTTTCTGCTAACAGTAAATTCATCAGACTGATTGTGAAGGGATTGATCGACATAAGGATGTGATGTATCCCGTGAGCTGGTGGGATTATCAAAGGTCCCTAATCAGATCTCGACCCCACATGGGTATCAGCGACTGGGGCTTTTAAACTGAGACTGAGCGGGTGCACTGAGACAGAGATTGATCTGGCTTTTAGTATGAGCTCATCCCACTGAGTGGCCAGACACTCATTCATCCCACCAGATAATTCATTCGGGAACCAGTAGAGAAGAATATAACCTCATAGTAACACAAAGCAATACAACTTTTGGGTTACCAGTAGGGAGAAGCATTATTTTTGTGACATTTAGGAGTCGATTAAACATTGGTCCCCAAAAGTATGTAGAGACTTTTGGACACTTAAAAATGTATGCATTTCGTTGCAGTAGATAACACATTATCAAAAAAGTGTGATCTGAAAACAAAGGATTCTGGAACTTTTCTCAGAATTTTTAAAAAGTACTTTTAACTAAATGGTCTTAAAGTGATTTTTAGTGGATGAAGTCAGTTCTTCTGATGTTTACGCAGGAGTCCTAACAGAGCAACCACAGGTGTAAGTCATAGTATTAACCATGGACATGTCCCACTAAGATTTGACAACCAGAAAGTATCCAATTACTTGTCTTTAACTTTAAAGCAATTTGTCAGTTGTTTTATAATTTAAAACCAAACTAACATTTTTTTATTTTTATTTTTTTATGTTTTACTTGAAAGGTCTGTTTTAGCCATATTTCTTTTACGTAAATTTAACTTGGTTTGATATTTTGTTATATAATCCATTGCAAAGCCTTCCCTGCATTTTTAAGTGTGGCTTAGTGTCCAAATAAATTTTGGGACCATATTAGAATAGGGCATACATTCTTTCCCTGTATCACTCTTTCAGTGATTGGATACAAGCCGTGTCATCAATCTTGATGTAAAAATGTTTTACTCGTTTGCTGAGGTTCATTGAGCAGCATGAAGGAAGTATTTATCCTCAAGACATAAATGATGAAGGATGATAATGTGATTGTGGGTAAAGGGGTATGATGGGTCAAGAAGACACTTCCCTCTACAGTATTTTGCCCTGACTGCTTGTATAACTGCAAGTGCACTGTAACACCTTGAACATTTAGATGAGTAAAAGCTTGTTTAGATGATTTATCAAATAGGATGAGTTCTTCAAGGCGACTTGCCACCATGCCTGTTAGCATGAAGCTTGATTGTATTTCTGATTTTTTTTTAATTTTTTTAAAAAACATTTTATAATGTGGTGCAAAGTCTGCGAACAGTTGAGCTGTACAACTGGACTGTTGAAGTGTGTGAAAATAGTACACACTCTCTTCAACTGAAGTGCCAGACATGACATAGAAAGAGAAACCTTGATGAAAAGATGGAGAGGAGAAGAGAAGTGTAACAAAGACAAGGGGGTTTCAACTTTGTTTGCTCTCCACGCTGAAGACAAATGGCTAGTAAGACGACAGGCTCTTCAAGAGACACCCTAGGCCCAAGAGATGTTTTCTGTAGCTGTCACACTTCAGGAGTGTATGAAAGGGTGTGTGTGTTTGTTTCTGTGGAATGGTATTGAATTCAGCTCTTTCCCATTAGTAACTGACATGATCCATAGAAGCACCCTTACAACACAACTTTCTATACCCACCTTTTCTCAGCCATCTTGGTTGATTGAGTTTAGCTTTAGCAGGGTGTCCTTGGGTAATAGGTAAGGAAGATTGTATGTGGCAGGCAGGTGTAAATCCCAATGGCTGTATTGCTGGTTTTAGCAGAAAGTGGAAGAATGGGAAAGATATTTCCCAGCACACCCATTCTGTGCACAATGATCTGAGGATTCAGCAGCTGTTCTGCACTCAGGGAACTCTGTGTGTCCATGTGTGTGTGTATGTGTTTATGCCTGCACTTGTCTATGCTTAATGAGTATGCTATGTATAGTGCACAGGGTTATCTGGATGGCATGTTGATGAAACATGCTCCTTGCATGCTGTTTTTGTTTTGACATCTTTGATGAAATGGAAACATCATACTAACAGTTGTAGTCAAGAATAATCCTCTTGCACTGTGCTGCTACAGAGCATTCTCTTACTGCTGTTGTACAGAAAAAGAGGAAGGAAGGTAGGAAGGCATTGTAGCATCTTTTGTATTTTTTAAGAAAGCTCTTTCTCTCTTTTTCACTCCTTCTAGATCATCAGATTTTTCACACTTATTTTCACCTTGTCTTTGCTTCCTATTATAGGGACATTTAAATAGCAAAAATGTTGTTTGTGTTGGTTTTAAGTATTTTCGTGACACCCAAGACCACAGAATAAGATTAATAACCAATATTCACCTTATGCGCCAGGGAAACTAGAGCGCATGTGGATGTACAGATATGCCTCTGTGCTCATGAAATTCCAAGAGACAACAATGACAAGACATTAAAAATATCTCTGACACCTCTGGTCATCTTTTAAAGTAATTCCCCCATCACGTTATAGTTAAAGTATATTTTTGAGTGTTCAACCGCAATGGGGGAAGGGGTGACAATATAGACACATACTGTATATATGTGAAAGTGTACGTTTTATTTTATATTCCGTTTTCAACCATTTTAATCATATTCAAGCCTTTTTAAAATGTGTGGTGACAATTAAGTACAAATGTGGGGGGCCTGGGTAGCTCCGAGTAAAGACGCTGACTACCACCCCTGGAGTTCGCGAGTTCGAATCCAGGGCTTGCTGAGTGACTCCAGACAGGTCTCCTAAGCAACCAAATTGGCCCGGTTGCTAGGGAGGGTAGAGTCACATGGGGTAACCTCATCGTGGTCGCTATAATGTGGTTCGCTCTCCACACACGCTATGTCTCCGCGGTAACGTGCTCAACAAGATTGAGGCATTGAGGCGAGTCACTACGCCACCATGAGGACTTAGAGCTCACTGGGAATTGGGCATTCCAAATTGGGGAGAAAAAGGGGAGAAAAAAAAATAAAAGTACAAATGTAATATCCTTTAATGTCATGAACTTGCATGTGAAATAATACAAGCTGTCACTTGAAATTTTATGTCAGCTACACATTTTTAGGGGTGGGAAATTAAATGTGTTAATTTCTGCGATTTAATATTTTTTTGTTTAACACAATTAATATATTATTTATTTTTTTTACTTCCTGGGCCTTTACGCGATAGAAAGGTGTCCTGAGTTGTTCCTGGAAGGCTACTCAGCCTTACAGTCTCCGATAACGGAGTGGGGTTAGGGCATCTGCTGCCTGCCAGGAACAAACCCAGGCACATTTGTTCAGTGGGCGAAAATTCACTATTGTTTTTCCCCACTTTCTGTGGCTGAAATACATTTTCAGGAGGTACACGCTCTACTTGACTGGACATCCTAGAACAGAAACTGATTGTGTGGAAAAGCGCACGCTTATTCATTACGCACGGCGCATGGACCGGGAGCGGATTTACTGTACAGTGAATGGAGACTTCAAGTGTTGAGCCAGGTGTGGGAAAGATACAGGCAAGCTGCCGTATCTCTTCGCATTGCCTGTAAATATGCAACTACTGTCGTCTGAACCAGTGTCAAAAGTGAAACCACCCGAGAGAGACCCAGCGTGTGCCCGATAGAGACTAAAGGACCTGGCCGTTCAGCAAATTACAACCAAGTATATAGTACTTGTAGAGACTGAACGTCAGCCAGAGAAAATAATAGTTTTGAGATTTTAAACTTCAGCAAATTAAACTTAAGCATTCAGTATGTTTTATATCTGAGTGTATAGTGTCTAATATTGCATTGGCAGTGTTTACTTAAGTTTCTCTTGCCAATAAATTTTGATATGAATTGAATCTGCCCATTTGATCCTGTTATTAAAAAAACAGCAGAATATTTTGCCCAAATTGTTGCCCAAAATTACAGCATGTCCACTGATTTATGGCATGTATACATATACTTTTCAACATGTACATATTTAAATAATTTAAATAAATGATGACTAACCAATTTCTTGCAAGTTCTTTGAGACAAAGCATGAAGTAAAAATATGTATGATGATTTTTTTTCATGTTTGTTGTAATGTATCATGTACCACAATTTAATCGTGATTAATCACAGAAAACCATGCAATTAATTAGTTAAGATTTTTTAAAGATTTTTTTAATCGATTCATAGCACAAGAAGTTATTAACAAATTGAAACCCAACATTTAAGCAGAAAGACATGTATAACAATTAAACACTTATGTGATAAAAAAAAGTGCAGTGTGTCATTGTCATTGCTGTCCGAATATGATCTGCCAGGTCCGGTTTACCTCCGTGGGTGTCGGAAAAACGACAGTAAAATACCTCACTAGCATTTTCATGAAGTAGAGGGGTGCTGTAGACTTAAACCATCACCTCTCCCACACATATTCCATTTTGATTGACTCTTCTCAGTAGGTGCAACATGAACAGGAAGTTAGATGACAAAATCCGGAAGGGCAGAGTACTGAAAAGGGGCGGGGCTTAATAAGGTGAACTCTAGCATTTTAGTAGAGTAAAAGCATTAAAGGGTTAGCTCACCCAAAAATGAAACTTCTGTCGTTATTTACTCACCGTCATGTCATTTCAAACCTGCGTGACTTTCTTTTTTCTGTGTAATGGAAAATTCGATATTTTGAATAATCAACTGCCCACTCTTTTTCATGCAACTCCAACGAATAGGGACTGAAGCTTTAAAAAGGGTGCAAAAGTACCATGAATGTTCTCTATACAGCTACAAAGTCATACAAAGTGGACCACTTGTATGATACTTTTAATGTGCTTTTTTTTTGTTGTCCTTTTTAAAGCTTGAAATCTCTTCCCATTCATTATAATTGCATGGAAAAGACTCAAGAGCAACCTCTTACATTATTCAAAACAACTTCTTTTGTGCTTCATTGAAGACAGATGTACAGGCTTGGAACAACATAAAGTTGACTAAATAATGACTGAATTTTCATTTTTGGGTGAACTATTCCTTTAACTGCCAAATTCATACTTTATTAAAGTTGTTAAATTGGTGCACAAACTGCCATGAGAGGTGACGAGTCTAATATGTAGATTTGTTTTATTAGTGGACATATGATTTTGGCCTAAGGGTCAGTTGCCAGTATGTTGCCGAGACAATCACAGAGCAAATCAAAGAACAAAGGCTGGTTTGATTTGGACTGACTGGGCTGCTCTACAGGTGCGCTATCATACGGCCAATCACCATGACAACCATTCAAATGGAAGGTACTGTGTAGTGTGTAGAGAATAACAAAGTATGTGTAGAACGCTGGGGCCAGGAGTGAGAAAGAGAGGAGAGGAGTCTCTGTAACTGGGTTGACATTGTTCCCATTTTTAACTGTGAACTTACTAAACTGGTTGTGGCTAATCTTAAACTGGGTTTTGATAGTGGCCTTTATGCACCACTCCCTAGATGACGCGCATGTTTTGTTATTATGAGTTTATTTATAGGCCATTTGTGTGTGTGGTTTTGGAATCCAGTGAGACACCATGAAAAACTGTTGATAGGTTATATTACAATACATGGTGTTGCTTTTTGTCCTTTGTGTTCTGTGTGTCTGTCTCAGATAGGTATGCATTCTGTTAAAAACTGAGCACAAAAACAGAAATGTGCTACATATAAGAGTGTCAGAGGGCTGCATCGGGAGGGTTGGTACAGGATAACAAATGCTTGCTCGACCTGCCAGCAGTTGACGTGAGGATTATAGAGAGAATGTTCATATAGTTCCTCTATAGTCTCTGGCAGTGGCATAAATAGCTGTTTATCATTCTTTCCATTCACCATGACATTTATTAACAGTGAAGGCATCACTACAGGAATGGTCTAAGTGTGTCTGTATGATTTTGTGCATAGGACAGGGGGATGAGAACTAGGAAGGAGAACCTGCATTTCCTCATCATCTCAAAGAGGAAGTGAACATAGAAAGTACTCTTTGTTTAATTTGTATGTTACATTAATTTACAGTTCTATTTCAAGCCAAGTGGGACTAGTAAAACAAATTCTGCTCAGAAATCTGTGGGTAGCTATTTAAAATCAGACGTTTAAATGTAGTCCCAGGTTTCTGATTCTAAAACAGATTCCATTCAAACAGTTTTGCCTCTACATTGTGATTGAATGAACCACATTTGATGCTGTTGTTGGATCCAGATTGATGCACACATTTGACTACATTCTACACAAATGTGCCAAGTGGCTATTTTGCTTGTCAAGCGTAAACAGCCTACAGGTAGGCCAATGAAATACAGAGGGGTCCAGTAGTCTGAGACCACTTGTGTAAATGCTTCTATTTTGCATTTTACATTGATTATAAATTAGACTACCACCAAAACAATGTTGAAGTTGAATTAACATGTCACACATTTGCTAACATTATATTAACAGTCTAGAAAAGCAGAAATGTAGCCTATAATCATACAATATTCTTCATTCACTTTTCAAAATATTCTTTGTTTTACATTTTAAGACAATAAGCACATTTACATTCACACCAAAACGCTGATTACTCTCTAAAATCCCTCAAAAAAAAAATCTGACAAAGCACGAAATCCGCATTTACATGACATTTGAAATAATCGCGTTATTCTCTGCTTTTGACGTCAAACTGTGAAGAGGCATGCGCTCAACATGTGCGCACATTGAATAAGCCGGTAAAAACGCAGTTTAAGGTGTTTACATGCCACGCGATATCGCCGTAATGGGCAAAAATGTACCCTTGTTGATCGGTTTATTCTTACGCCGTTCTTGACCTTACATCGATAAAGGAATGCTGTTTACATGACCACACGCGTTGTTGTCTTATTAAGCATAACCGGTGTAAGAATGTGCATGTAAACACGCTTGTTAATTTCTACTTTTAAATACATACAAATTTAGATTTTTGATGTGGTCTCGGACTTCAGGAGAATCAGTTTGACTGGGCCTTAAACTCTTGTGCATGTGTGGCAGTAGGACATTGGGGATTGCCGTTGCTGTGGTGACCATATGGCTAAGGGTTAGAATCCAGATGGTGATAGCAGAGGATGAGGTCAGACAGTCAGGTCCAGGCACATGCACCACGTGTGTGTGTGTGTACTCAGCAAACTGAAGACACCCATACCCAAACAAAGCCATACGAACAACTGTTGAACTGTTGAGGGATGGGGAGGAAGAGGAAGTGGAGATGCAAAACTAGAGAGGTTGAGGTACTCTTTATAACCTCTGTTTCTCTACTAAAAATATATTTACATCAGTAAAATAATAGAGAGTTAAGTCAAACCCTCACATTTGAACATTTTGACATCTGGTACTTTAATATAAAATCATGATACAAATCATCATATTCTGTATCTGTAGTAGCATCAGTTTCGACTGTATAGCTTTCCCTATACCTTTTTTTTTTTTTTTGTCTCTCTCATGCATTTTATTGGTGCTTGGACAACAGATTATCATTATATTGTAGATATATTCTTAATAGGGATGTGCAAAACTACCAATTTTCATAATCGACTAGTCGGTCAGTTGTTTGAACGACTGGTTGACTAGTCGGTGTTGAGGATAATAATGTATAATTCGGCTCCTTTATGTTCAATTGACCACAATCAGACAAGTTTCAGAGGGATATATGGACGCTAAGTGCAGCACTGTAACATGGTAACTAACAGATATTTAACAAAAATAGGGTATAACGGGGCTAAAGGCAACTTAAGGCCCTTAAGGAAATTTTGCTTTTTTCATGGTCACAAAATGTATCAATGTCAAAAATATGTATTTATTTTTATTGAATATCGATGGAGCAACATCATTTGTAAGAAAATAAATAATAACGGAAGGTTGTTTCGATTAAAATTCAGTTTAAAAAAAAACAAAAAAGGTGGTGAGGGAGCCTTTTACCCCACACTTGGAGTAAAAGGCTCCCTCACTTGGGGTAAAAGGCCCCTTGGGGGTTTAAAGTGATATCGTGTAGATAACAGGGTAATAGTTATAGTGCCAAATTTGTCAACTAATGCAAATCATTTTGAGACACCAAGATGCTTTTTGGAGTAACAAATTAAGGTGATGCTTACTCAAAATAACTACTTCAGAAAAAATCAATTTCCTGTTCATTTCAAACACATTTGGCATTTTATTACATCTCAAGTATTCTATAAACAAACTAATCTCTATTATGATTGGATGAGTCAGTGTGAGCCAATTTTGAACTTTTTTGAACAAATCTATTCGCCCCACTTTAAAAAAAACAATGTGTTTTATAGGGGCCTTTAACCCCTGCAACGGGGGGCTTTTTACCCCAAATGCTTATTTAACAGTTATTGAAAAATGTTTGATTTGATGACCTTAAAACTGAAAATGATAAATCAGTATTTTGTCTCCATTTTAATTAGCTACATACATTTGCAACATTTTAAAAAAATATAAAAAATTTGATCAAATTGCCTCAAAATCAACCTTTAGACATTACACGCAAAGATCTCATGGATCAGGAAAATGTTGTAGTGCATATTGACAAACAGGTGTTTAGGAAAGTACTGTGGTATTTTTTTGTTGCTGTTTAGTGTTTTGGGAGAAAATAAAATCAATGGAGCCATTTACACCGCGGAGCCTTTAGCCCTGTTGTATCCTATAGGCTAAATAACAGTAACATCTTATTGCACAAAACTATCAAAGTCAGAGAAGTAAGAAATAAGAAAGGCTCCAATACAGAGTGGCACAAAACCCCTTATGTTCATCCAAAATGCAGAATGACGCAATTCAATGTAACAAGAGCACTTGGGAGTCTCAGGGTGATCCTCGCTACACATTCAGAAGTGCAGAACACATCTAGTTCACAACATCAAGCAGTTTAAACCTTTTTTACTGCAACTATTTATCAAACAGTGTCAGACAGAATCAGCTGAAGACTTTAATCTCTCCAAAGAACCTCACAAATACAGGAGCATTAATCGTCTTGTAATGTATTGTTGATGTGGCGCTTTGATGGCTGAAACAGTAGCGGTGCATAAATGAACTAAATTTAAAGCTTTAAAGAGACGAAACTTCTTGCAAAAGGTTTTACTGTGTTGACAATTATTCACTTTTAAGAACTGTAAGCTATAATCGTGCTAAAACGTTCTCCAAATTGCGTCTCTCAGTTTATTTGGGAACTGCAACTCCCATTAACCATCACCACTAAAAATATTAATGTTAGTAGTCGACCCCAATATTCGACAAGTCAGTTGTTGGACAACTAGTCGATAGTCGACTGTGGAATATCCACCTTTTTTCCTGACTTCTCCATGGGCGGCGCCAATATGGCGAGAGACTTCCTCTCAGATGCTCCACACTTCCGCTTAGTTGTTGTTATCAGCTAGCTAACGTTACTGGTGATTGCAAGCAGCGGAGGCTCTAGTTGAATATGCGCTGTTATAGGGTGTTATAACAACTACAGGTGCCTTAAAAACTACTGTAAAATAAATGTCACAACAATAAGCCCCCACAAAAGCTGCCAATGCTGAAATATTTCGAGTTGAGCCAGATGTAATAAGCAGAGGTTGCATTAAACTAATTCTCTGTCACTTGCCTATTTTTAAAACATTGACAGATAATTCCAAATGATGTCCGTCATTTTGGAAGATAACAAAGATGAAAAACATTTAAACCAAGCTTCTTCTTCTTGTTTTTTTTAATCATATTTACAAGGTTCATATCTCATGTCGCACTGTGAGTGTATGTGAATGAGGTAGAGACAGAGCTGTTGTCGGCAGAGTGCGTGAGAAGGTAGCACTTGTTAATGCTGAAATAATGGCATAAATAGGAAGATTTTTCAGTGGAACCCATGATGAGCATACACCCTCTTTTCACAGACATGTCCTCTTTTTCGAACCTTAATAAAGCATCCAGTCAGATTTCTAGATTCCCTAAATGTCCGGGATTTGGCTGTTTTCATATTGAAGTGCTCAATAAGAAACGCAATGAAATCTAGCGCATCATATTTGTGGATTCTCTCTCTCTCTCTCTCTCTCTCTCTCTCTCTCGCGTGTTGTGTCTGTCTCTCGCTCTCTCTTTCTCACACACACACACACACACACACACACACACACACACACACACACACACACACACATACAGGGCACGTGCAGCGAGCGCTAGAGTCCAGTAACTTTACCATGCTAATGTGTGTGTGATTGTGTTCTCATCTATTCGGGATTGCGTTAAAACCTAATGTCCATACGCAGACAGTAGTGAGAAAGTGATTTACATTAAGTAAACAGACTGTTCTTCCGTTTTTGTCGTTAATGATATTATAGTGCTTGGTAATGGGAATAAGTTGCAAAGCTGAAGTCTGTTGCATCAACATTGGAAGAATGCACTAAGCATAATGGCTAATTTCGCTGCCTGTGAAAAAGGTGGATACTGAGAAATTTTAAAGATTGCTGAGGCTGTCAGTCCCTAACATTGCTTAACATTTCCTTTTGCGTTTCATGGAAGAAAGGCATATGTGTTTGGAACAACATGAAGGTGAGCAAACTATGACAGAATTTTTATTTTCTTTAGGGTGAATTATCCCTTTAAAGTCAAAATGCTGTTTTTTTTTTTTTTTTTTTTTTTTTTGAGGACGAAGAGAAAAGGACACTTCTCGGTCACTATGCCACGAAGGTAATGAGATCCATCCTTTGCAGAGAAAGAGAGACAGAGATCCACATGAACAGTCCTCTGATGTGACAGTGTAACCTGCCTCCATCTAACAGCATCAGGTGTCTGCTTCTCTCTCACTGGCTAACAGCAGGTGCTCTCCAGCTGGCATCCTGTTTTATTCATTCTGACAAGCTTGTCCACCTGTGCTTTGTACCTGTCCTCAATCTACAGAGAGGCTGACAGAGACAACATTGTCCAGAATCCTGGCAAATAAACGTTGCATAAGACCAGACCATATTTATAGAGATTTGGCCATGGAAAAGAGTCAGAACTAATTATATTACCTATTAAACAAATGAGAGCATCAGTGGTGATGGCTATAATTGTATAGAATTCGCATAAAAAAAAGGAAAAAAAAGTCCTGTCTCCATAAGTACAACACATATTGAACAAATTTCATTGACTGGCACCAGATAAATTGTAGGTATATTAGATAAACTAGCTGTGTTCCAAAACCTAATGTTCTGTCTCACCGCCTACTGATTACATGGCAGTTGCCTTCTAAGGCAGCATCCTAACCATCATAGAACCTCATAAGTGACCAATTTAGTCTGTTCTACGGAGGCAGCAACTTGCCACACAAATAGTGCTCTGCAAGGGAGACTCGTTCACAATTGATTTCAGTAGAGTTTGACGTTAGCATGTTGCTAAGCTAATGGCGTGATTCTCTAATAAATACAAAAAAACACAAATATTGGGTAAAAGAATCAATTTAATCAAACTGAACTATTGTATATTGATACTTTTCAGTATTTAATTAAATATGTAAGGAATAATTGACGACGGACCGTTGAATTATTGAAAAATAATGCACACCCGAGGTGGTAATGCGGTCACGACGTGCATTATTTTTCAATAATTCAACGGTCCGTCGTCAATTATTCTGCTTATACCACGGTTACCACACCTTAATACATCTTTCAGGGTTTTATCTCAAGACATTTTCTGGTTTTCGTCCTTAAAACACTCTTGTGAGTGGAACTACTTTCTTCTGCCATGGATTCAGTGTCTTGCTCTGATGCAGCTCAAGCCTTCGTTGCTAGTTCAACTAGTAACGGAGGATAGCGAGCTTGCGCTGCTTTACTTGAGCACTTATTGTAGTAACGTGTGTGTGTGAGAGTTTGTGTGTGAGTTTGTGTTTGAGGGATCGAAAGAGAGAAACTCAGAAACTGAGAGAGATCGCCTGTGGGATTACCTTTATTTGTTGCAGCTCGTGTCAGAAGTAACATCGCTTCAAAATCGCCAAGGTGTAAGTTTAAGCACTTCTCAGCAGCAGCGAGTGTCGCCATATTTCCGATGTAAACCTTAACAGCTGTTTTCAACCCTACAGAGATGCAGGTGTGCGCTGACATGACGGCTCTACTTTTCACTCTCGATTAAGTGCTGTAATAAGCGTAATGCTTATAATGTTTGTGTGTCCACGTGTGTGTGTGTGTGTGTGTGTGTGTGTAAAGAGAGGGGGAGCATGAGGGTGTTTCCCACAGATATTTCAGATAATATATAAACTGTTGTATTGATCAAGTGTATCTAGCTTTGATACAGTTCAATTCTTCGTTGCTAGTTTGAAAAATTCACTTTAGAACTAGCAATGGATGATGCGCTGCTTTTCGGCACTGGAGTAACAAGGTAGTGCATGTGGGTGTGGGTGTGTGAGCGAGACAGAGAGAGGGGGAGGGGTAGTGTGGTGCTTTCCACTATAGCTATGTGAGGCTGATTAGGACGTAATACTTTTAAACATAAAAAGTTTCACATATTAAAAGTTATTTCGGATAATAGAAACTGTTGTATTGATCAAGTCGCGGGGGGTGCGGCTCTATTTGATGGTCGTGACATGAGTCTCAGAGTGTGTGTGTGTGTGGTGTGTGTGTGTGTGTGTGTGTGTGTGTGTGTTTGTGTGCATGTGAGTGCGTATGTATGTGTGTGAGTGTGAGAGACGAGGGAGCTTTTCAACTGAAATTGAAATAAATGTAGGATATTATAGATATTGTTTTATGTTCTTAACGGATTTACTTTAACCAATGTCTTTGTTTATATGGTTATTTTGCTGTGGTAGCATGTACTGTGTGTGTGTGTGTGTGTGTGTGTGTGTGTGTGTGTGTGTGTGTGTGTGTGTGTGTGTGTGTGTGTGTGTGTGTGTGTGTCAGATGAGACCGAAATAGAGGGAGCCCAAGGAAGCTTTTCAATCGAAATTGAAATACATTTAGGGTATATAGACATTGTTTGACGTTCTTAACCGATTTACTTTAACCAATGTCTTTGTTTATATGGTTATTTTACTGTGGTAGCCTGTAGGGCTCTTTGAAATAACTGAAATAATTTGGTGGTGATATGGAACTGTTAATCGGTCAAGACCTGGAACTACTTCATTGCCATGTGTTTACTTGAAAAATAATTGCACACCTTAGAAATTTTTTTTTCACTGAGCTTGGATTGCCTTTCCTGTGAAAGGTCAATGCAATGCTGCCTTAGAATTTGGTCAAGACGAGTATCGTATGAGGCAGCATAATAAAGTTGTCTACCATTTGGAACAGCCTTTGTTTCAACCTATGATGCCTTAAAGATGTGTAGGTAGCTCGCTAGTTTTGGAATAGAGCAATTGTCTCTCAATACAGCACCAATATCATATTAACACATAGTCAAACACACAGCAGCCATTCTCTGCTGATGAGAGCCAATGGCTCCACTGTCAGTGATATATGACTGGTAATAAACTTCGAATGTGCAGCGTAGGGTCGCAGTCAATAAGCTGTCCAGCCTTGCCATAACTTCACATTATTAGGTGTTAACGCTGGGTAAATAAGCTACCCTATACTAGCAAAACACACTGCCTGGAGGTAGTATCATTGAGTCAATAAGCTATCCTGTTGTACAATAAAGTATTTCACCTAGGAACTGGAGAGGTTCTGAAATTAGCTTGAGAAGAATCAAGATTTTGTTGAAGGGTTCATTGTACCTCAATGTTGTTATCTTTAGTGGACATGAATGTACTCTTGACCTCATATATTCTCATGAACTCTTTTATTAGGAGCATTATTGAGTATGGTTAGTGCAAACATACTCAATTTAGCAAACATACTGTAAGGATCCTGTCATTGTCTAGTCTTGGTTTTTCACTTTTATGACAGGATTCGGACACTCTGGTTGTTTTGTTGCATTTTGTCTCTCATGTGTTTCTCTGCCCTGGCTATTTCTGTTCTTTGTCTTATTACCTGGCCCTGCCCCCTCGTCAGGGCCGGCCCGTCCTACAGGCAACACAGGCGACAGCCTGGGGCCCCAACGTCAGCCACTGACGGTGCCCCGTGAACACATGTAAAGCATTTGAACAAGTCATAAAATTTAAAACATTGATGACTTTTAATTTTAAACTCTCCGCAGTCCAGTGGTTTCCAGAGCACTTACACACTGGATAATGTGCAACGTGCGTGGAGCTGATAATTTAACATACAAATCACAATGACGGTGAAAACTAAAAATATAATATTACATAAAGAATTAGCTCAGAATAATCACAAAAAGACAAATAACTGAACGTGACAAATAAAATAACAGCAGTGTATTGAAAATCGTAAAGCTAAACACTACACACTAATCTGCATAATTTATTCATAACACAATTAATTGCTGGGAACTAGAGTGCAGCTTCTTTTCACAGAATTATTAGACAGGAATTCAGACACTGCTGATATAAAGATGCAAAAAAACTCACATAGAGTGAAAATATGAGCAATTAATCTGGAAAATAACCAAACCATCCTATCTGCAAAGATGTCTGCTCTCTAAGAGGTAGCTATGTGCTTTTTCTTTACATTTGTTTACAAATATATATTTCGAGGTGTTGTGTTAATAGGCCCTATTTAAAATATGTCATTTTATTTATAAATAATTATACATTGCTGTAGTTACCTTATTTTCCCTGATGTTTGAACTTTTATTAACTTTTGCACACATTCTGGCCAACTTTTGTTTTCATTGATTTTGTTGCTCTAAATAAACATTTCAAGCATTGTCAGCAGTGTCCTATACAATTAAAACTATCTAAAACTATTTTAATCAGCATTTTCTTATTTAGTGTAACATTAATGGGTAACACTTATGGTTGTGTTAATATTAGTTAACTACATTAGTTAACATGAACTAACAATGAACAATACTTAATAATCTTATTTATTGTTAATTTCTACACATACTAGTCCATTTTTAATATTAGTTAATACAATATGAACTAACATGAACAAACAAACAACTGTATTTTTATAAATTGACATTAGCCAGGATTAATAAATACTGGAACATTGTATTATACATTGTTAAAGATACCTAATGAAAACAATAGGTTGAGTTTTCTTTAGCTAAAATCAGTTAGTGCTTACCGAAATGTGAAACACTGCCCCCAGTGGCAGAAGTGGTAAGTGTTGTTGGGCATATGGGCATGTACAGTATGAGCTCTATTGTTTGGGTGAAATCTCCACAGAGGGGTGCCAAAAGAGAATAATTAAGTGAGTTGTTTTAACTGTACAGGCTGTAATACAGTGAAGAGGAATACATATTTTATAAACTGTACCCCAAACCCCATAACTAAACCTAACCTCCGAATCACGCTCATCACTGATTATACAAAGACGATCACTTCCTGGTTACAATGTAGGATCCAAACACAGGTCTCCCACACTATTGACGCAATGCGCTTCCGTTCACGCCACATGGGAAGGTAAACGCGCCGGAGCCAATGAAAAATGTTTGATAGGAAATGCCGCTTGTTGGTAAGTCGGTATAATGTGGCCGATCCTAGGGTACCGGAACTCTTAGAAACACCATGCCGACTTTGTGTAGTCATGTTGGACATACAGTTGTTTGTATTTCATAATTAAACATGGAGTGACAAAATTTGTCCAGAGACATTTCCTTTAAATAAATTGTTGGATAGGAGGCTAGCTAGACTTTTATGCCTGAATTGTATCTATTTGGACATCTGTTTGTTGTTGGTCATTTGGGCTGCAACTAACGATTATTTTGATAATCGACTAATCTAACGATTATTAGAACGATGATTCGACTATTCGGTGATTATTGCAATGATTAATCATTAGATCTTAACTGATTATTCAGCTTGTGCCCCGACTTAAAAGGTTGTATTAAATGTGCTTACTAACAATAAAGAGGACAAAATCATCTTTTAAAAATACTTCTAAATGACATTCACTGGACTAAAGGGAAAAAAGACTTTTTATTAAGTTTAATTCAGTAAAGAAATTCACTGCAAACAGTGAAGTGTTTATCAAGTGTTTTTGTCTTGTTTTCCATTTAAAATTGTCTAAAAATCCTTAAAACAAGATACATTTATTTGAGAAGCAACATATATTTAGACTTGCTTTAAGAGAATGTATCTTAAATATAAGTGTATTTTGTATATATGTGTATTTTTTTCACTTTGTTATACTTCTGCGAGTGCAGTAAAGACAAAAAAATACTTGTAATCAAGATCTATTCTTTAAAAGCAAGTCTAAATATCTTATATGCTGCTTCTCAGGTGAATGCATCTTTTTTTAAAGGATATTTAGATATTTTAAATATTTGTATTATTATTTGTATTTTATATTCAACATTCTCAGATGACAATTTTTTTATTCTGCAGCATAGCTGCTAAAGTAAATGTACATTGTTTTAAAGGAGCTTTAGATATTTATATTGGAAAACAAGCCAAAACAAAAACAAGTCAAAAACGTATTTTGTTGCAGTGTATAATGGGGCGAAGACTACCCTCTCTCACCTTTTTGTTTACTTCAATCCATCTTTAACTCACAAAAAAATGCTGCGTATTGCCAGTTTTCTTCTCGATATGAAATGCACAGTGACATATTATGATTCAATAAGTTGCGAGCCATCACGTTATAATCTAGTTGCAGCAAGCGCACGCTCAAGGGACAAACGTCCCTACGACAGAGTGTGCATCAGCCAGGTGCAGGTAGATCGGGACACTTCGCGCAATTCATAGAAGAGGCGCTGACCGCACAGAGAAATTACCATTTCTGAGTTTGTAGTCATTTACATGATCTGCTTCCATATTATTTTAACTTTAATAAAGCTCTAACACATTAAATATAACTGTATAAAAGATGTAACGCTGGGGTGTTTCCTTTAAATTATTCCACAACGAGAGTGCTTCTGTATTCCTTTATTTTGTATTTTTGTATAATTTCCTCATACTTTGTGATCTACATCACCTGAAGCTATTTGGAAAGTTCAGAGTGCATCTGGACTGTGAGTTGTGTAATTCTTCCTCTCCTCAGTCAGGCACAAGCTGCAATGCTGCTCTCGCACATCATCACTAGAGTTTAATGTGATCTCATGTTACATTAAATGAGATCAAACGACGTTGTCGATAATGTCGACTAATCGTTTCAGCCCTGTTGGTCAGTCTGTATGGGAATAAAAGTTGTACAATGTCTTACAATTTCATACAGGTATTGGCTTGTTTCTTTCTAATAAATACGTTCTTTTTGGAGCAACTGCAAACTTTTCTGTTGTGTTCAGTTTAGCTTATTAGATATAGGGTTTGGGTAAGGGGTTAGACTTTATGTTTAGGTTTGGGTTAAAGGTTAAACTTAGGAACAAAACATAATAACATCATTCATTGGTTTGTTTCTTTTTCTCTATTGGTGTTAAAGTTGTATGCTGTTGTACCAGCCAGCTTGTAAGATTTCATTCGATTTCACAATCTTGTACTGATTATTACGACTTATCACGAGCCTGGGTTGTACAAGTACACTTTTCAAGTAAAAAAAATTTAAAAAGAAAAAAATGTATGTACTGTTAAAAATTAAGACCAAGTATATAAACACTTCCTGGTTTTCCAAAGTTAGTGGAACTGTGCTAGGACACCTTTGAGAACTTGAGGGGAACTGACTTCATACATCCACTAAAAATGTATGAATTTATGTTCTGAGAAAAGGTCAGATTCCACTTGGTTTGATCTTTTGTTTCTAATGTCATAAAATACATTTGACATTTTGTGGCTCAAGTGTCAAAATATTTTTTTGGGTCAACTTAAGGTTTAAATCTTTATCATGGTGTTTTGATGAATTGCATCTCTGTTTTATCAAACAAAGTAAGTGCAGGCAGTAATACTCTCAAACATTCTATCAGATTACTCGAGACACGCAAGTAATGCAGTCGTAATTGGTTAAGGAATTAATTGTTTTGTCTACAGCATAAATGTACACTAGTTGTGAGATTAAATAAATTCAATTTTTCAGGATTCAATAAACAGTATTCATTAAATAACTCCTAGCTATATAGACACTCCCACAGTGATTTTCATGAGACTTACTGTAAAGTACATGTCAGTAGAGAAAGAAAAGAGATCATAGTCAACAGTTAATTTCAGAAGTAGAATGTGAGTAGATTGCGATGACCAAGTCTTAGTTATTTGTTTATTACTACACTAAAAACCCTAATAAGTTGACTACTAAATTGATTGAGTAAACTCATTCCCTCAATTAAATTGAGTAATGGTGTCTCCAAAACTTGTGTAATTAAGTCCACTTAACTTGGTGTTCATATGGAATGAATTTAACTATTTAAGTTAAGACAGATTCAATAGACATAACTTAGATTTAGAATAGCACAGCTCAAATAAAGAAGATTATAACAGATTCTAGGTCAGTCATTAAATAAACTTAATTATCCACTGAAATGCATATATACAGTTGTGCTCAAAAGTTTGCATACCCTGGCAGAAATTGTGAAATTTTGGCATTGATTTTGAAAATATGACTGATCATGCAAAAAAAACTGTCTTTTACTTAAGGGTAATGATCATATGAAGCCATTTATTATCACATAGTTATTTGGCTCCTTTTTAAATCATAATGATAACAGAAATCACCCAAATGGCCTTGATCAAAAGTTTACATATGCTTGAATATTTGGCCTTGTTGCAGACACACAAGGTGACACACACAGGTTTAAATGGCAATTAAAGGTTCATTTCCCACACCTTTGGCTTTTTAAATTGCAATTAGTGTCTGTGTATAAATAGTCAATGAGTTTGTTAGCTCTCACGTGGATGCACTGAGCAGGCTAGATACTGAGCCATGGGGAGCAGAAAAGAACTGTCAAAAGACCTGCGTAACAAGGTAATGGAACTTTATAAAGATGGAAAAGGATATAAAAAGATATCCAAAGCCTTGAAAATGCCGGTCAGTACTGTTCAATCACTTATTAAGAAGTGGAAAATTCGGGGATCTCTTGATACCAAGCCAAGGTCAGATAGACCAAGAAAGATTTCAGCCAGAAGAATTGTTCGGGATACAAAGAAAAACCCACAAGTAACCTCAGGAGAAATACAGGCTGCTCTGGAAAAAGACGGTGTGGTTGTTTCAAGGAACACAATACGATGATACTTGAACAAAAATGAGCTGCATGGTCGAGTTGCCAGAAAGAAGCCAATGCCACAAAAAAGCCCGGTCACAATATGCCCGACACCTTGACACGCCTCACAGCTTCTGGCACACTGTAATTTGGAGTGATGGGACCAAAATAGAGTTTAATGGTCACAACCATAAGCGCTATGTTTGGAGAGGGGTCAACAAGGCCTATAGTGAAAAGAATACCATCCCCACTGTGAAGCATGGTGGTGGCTCACTGATGTTTTGGGGGTGTGTGAGCTCTAAAGGCACGGGGAAAATTGACGGCAAGATGAATGCAGCATGTTATCAGAACATACTGGCAGACAATTTGCATTCTTCTGCATGAAAGCTGTGCATGGGACGCTCTTGGACTTTCCAGCATGACAGTGACCCTAAGCACAAGGCCAAGTTGACCCTCCAGTGGTTACAGCAGAAAAAGGTGAAGGTTCTGGAGTGGCCATCACAGTCTCCTGACCTTAATATCATCGAGCCACTCTGGGGAGATCTCAAACGTGCGGTTCATGCAAGACGACCAAAGACTTTGCATGACCTGGAGGCATTTTGCCAAGATGAATGGGCAGCTATACCACCTGCAAGAATTTGGGGCCTCATAGACAACTATTACAAAAGACTGCACTCTGTCACTGATGCTAAAGGGGGCAATACACAGTATTAAGAACTAAGGGTATGCAGACTTTTGAACAGGGGTCATTTCATTTTTTTTGTCTTTTGTTGCCATGTTTTGTTTTATGATTGTGCCATTCTGTTATAACCTACAGTTGAATATGAATCCCATAAGAAATAAAAGAAATGTGTTTTGCCTGCTCACTGCACACTAAAAATGGTTCATATATTACCAATTCTCCAAGGGTATGCAAACTTTTGAGCACAACTGTACCTGTACTTCAGTTGCACTTGCACAATGTGAACTTAAATAGAATTAACAGGATCCAACTTGACCAAGGGGACACAGTTCATCACTTGAAAGAACTATTTGCAACAAAACAACATAATAATACTACAAAAGAGCTAAAAACTCTATGATTTCTTAATAACAACTATTTAAATGCCCCCATATGTTCCCTTTGACCAAAGAAACGTAATTAAATAATTAAAAAGCATGGATATTCCCCAAATCCTCAATTTTGTACTCAATTGTTTGAGTTATTAAGACTTTGAATATTAAGGCTATAGATTTTTAAGATAAATAAGTTCAAGGAACAGAGATATTTGAGTTATGAGCCCAAAACTTGACGTTTCAAGTATTAGGAGAACTTGATTTTACCAGTATTGACAACATTAGGGTTTATAGTGAGTTGAACGTCTAGTCTGCAGACCCAGCTGTTTAGCACAGCCCTTCCCCAGTGTGCAGTGTCTGAGGGTGTAGTGGAAGTCTCTAAAGTCTCTCTGTATCTGTGTAATCCTGAGAGCAATGTTCACAAAGCTCTGCTCAGTCTGTGCCCAGAGGTTACAGACGCCTGCCAGGAGTTTTTCATGTTTTTATTGTATTTCTCAGGTGACCAAGTGCTTGTGAAAAAAACTTTCACTGCAGTCTCTCATTTGGATTATGGTCTATGTATACACCTTTCTATCCACTTACTTTAAGTTTGAATAATACAAATACATCCCCTTTTACCTTTTTCGTGCTGGCCGGTACTGAGTGAGAGAGGAATCTCACTCTGCCTTTGTCTGAACTTCATGTGGTTATTGGTAATACTAGCTTCTCTCTTTCAGACTAGCTTAATATGATAAGTGGCTCGGTAATGTTGTTATAATCGTCAAGCCCAGAGCTGAAAATGCATCACAATCTGACTGAACCCAACTAAAACTCCCTTATAACACTGGAAACGCAGTTTTGCTACAGTAATGCAAGGTTGCTGTGGTAACAGATTGGCTATAAGTGGGGTCATTTGATTATTTGGCCATATTTTGTGGTTATATGACATTGAGGTTAATGATTAATGGTTGTTTGAGATGGTTTGCCAAGGGGATGTAGTGGGTTTTCAGTCTTGATCTAGACAATGGTGGATTCTTGCCTTGTCTGCATGTGTGTTGTGAGAGAGATATTGCTAAGAGGACAGTATCTCTTAATCAGCCTTGAGAGCTCAGTGCATTAGCTTCCGATCTCTAAGCAATACATCACATCATTTCACTAATTAGTATAGTGTTTACAAATTCCTAGACCTCATTTATACACAGCCACCCCCACAAAAATTTGCACTTCAGCTGTGTCTTAACATATAGCACAGTTTTTAGGTCAGGGATTTAGTATATTTAGTAGTATATAGTATATATTTTTTGTCTCCCTGTGTTAACAAGGAAGGTTTTTGGACCTGCTATAGACCCTAGGGGCACCCCATTATCCCCATCTCTTACCAGCCTGTCTGGCTGGATCCCATCCTGCCTCCCACTCACCCTCCCTGGGTACCCCGCCTGCCCTGCCTCTCTCTCCTTCTCCAGCCTGTGAGCAGGTTTAATAACAGAGGCTCCCCTGCTCTCTGTGGGGGTCCAGACACTCAGACTAATGTAGGGAGACAGACAGGGAGGCTATGTGTGTTGCATACTATATAAGATACATTTAAACTAATAGCCTTCATAAACACACCCACGCACAGATGGTCACATACAATGGACAATACTGTCTGTGCTTTGAAAGAATAGGTAAAAAATATTCACATGCTTATTATACCAATGGAGTCCCACTGACAGTACAGTAATCACTACACATTTGTGGGCTTCCCCATCTCTATTGTATTTGCCTGCTGTAGTATGTCATCTGATGAGCGCAGGGGTCAGAGTTCACTGACCATCACCCCATCCACAGGCTGGCCCTGGGGTCTGATGATAATTAATTAGTTGTGAGCCACTCGAGCTGGTAATGTACTGTTTGTCCCTCTAAAGCAAACCTGGGCCTGTAGTCAAACAGGCTACTTAATATAATCCCTTCTCGTGAAATCTTCAAAAGATGCATGCTGGGCAGTTTGCTTGCAGATGGCACAGATGGTTTGAAGTCTTACTGAACCAAGAAATTTACTTTAAATTAGACCAATATATGCGCCAGAGAGATTAATTGGCTGATATTTGGCCATTTTGAGATTAGCAGCCGAAGACGGGCCCAATTGGCAGATTAAGGGTGCTTTCACACTTGGTTCGATTGCTTGGACCGAACCCGAGTTCGTTTCCTCCCCCCTCCCCTAGCTGGTCTCTGTTCACATCATATTTTTTGGGTCTGAACCGAGGTCTCAACGTGAGTACAAGCAGCAGTTGCTTACCACTGTAACTAGGTAACAACTCAAGAAGACATCAGCTTCGCAGTGTTATTGAAGTATTCATCTCTTTGGACATACAGTACAACCAAAACTTTACATGCACAGAATGACTGTTGTGTTTGTCTCCCGTGGATGCATTGAATGTGCAATGATGTGATGAATATTAGCGTTTGTCTGCTGCTAGCCAGCGAATGCATTGCAAAAGATGTGAAGAATGTGAGCTGCTTTCTGAAGGGGATTTATTTGGACACAAGCAGCTATGAAAAATGCATTATACCACTATAATTGTAATCGGGATCTTGCAAAGACGCCAAATATATGTCATCACTAGCGGTTTACTTCAGCGATTTGGTACGATTGTTCGGCTGACTGTATGCTATCAGGCTTAATGCATGAATATTTGCCAAATAAATAAATGGATATGAAATATTGATTTGATCTGAAATTATATATGATGAAACTAGCACAGCTATGTAGAAAACTGATTGTCTGGGACAATGGTCAATTATACTTTTTAGCAGTCATTATACAAATACTTAAGCAAAGAATTCTGTGATTGCCCAATCAAGTAATCCGAAAAAGGTTTATTAAGCAACAACATTGTTTTTATTGTAATGTCCAGGCTCCTTCTGTTTGTCTAACCTTGCTTTGGCATCAAGCCTATTTTTTTGGTTAATTATTAGGCTATACATTAAGAGAACACTGCAGAAAACACATTACATACACACAGTTTAATGTTAGTCAGCAGACTGAGGGGAAGGTGTTGATGACTTCCTGCTATTTCTACTCCCAGCAGGCTGTGCTCACTTAATCACGAAAAGACCTCTCCACGAAGACTCGCACTCAAATGCCCTGCTGCCGTTTAAAAATAACCAAAAACATTCTCTCTCTCCTGTGACGCATGTTACCTCCCACCAGATTCCAGTCGAGGGCTTTGTTTTCTCTTTTACCTGCCTACCGGCTAAAACAAGCCATTTTTTTTTACCTTTTTCTAGTCTGACACATCAGCTGTGATAGGATGATTGGGTTTTTTGAACAGTGAATATAATTTGCTGTGAGAGGGACTTTGATAAATCTGACTGTAATCCGATTCTGTATCATGACCCTTGACCTTTTGCAAGTGCCTTGGACAGTTTTATTACAATGCCTGTTTGTTCATCCATCCATCCTCATCACTCCATTTTTATTATGATTAAGTCTCTTCTATGCTTTTTTTTTTCCTGATCTTTTGGCTCAATATAAACATTCAGATATCAATGTAATTTTGAATCATTTCAGAGAACATTGAAAATAATAAATACAAATGTGATTAATGGGGAACAGTTTTATAAATGAGGTCACTATGATGTGATGCTAGTAGGACAGATGGTGAAACACAGAGGCTCTGTGGAGCGCTTTTAGTATTTGTTTTTTAGAAATGGGCTACAGTATTTTATGCCACTCAGTATGTACAGTAGATCACTCCAAATTCGGTCAAAAAATTGTGAGTTTCTGAGGAGTTATAAAGAGGAGAACTGTCTGGTCTCTTTGTTTATGACAAGAGGAATTGGATGTAAGGAGATGAAAGCAGATTGAATGTCTGTTTAATGTCTTTTTCCTTAGCACATCTTAAATAACTGTGCTTTGAAAAGCTTAATTTTCAGTTTGGGGCAATGTTTGTGGAGAGGGGCTGGGGGACACATCCAAAATTACTTAAAAATGAGGAAAATCACAAGCAATTTATCATACAGTAGCCAACAATATTTCACAGTGCTGCTGCATCAAGTTTCAAGAGTAAGCCACAGTAGTAAAAAAGCTGGAGGTTTTTATAAAATTAGAGAGATTTTTTTACATAGAAATTCCTGTTTATAGTTAATTATTAATTCAAGGAATAGTTCACCCAAAAATGAAAATTCTCTCATTATTTACTTCACTCATGCCGTCCCAAATTTCAGAAGAACAAGAGACATTTTGAATGTCCCATTTGCTGATTTCCATATAACGGCAGTCGATAGGGACTAATTTTAATGCCTTATAAAGGACCCAAAAGTATCATAAAAGTAGTCCATGCATGTCCACTCATCATTTTCCAAGTCCTCTGAAGGCATATGATAAGTTTTTGTGAGAAAAAAGCCGATATTGAAGTTATTTTACTGTGAAAATCTTGACTTGACTAAAATGAGTCCCTATCAACTGCCAATGTATGGAAATCAGCGAACAGAAGATCCTTGGAAAATTCCTCCTTTTGAAGAAGAATTTTATAGGAGTTTGGAACGACATGATGGTGATTGAATGATGACAGAATTTCAATTTTTTTGGTGAACTATCCCTTTAAAGGAACATTGCGGGTTCAATACAAGTTAAGATCAATCTACAGCATATGTGACATAATGGTGATTACAACAAAAAATTGTTGCAGCTCGTCCTTTAAATAGAAAGTAAAAATTGAGGTTACAGTGAGGCACTTCCAATGGAAGTGATTGGGGCCCATTTCTGGTGGGTATAAAGGCAGAAATGTGAAGCTTATAATTTTATAAAAACACTTAATTCTTCTGTTAAAACTTGTGTATTATGTGAGCAGTTAAGTTGTTTAAATCATCGTTCTTATGGTCGTTTTAGGGTTTACAGCATTACGCCATCATGGCAAATAAGTTGTACAATTGGAAATAACACAGAAAAGGTTAGATTTTATCACACTAAAATTAGTCTTGTGGCTATACTTGTGAAACAGTGAATATTTTAACATTTACGGATTGGGCCAATTCACTTCCTTTGTACGTTTCTCACTGTAAACCATATATTTGCTTTTTGTAAAACAAAATAAATAAATAAAAGGAGGGGCAAGTTGGAATACATTTTTGTTTTAGTCAACATTATACCACAAATGCTGTCGAATGAGCTCAACTTGTATTGAACCCAGAATATTCCTTTAAGTACCTAAGAGGTGTATTTTCAAATGTTTCTTGAAGATCGTGATGGTCATAGCAGCTCGGGTGGAGGTTGTAGTTTGTTTCACCACAGAAGAAAAGAGACAGTGAAGTTTCTGTTATTATGTTTACTTTGTATTTATTGCCAATTTCACTCATTTCACTCTGTCTTCCTCTGCATAGATGTGGATGACCCCACACCCTTCCCCACAGGGTCTCTTCAGAGAAGAAAAAAGGGCCTAGCAGGTCTGCGTCAATCCCAACAGAAGTCTAAACCGGCGCTGCTCATCGGCCTTCCACAGGATTTCCGACAGATCTCTTCTATCATCGATGTGGACATCTTGCCCGATACACATCTTCGTGTCCGTTTGCACAAGGACGGCACCCACAAACCCCTGGGCTTTTACATCCGTGATGGCGTCAGCGTTCGCATTACAGCCCAAGGGGTAGAGAAGGTTCCGGGCGTTTTCATTTCACGCCTCGTGAAGGGCGGTTTGGCCGAGACCACAGGATTACTGGGAGTTAACGATGAGATTCTTGAGGTGAATGGTATCGATGTGGCAGGGAAGTCACTGGACCAGGTGACTGATATGATGGTCGCAAACAGCCACAACCTCATTGTGACGGTGAAACCTGTCAATCAGCGCAACAACACCATGCATTGCGCGGGCAAAACCACAGCCGGCAACAGTTCTGCTGGCTCGGGAGGGTCTGCCTTCTCTCATGACTCTGCCCCCAGTCCCGCCTCACACAATCCCAGCCCGTACAGCAACAGCAACAGTGTGGCTGAAGGAGATAGTGATGACGATACTGATCTCATCATAGAAAATGACAATTTGCTTACATACATGCCACACCGCATGACTAATGGCAATGTCAGCCATGGTAACGCCCTGTCATCGGGCTCATTTACACACAGGCCTCTCCCGCAAAGTGTTTCCTTGCCCAGTAGCAGCTCTTTGTCAGACAGCAAGGCCTCTTTAAGCTCCCTAACCACACCGACTCACAATGGCAGCCCCACCAAGATGAGTAGCAGCCAAGAAAGCATGAGAGAGGATGGAAACTTCATTACATTGTGAGCAAGTGCGCTACAGTATGCTTTACACTGCAACGTCTGATCTTGAGAGTAGGAGTCGGTATGACACGTTTATGCACATTTATAAGAACATGAAGGACTATTATATTATTATTAACTATAATTTTTTTGCCATTACTGTCACAAAACAACAAACTGTTCATAATAATTTCTGTGAATGAGGACCTTCAACCCAGAATTACACGTTGCACAATCTAGCTGGTTTCTAAGGGTGCATTACACACTCCGAGGGGCTTCAGCATGTGGCTGTCATCATATGGAAGTGCCTTACGGCTCTCCATTCCTTGCGCCTTAGTTTTAAAAAAATTATTATTATTATTATTTTTATCTGTTGCCAGGACATATTCATCTCACCTGTGAAACTCTATTTATGGTACTTCATTGGACAGTCGATCTGCTCACAAACACTGCGAATGAAGTGCGCTAGCTACTACTGGGATGCCTGACGTTATCGCTTGCACATCTCAGAGGGCGTGAGAGAAATGAATCGCCTCTGTGAAAGTGCTGCGTCTCTTACTGTGGATTCATCTCACTTTTTATGATGCCTCTTGCAATGATGACGATAATGATTAATGATGATAATGGTGATGAGGTGCAGAAAAATCTTAAGTGTTAAAACTGATCTGATCAGTGTTGATTATGTTAGATTACTCATCTCGCCTGATACTAATACATATACTGCCCACAGTGTCTGTTACTCAAGATGGCCCAAGAAATCTGCTCTAAATGTTGATTTTGAAGTGTTTGTGAATCATGTTTTGGTAACACTTTACAATGAGGTTCCATTTGTTAACATAAGTTAACAATATTAGTTAACGAACTAACGATGAACAATTGTATTTTTATTAACTAACATTAACTACAATTAATAAATGCTGTAAAAAAATATTTTGTTCACAGTTTGTTAATGATACTTAACGCATTAACTAATGTTAATGAATGGATCCTTATTGTAACATGTTACCCGTGTTTTTAATATCTATAAACTCCATGTGTCTATCATGAGTCTGATATGGTTAGTACCTGAGAAAGAAAGAAGTGTAACATTAAGATGACCCAGCCTTTGTAAACTGGCCTTCCAAGTATGCCAACATTGAAACATGTTTTCACTTTCAGCTTGTTCAGATGCTACTGTACTTATCATCTTAACACTCACAAGTTCCTTTGATTTTTGCATTAACATAATTATGATTTCATAAAAAGCACACACACAGTTTGAAAATATTGGCTGTTTTCATACACATGGATGGTTTAAAATGAGTGGCCTCTTTTTGGTCTGTTCCCTTTCTCCTATAGTGTTGCATTAAGACTGTAACATGGTTTGAACCACTGGATTAATGTTGTCATGTCTTGCACAGGGTCTCTGTTTTTGAAGGCAGTTAACCAATTTTTCCTCCCTCAGTTTTTTTTTTCATTTTCTCTCCAGAAAAATAGGAATCTATATATTTAACTGGCACCAGTGCGGTGTAATTTCAGAAAGACTTGACCTCTCATTGACTCAGTCTGTCTATTCTCCTATGTGCTCTGTTTTTTTGTGAGAGAAAAAAAATAGGAAATTCCTTTCATGTTTGGAAAGGCCAGAATTCTGCACATTGGGACCTTTTTCACACAGTCCACTCCTGATGGCCAAAGCTGTGAGGCTTTCTTAGCCACGGTGAGTGTGTGCGTACTTGTGTGCTCAGTCATATTTTTAAAGTATAATCTTACAGAAACAGTACTAAGGTAGACACTGTCAGACTCCGAGCCAAATATTGGCTTCTTTAATGTCCAACAGATTTGAGCACTGAGCAACCTGTTTTCCTGTAATGGTTTCCAAGGTGAATCCTTGTTTAGACTTTGGAGATACTTGCCGCAGGACTTCCAAGGCTTCATAAGATGTCTATCAAACCATGAGTGATAGATGGTGGAAAGACTTCGAAAGACAAAAAATACCCCTTACTGTGGATCTGTTGAACTCTTTCATTGCAGTTGCTTCTTATCAGCTGGGCTGAACAACCATGATTATACATGGAGTAAATCAAATTAAGAAGATAGTTACTAATATATTTGTTTAGTTTTTGGTAGCACTTTACAATAAGGTTGTGTACATTAACAGTTAATGCAACAAAACCTTTACAGCATTTATTAATCTTGGTTAATGTTAATTTCTATGTATGCTGTTGCATTTAACATTAGAAGTTGTTAACCTTAACATTATGTATTAGAGCTAACGTGAACTACCAATGAACAATAGTATATTTTAAAATTAACATTAACCAAGGTTATTAATTTTGTAAAAATATTGTTCATGGTTCATGACACCTAATGCATTGTCAACGTGTTGAGCGTTATTGTAAAGTGTTGCCAGTTTTTCTTTTCCACCATCCTGAGTGTTTGGAAGGATATGTACAGTTTTAAAGATGTGGTTAGGAGCAGGTGCCAGCAAAATCAATCAGGAGGCCAGTATTTAAATATCATAATTGATAGGTGTGATTCAAGGTTTAGGCTCATCTGCTGTGCATTATCTGGTTTAACTTGATTAGTATAACAAATGAGGTGTTATTTTGCCACAAAAGTGACATTTATCAAGGTAGCCTTTGGTCTGAGAAAGAAGGTAGTTTATTTGAATATGTATAGACTTAACATCTGCACAACATGCAGACAGTGACCCATTGCTTATGGTTTTAACAGCAACACTGTCAGGAGGACAAGTCAAACAGAGTTATTTAATACGTATAGCAAGGGACATATAGAAACGTGAATCGTCAAGTTGTTTTGGTGACTATATTTAATATCTGTTTTATTGTTTTGTGGAGGGAGTAGAGCGAGATGTGCCGGTCTGGATTTGCTGAGAGAAATATTAAGAGATATTTGGCATATAAAGTGTTTTGAACTAGTACACACTGTAGAACAGCACACTTTCAGAGTACCAATAATACTCACATGAGCATTATTTTTATTATGTATAAAAAGAAATATGAAACGGACACTTTTGTATACTAGGAGCCCTTTTTATTTAAAAAAAACAACAACAAAAAAACATTTTATATGTGTGTAAAATATGGAAAGTATTTTTCTTATTCTTGTACTTTTGTATGTATATTAGAATTCTGGAGAGGAGGTTTCTATTTCTTTTCAGTATCACAAACAAAACTCAAATCTTTAGAAGCTTGTGTTTTTATTATAATCAAATGGGTCAAGGTGTACAATACTGTGAATGTTATATGATGATTATAAAATGTTCTATCAAGATAATAAAAGTATTCAAATTGATTTCAGTAATCTGGTTTCTTTTTTTTTTTTTTTTAGCCAAAAGGAAATGGGGTTCATGTCAATGTCAAAATAACAGTAAACAACTCCATCTCCATCCCTTTCATAATTATTATGACAAGTTTCTGCATGTCTTTAGACCTAAATTTGCTCAAATTACACCATTCAATTATTTAACAAAATAAGCACTTTAATTTTTTTTACCTTTTCTCCAGTAACAAGGAAACTTTATTTTTTGAATGAAAAGGCTGTTACGTGTCACGTATGTCAAAGCATCTGCTGCCATCTGCTGGTGGAGACATGAAAAAAGATTACAATTTAATGGCAATGGCCAGTATATTTTAAAGAGGGCCTCTTTAAAATAAATCTACCATTTATTTTGCAAATATCATTAATAAACTCAGAGCTGTGTTAAAATTAGTGTTAATTTATAAATTAATTGATTAAGCTCTGTGGCAGTGTTACAATCTTATCAATTCCTTTCTGTGTGTGTTCTGCCTTTTTCTCTGTTTTATAGTCCCATTCATTTCCTTATGAATTTCAATAGTCTGACAAATTTGATGCCGAACAGTATTAGTGTTATATTTTTTTTTTTAGAAATCCACCTAAACTTAAAGGAATCTTTTCAGGATTTTGTGTGTTTAGATGGTAAAAAGTGTTACAGTTACAAAGTTCTATACCTCTATGATGAAGGATGCAATTATTATAAAAATAATAAAAAAAGTCAAATCAGTCTAAAATGACCAAACAGAACCTGAGGGTTAAAAGTTAAGGGGGAGTTCTTTGAGGAATTGAGTAGATGAAGAACACCCCATGCTAAAGTAGCTGAAATATGTTGCCGCTGGATGACAAGGTACATTCTTATCACATAAAGGTGGTTTTATTATATACACCAGCAAAGTCTCAGACTCCAACTATGAAGATTGTTTAGCCTGGAAAACCCCTCGAAAAAGCAAGAATTTCAAGAATTTTTTAAATATATAAACATGTATGGTCACAGAATATCCAGAGAAGAAGTCCACGTATTTCGACATCCAAACCTCTCAATAAAAAGAGCAGCACATCCTAAAGAAAGTGGTAAGAGAAAATCAAGAGGTTCGGGGTCATCGGGGTCCAGTATATAAAGACAAGCACCTGTGAGAAAGACCAATAACCTGTGATGGACCGAAACTCTCTGGTCACACTTTATATTAGGTGCCCTTTACTATATACTAACATTAAATACATACAAGACTATGTATTTACTCTGTAACTACATGTTGTTCTGCAAAATGCCCACATTTGCTGCTACTGACGTTGAGGTACGTGTAGGTTTAGGAGTAAGGGTAGGGTTAGAGTTAGGTTAGGGTTTGTGGTAAGTTAACAATGTAACTACAAATGTAATTCAATGCAAGTACTTTTAATGTAAGTACAATGCAACAACATGTATGTGCATAAGTACATTTTATCAAATGGTTAAGTACAAAGTAGTTAAGGCCACCTAAGATAAAGTGGATCCAACTCTCTTTTATCATGTCATCTTTGTGTGTTTACGTCCCCTATATTTTATTCAATAAATATAATATTTCTACATTCAAATGCATACATAAATAAACTGACAGTGCCAATGACTCCAATCACATGATGTGACTTTTTTTCTCTAGAAAATATATACTGCATGTGTTAGATTTTTATTATTGGGCTTTTTTGAGCAATATTTTGAATTTGGACTAAACTGTACTTTTAAACTGTTAGCATAATTACAAGTCAAATAGATTAAAAACAATTAGCTTGTTAATGAAAATAAATGTAAGTGTAACAGGACACATTTATATCATACAAACTTGACCTTCCCTCTTAACCTTTGCAACATAGACAAAACGGGAAAATCAAAACATTTTAAGTAAACCATGTAGATCCTAAAGTGTTAGCAAAATATCATGTTCATAAGAGACTAAACTGAACCTTGCATGTCTCTCTTTTCTCAGTTTCTCCTTGAATGAAGAGAAATGCCAAGAGCCTGTCTCAGTCTATAGACTGAGTTCACACTTCCAGAAAGCCATCATTCACAGGAGACACTTGCCATCATTTGTGAGACTCATCCCTTTACTCACAACTATCACTTAGTATTGTGGTATTAGTATAGTACTGTTTTTTTTCTGAAAGAAACAACAGCAAAATAATACAAAAGACAGACACAATATGCTCATGGATGTGTATTTTAATAAAAATAATTCTGTTAAAATTAAATGAGTACAATATTTCTTTATCATGTTTCCAGTACATAGGCATGTCTCTTTTTTTTCCTTTTTAAAAATTGTTTTACTTTTTTATGCTTTTTTTTTTTAAAGGTTCATGCTAAGTAGAGGGTAACTCATTTCAAAATTGCAAAAAGAAAACTCAAATAAAATTATAATTATAATAGAAGTAAATTGTGCACAGCTTGCTATACTCCATTCCATTTGACCTGCTCCTTGTCATTTCAGGCAGGAATTTCACCACATGACAAAGAAGATCTTGACAAGAAGGATATTGGCTACTTTCTTCCCTTCCATATACTTCATGTACGTAGGTCCCTATTTAAAGCCAATATTTAGTTCTATGATGGATTATTTTTAAAACAACAATATACATTTTAGGTGGTTAGACTATGATCCAAAACATATTTGACATTAAAAAGCCATCCTATAACAAAGATCTATTACCATACTTAAAGGTCAATAAAAGTATTAGACACAAAAGTTTGTGTCAACTTCCAACATTTATGGCTGTGTAAAAAGTTACGCATGATATCCCCATGCATTAAAATACCACCACTGAAAGGGATAGTTCACCCAAAAATGAAAATTCTTTTATCATGTACTCACCCTCCTGCATACCAGATGTGTATGACTTTCTTTAATCCACAGAACACAAATGAAGATTTTTAGAAGAATATTTCAGCTCTGTAGGTCCATACAATGCAAGTGAATGGGTGCCAAAATTTTGACACTCCAAAAAGCACATAAACGTATCATAAAATCTATACAACTCCATATTTAATCCATATTTTCAGAAATGATATGATAGGTGTGGGTGCGGAAGAAAGAAAGTCAGACACATCTGTGATGGCATGAGGGCAATTAAATGATGAGAGAATTTTCATTTTTGGGTGAACTATCCCTTTAACAATCGAATTGACCTTAGGGGGCCTGGGTATCTCAGCGAGTATTGACGCTGACTACCACCCCTGGAGTCGTGAGTTCGAATCCAGGGTGTGCTGAGTAACTCCAGCCAAGTCTCCTAAGTAACCAAATTGGCCCGGTTGCTAGGGAGGGTAGAGTTGCATGGGGTAACCTCCTCGTGGTCGCGATTAGGGGTTCTCGCTCTCAATAAGGCACGTGGTAAGTTGCGTGTGGATCGCGGAGAGTAGCATGAGCCTCCACATGCTGTGAGTCTCAGTGGTGTCATGCACAACGAGCCACGTGATAAGATGCGTGGATTGACTGTCTCAGAAGCGGATGCAGCTGAGACTTGTCCTCTACCACCCGGATTGAGGTGAGTAACTGCGCCACCACGAGGACCTACTAAGTAGTGAGAATTGGGCATTCCAAATTGGGAGAAAAAGGGGATAACATTTTGTTTTTTTTTAAACAATCAAATTGACCTATCTTTTTAAGTAAAATTAATAAATTAGTTGACTGCGATTATTAGTGATGAGGATTTGTGAATTGACGGGGCGCCATAGAGTTTAATCCATGATTTTACTTCTAGCCCCCATAGACGTAGCTCAAAAAAGAAAAGGTCGAGTTCATTTTCAATATTTAAGAGTAACGTGCAAGGTTGAGCCTGGGACCTCTGACCTCAGTGACCTACTGTACCAAAATGTTTACTGCACTACACAGATCTTCTATGTGAATGCCTGACATGATACAACAAGCTAGACAGCACTGTCCAAAGAGTAAATGAGGTATAAGTTTAAAAAGCAGATGTAAATAAGGGAATGTAACAATCTCATGATGGCCAGCAGCAAAAATGTAGGACATAAAATGAGGGTTAAAATTGGCTAAGCTACATTCAACACCATGGTGGCATGCTGGCTGAGTGAAATGTTGGGTTGTCATGGAAAAGATTGACAATTTTTCCTTTATGGAATCAGATTAAAAGAAAAGCTTAGAAGAGTGACGGCACGTCCAACAGAGAATACACCTCTAGAAGGAAATAAAAGAGTGAAGCGTTAAGTGCCTGAGCTATTGTTAATATCCCACTTATATACTGTACTTATAAAAGCCAAGTAGAGATTGTTGTGAGCTAGGGGAAATGAACAAAACAATAACACGGATATGAGGTCGCAGTGAAGTTCTTAAGCAAGGAGATGTTCTAATAACTAAATAAATACACTGTTTGTTTGTTTTTTGCAATCAATCGTATTGACGTTTTTCATTCATTTGCAGGAACCTTGGGTCAGTCAACTGTCTTGCATGCAGCAAGCTCCTACTCTATCCCTCCGTTACTGAACAGGAGAGGTAGACAGATACAGTAATGCTTCATGTGCATTAATTGAAGTACAGTGCATCGAATGGTAACAAAACTTTAACAACAGTACTTAACAGTCAATGAAACGACTAACAATGAATGTTGAAATGGTGTCAGCCTGTACTCATTAATCTAACAGGAAAACCATCAACACAGTGACACTATTCACATGGGTATAAAACTTACAGAATAAGTAAGTATAAGTTAGTTCGCAAGCTTCGGTGGAGCTTTTCAGTAATCAAACTACTGACCTTAATTTTCTGTCAAAAACGTTACGTTTTTATTTGGTACAGCCACAAAATCAGAAAACCACAGGTTAACTTCAATATACCTAACTTAAAAAAAGTTTGCATGATACCCACTGCTATAAAGATGGTAAAATATCGGTAAAATAGATTTATTTTGGGAAAACATCTACGGTTCAAAATATCATTCACCTACATTGGACCCAAAGGTAAGTCTGCGTCGTCACTGTGTGATTGTGTCTAATGAAAGTTGTGCTGGTGCCTGAGATCCTAAGGTAGCTTAAAAGGTGAGATGCTAGGAGCCATGCATTATCTCACACACTTATACTCCAATGAACACATTGCCAGGGCACATGAAAACTCCTGTACACAAAACATCAATGTCCATCTAATTCCTAAAGGGGTGGCTAAGGTTGACCAATAAAAAAAAAAAAAATCCTACACAATTTTCTTGTACACAGAAAAGGATCTGCTTTAAACCACACAGTATGGTCTGGTCAAGCAACACCTGTTTCTGCAAATATCTCTTTCTGACGACAAAACATTTGTCTAAATACCTGAGCTCTGACCGAGAAAACCAGAGTGTGTAGCTCATATTTTCAGTAGGAACTTACCATTATGTATATCAGTGATATGGTATGCTTGAAATACTTTGCACTGAATTCACCCATGAAAAAGAAAAACAAGTTGGGAAGTTGATTTGTTTCATAATGAGCACAACAAACGGACAAAATATAAACTAAAATAAAAATGACTAGATAAACAGAATAATTAATTATCTTTAAATAGTGTCACACAATTTGTTTTGATAATACTAAATTAAAAAGAAGCCTCTCTTCTCATGTTTCTATTCATTCTGCTCGGCTGCTTCTGGCAAACGGCAAGCGACACACCATTTCAAACACGTGCTCTCATCATGGCAACCAATTGGAAAAGTCCTCTTCTTAGCTGTCCGTATCACTGCCTGAGAGAAATACACAAATATTGTGTTTTTAACAACTATAATATTAGTAATGATGCCTGGATTTCTCAAAATATTCCAATATTGCTGTTGTCGAAGTTCATATATAATTCAGTTAACCAGTGAGAAATCTAACAGTGAATTGTCCATTGCAAACCAAGTAAAAACTCAGTGTAAGGGACCGTTCACACCAAACATGTTTTTGCGTCAGTCTGTGCTGGTTTTCAGCATCTTGCGCAGGAGCATCGCATTTGTTTACGCCGTGTCAAGCTAAAAGGAACTGCAACTTTTAAAACCGGTCTCTGCGTTCTGCACTTTTCGTTGCACTGTATCTAGCCTTTTTTTTTTCTTTAGCAAGAATGCATTCGGTCTGAGCAGCCCCTTAGACGGACAGCAGCGAGTCATATGTGCAGAGGGTAATTAGGTGCTCTCACCTGGACTGGCGCTAGTGCAAAAAGTTGTCCACTCTGGCAAAGGAGCAGGATCCAGAGCGGACCCTGGCCATCAGCTGCACACACTCGGTGGCCTGACCCAGGGCTAGCATGAGAGGAGGCTGCTTGGGCAGGTTCTGAGACTCTACACGAGGGAAAAGATTGTAGATATGAAGCCATCATAGCAATTATTTGTTCATGTTTGGCAACAGAGGTTTTGGACTTTATACTGAAAACTATCCTGACAAAAGAAAAAGAACGTTTTTGGTTACCAAAGGCATTGTAGAAATACCCCATTTGCAGGCATATTTATCACTAATGGTTTACTTATTCCTACAAGCAAAATTTCCAATATTAGGGGGGTTTCCAAGCTAAAGTGAGTAGAAATTGGCAGAGAACCTTTATGCAGAATAAAACTTTTTTCTAAACCACTAATATGACTGGAGTCTTCTGCTCAGGCGAGTATTCTTTACAACATTTATCAAGAATACTATTTTACTATTTTATACTCTTTTAGGTGTGGACAAAATTACTTAGAGTACTTTTAATTATCTAGGAACTAAAGATATCTATTCACAAAATAACTTTTATCTCACCTGATCTTCCTTTTATTGAACCAAATATTTCATGTCTTGTTACCGTGGCTGTGTTTAGTTATAAGGAGTAGGTAAGTGATTATGTGAACAGTGTGTGTGTGAAACCCTAACCCAGAATAGCACTGTTGAGAGCAGAGCAGATCGCCTCTCTCTGCATGGGGTCCAGCTGCTTGCCCACGGGGCAGTTCCAGGGGTCTGAGTACGCCAGCAGACTGAATGCATCCTAAACACACACAGACATACAAACTGGGCACAGAAGCTCGAGTGTACTGCTACCCATAGTGACTTACCTTTCCACTTACAATGTGTCCAATAACATCAGCAACAAAGAGAAGAGATATTAACATGCTAAGCTTCAGTGGTCTGAGTAATACAGGCACTTGGAGCAGAAAAGTTAAAAAGACTATTGTATGCTTTAAAATATAAGTCATATAATGTCAGAAGTGAAACAGACCCCTTTATTATTATTTGTTGTAAAAACTATAATAATTAAAAATTTTATACAGCTGTTGACTTCACAGGGCACTGTAAAAATACAATTCTGAGCTTGGTCAGTTATTTTCCTATGCCTATGCCTTTAATATTGAGCATTTATAATTTAATGTTTTATTACACAACAGTTTAGCTGCACAATCTGATTGGCCACTTCGACCTATATATCACACAGGGTTCCCAAACCTTTTGCCCAATGAATTTCAACAAATTTTTCAGTTGTTTGTGATTAATGGATAAGGATTTTTAATTCAATTTATAAAGGCTGCACTGAGTTAAGAGCCATTTCAATTCAATGTTGTTGATAAATATTGTAGAGCTGAGCATAACTAAAAAAATTATATTTTCCAAGACTTTTACAGGCCTGGAAATCATAATTTTAAAATTCTCTGATATCTCCAGGTTTCACCATGGCATGAAACCCTAAACACCTTCTTAAGCCTGTTGACCTCTTGCGCTCCGTTCCTCCTACCTGCAGCATCTTTTTGTGAGTGGCGTTCTTGCCATACTGGCGACAAAGCTGCTCGCTGAGGGTCTGAAGCTCTCTGCCAAACTGGATCATTCTCTCCGTGGCTGCTTGGTTTCCTCCACAAAGCTGTCTTGAGCTGCAGCTGTCGTCTAAAAGAGCAGAACATTACAAATATATATATATATATATATATATATATACACACACACACACACACACACACACACACACACACACACATATACACACTGGCTGCCAAAAGTTTGGAATAATGTACAGATTTTGCTGTTTCGGAAGGAAATTGGTACTTTAATTCATCAAAGTGGCATTCAACTGATCACAAAGTATAGTCAGGACATTACTGATGAAAAAAAACTGCACCATCACTATTTGAAAAAAGTCATTTTTGGCCACAACCACAAGCGCTATGTTTGGAGAGGGGTCAACAAGGCCTATAGTGAAAAGAATACCATCCCCACTGTGAAGCATGGTGGTGAATCACTGATGTTTTGGGGGTGTGTGAGCTCTAAAGGCACGGGGAATCTTGTGAAAATTGATGACAAGATGAATGCAGCATGATATCAGAAAATACTGGCAGACAATTTGCATTCTTCTGCATGAAAGCTGCACATGGGACGCTCTTGGACTTTCCAGCATGACAGTGACCCTAAGCACAAGGCCAAGTTGACCCTCCAGTGGTTACAGCAGAAAAAGGTGAAGGTTCTGGAGTGGCCATCACGGTCTCCTGACCTTAATATCATCGAGCCACTCTGGGGAGATCTCAAACGTGTGGTTCATGCAAGATGACCAAAGACTTTGCATGACCTGGAGGCATTTTGCCAAGACGAATGGGCAGCTATACAACCTGCAAGAATTTGGGGCCTCATAGACAACTATTACAAAAGACTGCACTCTGTCATTGATGCTAAAGGGGGCAATACACAGTATTAAGAACTAAGGGTATGCAGAATTTTGAACAGGGGTCATTTCATTTTTTTCTTTCTTGCCATGTTTTGTTTTATGATTGTGCCATTCTGTTATAACCTACAGTTGAATATGAATCCCATAAGAAATTAAAGAAATGTGTTTTGCCTGCTCACTCATGTTTTCTTTAAAAATGGTACATATATTACCAATTATCCAAGGGTATGCAAACTTTTGAGCACAACTGTATATATATTTACAAGGTATATAAAAAAAATTTAAAATTTTTTTTTTTAAAAGCTTGAGGTTTGAAGGTTTAACAGACAGACAGATAGACAAATACTGTCTGTTTATTTACATTTGAATTTTCCGTTTGAACATTCAATCAATTCAAGTCTATGGGATTTGGGGGATTTGTGATTGCCTGGTTTGGGAGAGCCAGAAGTCAGATCAGTTCAAAAAGACATAGCACACCAAGTCAGAACAGTCTGAAGGGCTGTGCTGAGTCTGGTGGATGTAGCTTGAAAGCTGTAGGAGGAGTTACATTGAATAAATTTGGTCTTTATGGATTTTGTAAAAGCCTTAAACCAAGTCTTTAGAATAACCCAACATAACAAACAATTCTTCCACCAAGTAATATAGTTCATTATCCTAACTGTTAAGAGCTTGTGGTTGTGATTGAGACATTAATTTAGTTCAGTCATGACAACTCTCAAAGATTTAGCATGTTAATGTGGGTAAGACATATTGGTATGATATCGGCCATGGTGGACTAGATCTGCTAACGCTGCTGCTGCTGCAGAGCAAGTACGGTGACTTGCCACTGCTAGAAAATACACATACAACCTGAGTTAAGTATGAGGACATGCAGCTGCTGTTGCACAATTAGACAAAATGCAAGACATGCTTTATTGTGCGGTCAGGTGTGCCTTTATAGTAATTTTATCATGGCATTGAAAGTGGTTCATCAAATCAGAATTTAGTCAAAACTATTTGTTTTATAATCAAAGTTTAATGAGTCAGTGGGTTTAGACTATTAATTAGTGGGGATATAAGCATGGCCAAACCTGTGTACTAAAAAAAATTTATAGACATTTTTGTGAATTGCGAGAATGATTTTGACCGAGGACGGCTAAACATTTCACATATATTCAGTGTTAATTAGCATGGTTCTCTGTTAAATTAGGAAAACTATTAGAGGTCCTATGTTTTCAACTCCATGCTGAAAGCATTCCAAGAAACAGATAAGGTGGGAAGAAAATTAAGCAGTGGATGTCATGATACTATTAAAAACTACAAGCTCGCCCTCTTTTTTTGTAACCTTGGAGGAAAACATTTAATGGGCTGAATTATAGAAGAGCTCAAATTAGCAGCTCTCAAGGGGCAAAAGGACAGCGCAGAGAAAGAACTCGTCACATCAGAATGAAAGAGGGATAAAGAGAAAAATAATACGCTTGTAAAAAGGCATGTTTACTTAAGCATTCTCACAGACTGCTGAGTATTGTGTTAAAAAGCCCACGTGTACAGTATGTGAAGTGTGAGAGTGTGCTGTACCTGCTACTCCATTGCCAACACTGTTGTCATCCGCCTGCAGGATTTCCTGGTGTTTGTATGTGCCATTCATAATACGAGTTGAGCTTTCTGTCACGCCATTACTGTAGTGTTCTACCTCAATCTCCATCTCACTATCACTATCAACACACACAACAATCCACAGTCAAATACAGAGTTTGTCCCTGCAGTATGTACCATGTCCAAATATATGTGCTTGTCCTTGCTTACATACATCTTCTTTTTCGTTGTTTACTAGGGCAATTCAAACATACAAGTTGTAAAGAATTATCCCTTCAATTTATATATACAGTATAATTAAAATTAAACTCAAACCTCTAGAATAATGCATCGTAAACACAAACAACAACAAAAACAACACAAATGGACACGCACGCAGACCTAGTCTCCTGATTGCTGGTGGCACTGTGAGGCTGGGACTTGGTGGAGTCGGTAGAGTTGGACTCTGAGTAGGAGGGGGAGGAGGATGGAGAGGAGGAGGCAGAGCTTACACCAGTGTATTTGCTGTGGCTCTTATTTTTATTAGTAGGGGTGACCCCGTTACTGCATGTGGGACTGTCTGCTCCTGAGTCATGTGGAGAGAGAGAGAAATGAGGAGAGAGAGAGAGAAACAATTAGAGCCAGTTGTATATCACCTGACACATTTTACTATAGTTAAATCCATTATGCAGAATTAATACAGATTTTACCCCACAATCAGTGAAGAATATGTGAAAAAAGGGTACAACTTCTGTGGGCATATATATAAATATATTGTATATACTGTAAATTGTAAGTATACATCATCATAGTATTTGTTCAGCTGAATTTAATTTATCCCAATGAAAAAAATATATATATATAATAAAATTGTGTCCAGACAGAATTATTTTCATTCTAGTTTTATGGCAATATGAATGAGAATTTGGCAAATTGAAAAAAAGAGAAAAAATGGTAAAACATTTCTTAATGACTTAAAATTGGCTTCATTTTCATTATGCAAAATATAATTTCTTATCTATTCCTTTTGCATTTGGTTTAAATGTATTTCGGACATTCTTAAAATGTAGATGTAGAGTGTTAGGGGTGTGTGTGTGTGTACAGGTTTCGCTATCTTTGTGAGTGCCAAATTTATGAAAATGTCCTCACTAATATAGTGAAACTTGTTGAAAACCCACTAGTAAGGGCATTTTAGGTGGTCCTCACTAGTCAAAAAGGCCCATAAATCGGCCAAATCTTGTTTAGCTCTAAATCTACTGATGTGCACAGGTTTCTGTGAGGGTGAGGGTTAGGGAATAGAAAATATCATTAGCTTATTATGAAATCAATGGAAGTCTATGAGATGTCCTCATATAGTGGAACAAACCTGTGTGTGTGTTACTGTACCTGTGTTGTGCAAGTGAGCGTTGGTGGCTCCGTGCCGTGGGCTCAGGTTTGGGGATCCGGGATAGCTGTCCTGGGATTTAGGAGAGTGGACGCTAAAGCACCGTACCTCACTATCTGTACCATTCACCATCTCTACAAACTGCCGACACCTGAGAGAGGGACACAAAATCATTGTGTTACACCACAGAGACCTCACACCCACATAGTAATAAACACTCAATTCAGACCTGCCAATCTGTTAAAATGTCTGACAACCACGTTTCTGTTATCCATTATGCCAACTGACTGACATTGTCAGCTCAGCAATCCATTAAAATGCCTGGCTGTCATTCACCTGTTATCCATCACAGAGAGAGGACTCAGCTCTCACCATCTCCTTCACACAGTTTCTGTCTCTGAATAACTGACAAGAGATACAACACTACTCCCACACCAGCACCTGATATCAGTTATGATTTGACATTAACGGTGCAATTCAATAATAACTGGTAGGCACCTCCATGCACGGTTACAACAGAAATTGACTGCTTGAGAAACTGTTTCATCTTAACAAAATTCCAGCCAAGCAAATGTAATATGGTTCCCAGAGAGATTTTCATCATTCATTATTAAACAGCTCTCTGGAATAAATGATTCTGATTGGTCAGTCGTTAAACTGTAACTGACTGTTGTCCCAGGCAACTGATTTCCTTAATAGCTGAGCTAGTTTCATCTCTTGAATCAGTCTGTGCTATCTTTCTTCTCAATTATTAAAACAATTTCAAAACTCTTTTAGGGAAATAAATATTCAGATCTACCGGTGTGGACTGCGTAAAATATAAAACACCCACTATTCAATATGAAAACTGAACACGTGCCTTGAAAGCATTACTGAAAACTCAAAAGTAATTTCAAAAGCAGCTCAATTTGAAAACTTATGCAACATTGTGACTAATCAAATCACAAGCAGCTCAGTCTAAAGCAGCAACAACATTTCTGTCTGTGTTTGTTAAACATAACAAAGGGTAACACTATTCCTCAGAATGATGTCTACCTGAATGACCAGTACCTAGGACACTTTAGAAAACCTTAATTTGTATTCTGAAAATTATGTCATTATTTAATCATCCTCAAGTTGTCCTAAACCCATATGGCATTCTTTCTTCTGTGAAACACAAAGACCCCGTTTACACCTGGTATTAAGATTTCAGGTGATCCGATCATATGTGGTCAGCACTAATTACAGGTCTTAACAGGGTCTCGGATCACAAAACCCACAAATGTAGGTAGTCAAAAACACATCGCATTTGAGGTGTGAACGCTAATCCGTCCTGTATGTGACCCGGACAGCAGCGAAGTGCCACCCCTCACCTGTCAATCAACTGCTGCGCTAAAACAAGAGTTTAAACTTTGCCGGTTATGAGGGGATTTAAAAGGAAATAACCATCCGATCAGAAAATTGGAAAAAGCGTATATATACAGTACACAAGCATGAGAAATTCACGGATCTTCTTCAGTGTGTCAGTTAATCAACATGCAGGGACACTTAAAGTATTAGAAGCACGAACATCTGCAGCTCAGGTTAATACAGGTAATCCACTAAAATAACGCATAATTCTGCTCGAAATGTTGCATTTGTGTTTAAGATTAAATTTCATTGACATCTGGGAGAAACAGAGTGGCATTTTTTTTCCCCACACTTTCTTTGTCTTTTATGACTTTTTTGTGGTTTATTATCATGCAGGAACATACTGACATAGTGATTGATGTATGTCATCATGAAATCAGAGACCCTCCCCTACAAATCTGAACACAAGTGGTCACAGGAAATGCATTTAAGTGACCAGGTGTAAACAGCTATGTGTCTCACCTGACCACATTTGATCAGATCACCCGAGATGCTCCTTAATACCAGGTGTAAACGGGGTCAAAATTAGAAACTTTTCCATGTGGTTATAAAGCCATACAATAGCTTTGTGATAGGAACAGACCAAAATGTTTTGTTATTCACTGAAAATCTTGTCATCCGCCATAGCTCTCCTCAGCGTGTTCATTATAGTTCATAAGAGAAGAAACACTTCAGAACACTTAGAATATAGCACACAGATTGTATGGACTAGCGCAGAGATTGTATGGACTACTTTTATGGTGCCTTTGCGGGTTTTTTTTGTTGTTGTTTTTTTTACTTGAAAGCTCCAGTGTCCATCAAGGTTATTATCGTAAACTAAAATGAAAACTAAATGTACTTTTTTTTAGTAAACTGAAATAAAAATTAAAATCAACAATTAGAAAAACTGAAACTAAACTAAAATACATTTTCATGGCTCTGAAAAACGAAAATAAAAATAATCGTAAAAAATATGACACTTTCGTTTTTGTTGAGATAGGCTTTTAAACCCGCTATCACCTTAATATGAAGATGCCACTAGGGGTGTAGCACGAGCAGATGGCCTATTGCCCTCATTACATTAGCAAAGACAGAGTGGGAGGGAATCACTACAGTATATCATGGAGAGAAGCAAAGCAGGTAGAAAACTAGGGTGACCAGAAGTCGGTCCCGGTTTTACGAGGTATGTCTCGGTGTCCCGTCATTTCTCTAAAAAACAGTCTCTAGAATTTACACCGAAAGGTGCCAAAAAACAAAAAACATCCAGTGAGTGGCAGTTCTGTGGACGGAAATGCCTTGTTGATGAGAGAGGTCAACAGAGAATGGCCAGACTGGTTCGAACTAACAAAGTCTACGGTAACTCAGATAACCTTTCTGTACAATTGTGGTGAGAAGAATAACATCTCAGAATGCTATTCTGAGATGAGGGCTGGCGCTGTTTTGGTGGCACGAGAGGGACCTACACAATATTAGGCAGGTGGTTTTAATGTTGTGACTGATCAGTGTGTGTGTATGTATATATATATATATACAGGTGCATCTCAATAAATTAGAATGTCGTGGAAAAGTTCATTTATTTCAGTAATTCAACTCAAATTGTGAAACTTGTGTATTAAATAAATTCAGTGCACACAGACTGAAGTAGTGGGTTTTTATTAAATGTAAGCCAAAATCATCACAATTAAAAGAACCAAAGACTTAAACTACTTCAGTCTGTGTGCATTGAATTTATATATATATATATATATGTGTGTGTGTGTGTGTGTGTATATATGTGTGTGTGTGTGTGTGTATATATATATGTGTGTGTGTGTGTGTGTGTATATATATATATGTGTGTGTGTATATATATGTGTGTGTGTGTGTATATATATATATATATATATATCAGTTGCTTCAATACAGACAGCAAGTTAGATGACAAAATTTGGAAGTGTGGAGCGCAGAAAAGAGGCAGGGCTGAATGAGGTGAATATATATATATATTCACCTTATTCAGCCCTGCCTCTTTTCTGCGCTCCACTCTTCCAAATTTTGTCATCTAACTTGCTGTTTGTATTGAAGCAACTGAGAAGAGTCGATCAAAATGGATTATGTGTGGGAGCACAGAAACTACTTCTTCACCAAGAGTTGATGGTGTGAGTCTACAGCACCCCTTTACAACGTGAAAATTCGAATGAGGTGTTTTTTTGCTGTCACTCTAAATGTTAGTTTTTTCTGACACCCACAGAGGTAAATTGGACCTGGCAGATCACATTCAGACAGCTATGACAACTATATACACTGCACTTTTTTATAATACAAGCGTTTCATTGTTATACGTGTAATTCTGCTTAATTTTTAGGTTTCAACTTGTTAATAATTAGTGTTAAAATGTGTAGTTGATATGAAATTTCCAACAGCTCATATTATTACACATGCAAAATACGCACACACACACACACTCTACCGGTCAAAAGTTTTGAAACACTTGACTGAAATGTTTCTCATGATCTTAAACATCTTTTGATCTGAAGGCGTATGCTTAAATGTTTGAAATTAGTTTTGTAGACAAAAATACAATTGTGCCACCATATTAATTTATTTCATTATAAAACTAACATTTTAATTTAAAACAAAAAGGTTTTGCAATTGATGACTTGGACCAAATAATAAAGAAAAGCAGCCAATAAGTGCCCAACATAGATGGGAACTCCTTCAATACTGTTTAAAAAGCATCCCAGGGTGATACCTCAAGAAGCTGGTTGAGAAAATGTCAAGAGTACATGTCTGCAAATTCTAGGCAAAGGGTGACTACTTTGAAGATGCTAAAATATAACACAGTTTTGATTTATTTTGGATTTTGTTTAGTCACAACATCATTCCCATAGTTCCATTTATGTTATTCCATAGTTTTAATGACTTTACTATTATTCTAAAATGTGGGGGGAAATAATTATAATAAAGAATGAGTAAGTGTTTCAAAACATTTGAGTGTATATAAAAAGGCTGACCGATTAATCAGCACTGATAACAGATTTCTGGAACAATCGGTTATCTGCAAAAATCCACACCGATAGTTTTTCCCCATTTTGTCTGGTGCTGGAGTGGCTGGGAAGGGTCCACTGTCGTTATACAGTATGAGAGCGGCTTCTAGAGGCAAAATAAAACTATCACTTCACTGATGCCTTGTGGTGTTTGTTTTGACACATGAGACTACACTCTGCATGGAGCGGAACACTTCAGATGCGGATTTAAAACATCAACAATGAAAATGTATTTATACAGTACACTACAGTACACGTTGTCATATCATTATAAAGTAATTCATATGTTGACTAGATGCTGCATTAGTAGAGAACAGCAGTATGTTTGCCAAAAAGGCTGAGAGGATGCTAACATCAAAGCTAACCTCAAGCGGTTAGAACAATGTGACAAAAATGCACACAAGTCCTACCCAAATGTTTAAATGTCACAATTGTTACCATCTGTTTGCATTAGTTTCTATCCAGCTGGTCACGTTTATGCATTCGTTAACCAGCTAGGTTGCATATTTAAAGCTAGTGACATGAGAAAGCAAATTAATATCTTCATGCGGCCGAGAGAAACGTACAAACAAATCAGAAATGCATCTGATTTCAATTAAAAAAAATTATCCTCACTGTAATATGATGACTTTAGATCAATCACATTCTTGCGCTAAAAAAGGCTAGACACAGCGCAACAAATACAGTTTAACAGAAAGCAGGTGTCTCAATATGCTTTTCAAGTTCATCTTCTAAAAAAAAGCGCTCCTGCACGAGACGCTGAATAAAAAAACCAAAGCGAAACAAAGACATTCGTCTAGTGTGCGTTTACATGGAAAAATAAATGGATGGCTGCAAAAGTGTTCGGTGTGAACAGCCCCTTACAGTTGGTGGAGGTCTTTGGCCGTTGTGTCTTGCTCTCTTATAAACGTTTCTCAGATTAAGCAATGAGTTTTTTTAAATGCTTTGTCAGGAAAGATGTTCAACTTGGAAATGTGTGTCTCGAGATCCTCACATTCGGATCCAGTCTGCTGTGTTCCGTCTGATTGAACAGCCCCTGGCCTGGGCTCATAGTCTGAGCCAATACACCACCGAGTTCAGATGAATACCACTGCTATCTGTGAATATTGCTACTCTGCATACAACTGTACTGAATAAAAAACAATGTGGTATTTCGCTGTTATTATGAAGCTTGAGTCTGGAGTAGTAGGAATCAGTGCAAGTGTAACACCATGTGAACTGTCTATTGAAGCGTTTTCCCCCCTCATTTTACTTTTGACATTTGAGAATATGGACTGACTAAAAAATTTTATTTATTTATTTTATGCACATTAGTTGAAAATGCAATGCTCTTTTTTTTAACAGCTAGTATAGGAATGTTCCATGCAATAATATATCGGCGCTGAATGGTTTCTGTATTTATTGCGCCCTCTTGTGGACTAAGGAAACAACATCAATTTAAAAATCAGCTAACTTTAAAATTTGAATATATAGTATGCATGAATAGCAAACCCCCCAGGTGTCCCAGTTTGAAATTTTCAAAATCTGGTCACCCTATAGAAAACGCGCTAGCCGTCTGGGACTTCAATTATGACACATTTGAACCTTTATTGGAATGACTGTTTGTTGTGTTACCAATGCATGATGTTAAAACAAAGAGAACAGAAACAATATAATATCCATTAATCTATTCTGACTTTCTCTCTCTCTCTCTCTGAATGTCAGTGTGTGTGCACGCAAGCGCACGCGCACGCACACGCACACACAAACACAAACACAAACACAAACACAAACACAAACACAAACAAATAATTAGTGTTAGGGCCCCCTGGGGAGAGTGTGCTTGTAGAGATACTCACTTCAACATGAAGAGTAAATTGGGGTTGTGTTCTAGGAGGCTGGGGTACAACTGCTGTGTAGCTTCAATGGCTTCTCCAACACGGCCTGCCAATACCAGCTTCTGTATTCCTGTACGCACAGAGAATAAACACTTAGATAAGCGGGAGTGAGATGCCTCAATTACCTATCTACATGGGTGTTTTGTTAAAGGGGTCATATCATTTTTTTTTTCGCCCTGAGGTACACTTAAAATGTTACTGAATTTTTAATTTATAAACCTTAAAAGTAAAAGCCATAATTGTATGACCATTTCAAACCTTTCTATGACCCTCAGAATTAAACTGGTGTGCTTTTAAGACTTGTGATCACCCTGTTCTCATATGAAATGAGAAACACCACACACAGCACAAAGATTTGGAGAACTTTCTACATATTTTACTCTCATTAGTTCTTCTGGTGTTAATATGCAAATTTGGAATGTCATTTGTTAATATTTCAGATTTCTGACAAGTCGTTTCTCAGCTTAGTTTCAATAAATTGTCTTGTTGGACTGAAGTTAAAGTTACAGTATGTTTTTATTGTACATTAAACCCTTTCCTCTCAAAAGATCAAGGAAAATTTGGTTCCTCATCATACAACCCCATTAGCAAAATTATACATAATAACATGTAACGTTTCTCAAGGCTTATGGTAAAAGGTGCTTTATACAAGATTTAGCAAACTCATAATATTTTCTGAATAAACAGTTCAGAAAACTTCAAAGTGAACATTAAATATTCAGCGTGTTAATAAAGCTTAAATCAGAGGCACAAAATAGAGCATGTTATTTCACTTTACTTTAACTGAATATTAATTAAATATTCATATTCCGTCTAGTGCCCAAAAAAAGATTTTTTATTTTTTGCTTATCCAGTAAAATTGCATGTTCCCCATAACAGCTATATTTTCCCACCCCAAGCAACATTTAAAGATCTGTTTAACTCATTACAAGTGATATTTAAGCAATATCACATGAACAAGAGTGCAATATGGCCATATATCAGCACTGCTGTGATTCAGCAACAGGCACGAGTGCCGTAGGTAATCACAGCAGTGCTGATTTAGGGCCATATAGCACGATTGCGAGTGTGATATTGCTTATATACAACAGTTCAAAGTCAAGTACATTTTTAAAAAATTTGGAAAAACTGAGTACGGTCACAAAAAACACATTTGTGCATGGAACTACTTTCTTACACCACGGATCAGAATCTGCCATTGCTGGTTCAAACCAAATGATACGTCCAAGCCTCTCAAAAATATAACTTCAGAACTACTAGTATCACAGCTTGGGCTGTTTCTAACATGTTATTTGAGAAACAAGGATGTGTGTTTGTGTGTGTGTGTGTGTGTGTGTGTGTGAGAGAGAGAGAGAGAGAGAAAACACGCGCGTGTGCGATCACCAGTTGATGATGCTGTAGTCTGTTAGTCAGCTTTCTGAAGATAATGTCATTTTGGTGAAATACATCCTATTTTCCCAGTGGAAAAATATCCGTCCAAGCAGGGGTATTCCTCCTTATTTCACGGTAGCCAGTGCGCAAGAGTCTTTCACTATAGAAACCGCAATGTTCTCTGCCATTTTGTCCTCGCCAATGTGGAAAGTCCGGTAAGAGGTAAGCGCCTTGAGTTTGTGTAATTAATCAGTCTGTTGTGTCTCTCAGCTGTGATGAGCCTTAATGCTGAAGTTGTTAGTTTAAAGCTGTTTAAAGCTATTTCCTAGCTTTAGTAGTGTAGTAGTAATACGAGAGATCACGGAATGTTGTTGAATATAAACACTGAGTGACGCTGACTCACTTCACGTCACCAGCTGGCTGATATTACACACAAAAATGGTCTTTTGTCCCCACCTGTTGGCTAAAATATGTAATGTCACAAAATTAAATGTAAAGATACATTTAGAGACATATCTCTACACACATCTGCACTGCTCTTACACTTTAGTTTAGAACGGCACGAACACAAGCGGAGTGATACACACGAAGCGTCCGAGTGATAATGTTGTGAGACCATCAGTACTCATGGAACGTCTCTCGTCCAATCAGATTTGAGGACCAGAAATAAATGTTGAATATAATAAAATAATGCTGCTCTATATACAACTCATACAAGACACACACACACACACACACACACACACACACACACAATGGCTAAATTAGTTGACATTGAATGAATGTGGATACTCACTCTGTCTATTTTTTATTGAGGTTTGGTCCTCTTGGATCATGGTCTCTGTGGCTCTGGCGAAGGCCATTGCTGTGGCACAATACCCATGATGGACCAGGTAGCTGGACACCATGCTGCAGATAAACATAAAAAAGGTTATCACAGCAAGAAGAAACATTCAGCAATGAATCAAGAACATGCCATCATGACAAAGTTATACATGAAAAGTGAGAAGCTTCTCATATCTTTTCAAAAAGTCCATGTGTTTATCAATATTGTTTTGAACAAAGATCATTTTCTGGAAGTTATATTTGGCTGCTCACTTTTGTAGCACTGCCTGCCAATCTCCCAGTCTTTCTCCGATGGGAAAGCGGGCAATCATGCTGTGGATCTTGGCCCTCCATTCGCTCATGTAGTCCTCAATGTCAAACATAAAAGGCTGTTGGCCAAAGTTAGCATCTACAACCTCACCAGGAGTCTGCAGCCCTACTGTGGGGTACAGGTTAGGCTGAAATGAGAGACAGAGAAGAAGAAAAACAGACAAGGAGTTTTTAGAAGTAGGATTATTTAGAAGTAGGATTGGTTGATATATTCAATATTCATGATATATTCACAATTATTTTGCTGCCGATTTAAAAAGTAGCAACATCTTGAATTTCGCTATGATTTTAATGCACTTTTATTTGGCCATAAAGTTTCCTTAAGAGTGTGTCACTGACTACAGTTTCAAAGGCATCAGAATTAGTCCATTTTATTAATTTCAGTGAATCAGTTCAAAGTGTCAATCAGTCAGTCGACTCAAAATTCTGATTCATCTATTCGGCTGCATCATCACTCAAACATTTTCATGGATGGAAGTCCCGATGCGTTATTAAAATGTGTTAGTACAATAAATGCAGGTAAATACATGGTGTATTAATTTTTTATATTGTACAAAACAATTTCTCAATATCTCAATATTTTGCAGCTTTTTGACAATGATATGCAATGAAAGATATATATACACACACACACACACACACACACATACTTATATATATATATATATATATATATATAAGTAAAATATTCATATATACACTCATATATACTTGGAATAATGTACAGATTTAGCTGTTTCGGAAGAATATTGGTACTTTTATTCACCAAAGTGCATTTAGCTGATCACAAAGTACAGTTGTGCTCAAAAGTTTGCATACCCTGGCAGAAATTGTGAAATTTTGGCATTGATTTTGAAAATATGACTGATCATGCAAAAAAGTTTAGTGATCATATGAAGCCATTTATTATCACATAGTTGTTTGGCTCCTTTTTAAATAATAATGATAACAGAAATCACCCAAATGACCCTGATCAAAAGTTTACATACCCTTGAATATTTGGCTTTGTTGCAGACACACAAGGTGACACACACAGGTTTAAATGGCAATTAAAGGTTAATTTCCCACACCTGTGGCTTTTTAAATTGCAATTAGTGTCTGTATATAAATAGTCAATGAGTTTGTTAGCTCTCACGTGGATGCACTGAGCAGGCTAGATACTGAGCCATGGGGAGCAGAAAAGAACTGTCAAAAGATCTGCATAACAAGGTAATGGAACTTTATAAAGATGGAAAAGGATATAAAAAGATATCCAAAGCCTTGAAAATGCCAGTCAGTACTGTTCAATCACTTATTAAGATACCAAGCCAAGTTCAGGTAGACCAAGAAAGATTTCAGCCACAACTACCAGAAGAATTGTTTGGGATACAAAGAAAAACCCACAGGTAACCTCAGGAGAAATATAGGCTGCTCTGGAAAAAGACAGTGTGGTTGTTTCAAGGAGCACAATACGACAATACTTGAACAAAAATGAGCTGCATGGTCGAGTTGCCAGAAAGAAGCCTTTACTGCGCCAATGCCACAAAAAGCCCGGTTACAATATGCCTGACAACACCTTGACACGCCTCAAAGCTTCTGGCACACTGTAATTTGGAGTGACGAGACCAAAATAGAGCTTTATAGTCACAACCATAAGTGCTATGTTTGGAGAGGGGTCAACAAGGCCTATAGTGAAAAGAATACCATCCCCACTGTGAAGCATGGTGGTGAATCACTGATGTTTTGGGGGTATGTGAGCTCTAAAGGCATGGGGAATCTTGTGAAAATTGATGACAAGATGAATGCAGCATGATATCAGAAAATACTGGCAGACAATTTGCATTCATCTGCACGAAAGCTGCACATGGGACGCTCTTGGACTTTCCAGCACAACAATGACCCTAAGCACAAGGCCAAGTTGACCCTCCAGTGGTTACAGCAGAAAAAGGTGAAGGTTCTGGAGTGGCCATCACAGTCTCCTGACCTTAATATCATCGAGCCACTCTGGGGAGATCTCAAACGTGCGGTTCATACAAGACGACCAAAGACTTTGCATGACCTGGAGGCATTTTGCCAAGACAAATGGGCAGCTATACAACCTGCAAGAATTTGGGGCCTCATAGACAACTGTTACAAAAGACTGCACTCTGTCATTGATGCTAAAGGGGGCAATACACAGTATTAAGAACTAAGGGTATGCAGACTTTTGAACAGGGGTCATTTAATTTGTTTTCTTTGTTGCCATGTTTTGTTTTATGATTGTGCCATTCTGTTATAACCTACAGTTGAATATGAATCCCATAAGAAATAAAAGAAATGTGTTTTGCCTGCTCACTCATGTTTTCTTTAAAAATGGTACGTATATTACCAATTATCCAAGGGTATGCAAACTTTTGAGCACAACTGTATAGTCAGGACATTACTGATGTAAAAAACAGCACCATCACTATTTGAAAAAAGTCATTTTTGATCAAATCTAGACAGGCCCCATTTCCAGCAGCCATCACTCCAACACCTTATCCTTGAGTAATCATGCTAAATTGATAATTTGGTACTAGAAAATCACTTGCCATTATATCAAACACAGTTGAAAGCTATTTGGTTCATTAAATGAAGCTTAACATTGTCTTTATGTTTGTTTTTGAGTTGCCACAATATGCAATAGACTGGCATGTCTTAAGGTCAATGTTAGGTCAAAAATGGGTAAAAATGAAACAGCTTTCTCTAGAATCTCGTCAGTCAATCATTGTTTTGAGGAATGAAGGCTATACAATGCTTGAAATTGCTTGAAAAAAGATTTCATACAAAGGTATACACTACATTCTTCAAAGACAAAGGACAACTTGCTCTAACAAGGACAGAAAGAGATGTGGAAGGCCAGATGTACAACTAAACAAGAGGATAAGTACATCAGAGTCTCTAGTTGAAAAACAGACACCTCACATGTCCTCAGCTGACAGCTTCATTGAATTCTACCCTCTCAACACCAGTTTCATGTACAACAGTACAGAGAAGACTCAGGGGTGCAGGCCTTATGGGAAGAATTGCAAAGAAAAAGACACTTTTGAATCAGAAAAACAAAAAGAAAAGGTTAGAGTGGGCAAAGAAACACAGACATTGGACAACAGATAATTGGAAAAGAGTGTTATGGATCTTAAACCCCATTGAGCTTTTGTGGGATCAGCTAGACTGTAAGGTGCATGAGAAGTGCCCGACAAGACAGCCACATCTATTACAAGTGCTACAGGAAGCGTGGGGTGAAATGTCACCTGAGTATCTGGACAAACTGACAGCTAGAATGCCAAGGATCTGCAAAGCTGTCATTGTTGCACGCAGAGGATTTTTTGATGAGAACTCTTTGAAGTAGTTTAAGAAGTTATAGTAATTGTAATAGTAATTTTTCATGTTATTAATGTCCTGACTATACATTGTGATCAGTTGAATGCAACTTTGGTGAATAAAAGTACCAATTTCTTTCCATAAGAGCAAAATCTGTACATTATTCCAAACTTCTGGCCGCCAGTATATATATATATATATATTGCTACTGGTATATCAGCCTACTAAGTCTCCAAATTTTTATCACAAGGAATCCTTTCCTTCTTTACACCTCAACTGGCAATGGCTCAACTGTAGCTCCTGTTTAATTAATCACAGTATAAACATGCCTAATCGGAACTCATCACAAACCTACATCACACTATCAGTCAACATCCAAATCTGCAATTATTCATTTAGCATATGCAAGGCAATATACAAATGCAAAATGCTATAACACAAGTGATTCATCCTAAGGTGACAGTAACATAAGAAGTGCTGCAATGCAAAGTTTCACAGTTGGCCAGAAAAGTACAAACTAGTACAGAGATGCAAGTGTGACAATGTCCATGAAGATGCATCAATAAAAGTATTATGAGAAGACAACACATCTGTTCCAAAACTTAGTGAGCTGCCTTGCTGTCTACTGTCAAAATACAGTGGAACCTTAGAAGTGACTTATTTGGAATGCCCTTCATAGTCAGCAACTCTGTGAGCCACACAAATAGTGCTCCTCTTATGAAGTGTACAGGGGACTCCACTTGCAATTGATTCCAACAGCGTTTGACATTAGCATGTTGCTAAGCTAACTACGTGGTACTTTAATAAGCATAAAATACACAGCACACACAAATATTGGATAAAGTAGTCCATATTTAAAATAGATTTAACCATTTTAACAATATTTTTCACTAGGGCTGGGTATTGATACAGATTTCCCGATTCAATTTGATTCCGATTCAGAAGTTCTCAATTCGATTTGGATTCAATATCGATTCATATGGGTACATTTCAGTTATATTGTCCCTTTTGCTTACATATAAAAGAAATTCTGTCCCAGCTAATGCTGTTAATTATACAGGGGACCTTCTAACTTGGTACATTACGAAAATATAAATTTGACTAATTACATTTTCTTAGTTTTTCATCATTTTTTCACATTTTAGCTTTTTAAAAATAAACAAATCCACATATTCAATCAATAAATATGACATTATATTGCATATATTATTTTTTGTTACATGTTTATTGTTTAATTGCACAATTTGTACTATTTACAGGCATTGAAATAAATTTGTTGAACACATGCTAAAACTAGTACTGCTTCTTTATGAAAACCGGCATTTCTGTAAAGAGTCTGTAAATAAGTGCATGTTAATGAGAGTCGAATTGTTTTACCTCATCTGTGCTATGCGTGATAGGAATTAAATATTTCTTTTTTGTTGTTTTTGGTCAACAACTGACTGTAGAGAACAGAAAGGGTATTAAAAGAGACATTATTCAATGACAAATGGGTTGCGTGGATCTTGTCTTTGGACAAACATTACACGAAACAACTTTTACTCTCAACACACTGAATACTCCACCAATAACTACACAATCACTGGTGAGTGAAATCTGAACATTTACCAGCCAGTTACCAAATATATACATTTTAGTCGCATAGCGCGAAATGTGGTTGTAAATGTGAGTGATTTCCTGTCATTGTAGTAGAGGGTTGCGCATAGAGTAAAAGATCGATCTTAGGATTTAAAATTCGATATCGATATCATTCAAATGAAGATTGCTATGCATCAGAAAATCGATATTTTTACCCATTCCTGCTTTTCATGTGGGAGTTTGCCTATGATGAATTAAGAGCTGTCTAGGTAGGCAGCTTGCTAGCTTTAGGAACAGATCTACAACATAGTATTTGTTTATCTGAGAGAGATCTGTGTTGCTATACTTACTGGGAGATCCGTGAAAGCCACACCTGGAGGAACACAAAAGTTAGTCAACTTTTTTGTAGTCGTGGATTCAGAGATAACATAAACAAGATGTAAAGAACTTTATGGATTAATCAATCTATAACTATATCTCCCAATATGACTTCTAATTACTTAATTATAATAAAACAGTAGGCTAATACTATTGTACTGTTTAATACTATTTAATTACTATTAAATTATTACCTAAACTGTGTCCGTTTTTGGTGTAAAAGCATGTGTTATTGATGAGGTTCACACAGCAGCCAATAACATCGCCCGTTGTGAAGGTTGGGCCATACGGTTGGCCAGTCCCTGAGGAGCAAAAGGAGTGTCCATCGTCACCATGGTAACCATATGAGTGCTTGTCCCAACCTGAGGTGAGAGAGAGACATAAATAATAATATGGGTAGGACTTCAGGCATTCAGAAACTGCACAGGAGTATAAGCAGATATCAGCAGACCAAGACAGAATCATACAGATGGTAGAATAGCTTTTTCTGCGCAGATTTTGGGAAAAATCAGCAGAATGGGTTTAAACATGAGTTAACAAGTATGTTAAACACAGCTACTACACTCTTTTTGAGCTAATTCACTCAATCAAATTAGTCCAAATATGTAATAAATGTACAGTACATGCACTGGGTAGGGGGAGTGTAGAACTTTGTGAACGACAGGTGTTGTGCTTCCATGGAGTTCTGCGGGTGCAGATTCTGTGTGTGTCTGCTAATTAGGAATCTTGCTGCATCTGTTCTGATTTTAGAACTGATCCTAAGCCAACAGCATTTCATAGTTTGGGTAATAAGTCATCTGGTCTATAGCGTCATAAAATACACTACTTCTTATATAAATTATGAGCACCATTGTCATAAATGGGCTGAAAAGAATATGTGGTGGAGCTCAGCTGTTTGGGCAAAAGTTGCTTTTCCAGATGAAATAGGCTTTGCAGTTTATGACAGGTACAATTAGTATCAATTAGTATTTTTTTAATGACTACATGAAAATATTGCCCTTGAATAGCGTAAAAGGCTACAACCACCCTGGAGCTTATGTAGGGTGCAGCTAGACAAGCCCGCCAGAATCTTACAAGATCATCTAAACCTATTCAGTGAGTTACGCACTTCTGCTTCAAACCACCAAGAGGAGGAGTCTGTCTACATCACTGACTGGGATAATCTCACTAAAATATTGCAGGTACAAACATCAGTGGGGGAAACAGGACAATTGTAATAAACACACATACTAAACACATGCTCAGGCTTCTCTCTGCCTGAGCAAAAAAGAAGTGTGATTGTTTCACTTTATGAGAAATTTTTAATATAAAACAGATTTTTTTTTTTTTTTGGCCCAAGGTAAACTTACACTGTTGCTGATTGCTACCATTCAGCATTTTATCATGCATATTTGAGGTCAGGGGTAACTGAAACACTAGTTAAGAAATCAATATTGCTTGACTGATTTGAAATAATACATCTTTAAAATATGTAATGAACATTAATTCATTAAAGTTCTAGTTGAAGACTTTAGCTCAGGGGTCGGCAACCTTTTTGACATGGAGTGTCATTTTTTATTTTCCTGGTCAATGGCTGTGCTGACCAGAGGGTAATCACTAGCATGCAAGCAACAGCGAGAGAGGAGCAGACCATTTTATTTATATGAAGTTTTTCGCACCTGCATTCCAATGTACTGTACTGTGCAAAAGTTTTAGGCACTTGTGAAAAAATGTTGCATAGTGAGGATGCCATAAATAGTTTTCATTTATCAATTAACATCATACAAAGCCCAGTAAACAGAAAAAGAGCTACATCAATATTTGGTTTTTATTTTAAAACAGCCCCAATTCTCCTAGGTACACCTGGACACAGTTTATCTTGGTTGTTGGCAGATAGGATGTTCCAAGCTTCTTGGAGAATTCACCACAGTTCTTCTATCTATTTAGGCTGTCTCAATTGCTTCTGTCTCTTTATGTAATCCCAGACTGACACGATGTTCAGTGGGGGGCTTTGTGGGGGCCATGACATATGTTGCAGGGCTCCCTGTTCTTCTATTCTAATCTTTTCTATTTGCAAAAGTAATGTTTGGGAGTCTAACATTTATATTTCCTATTGACACACTAAAGTAGCAGATATAAATAACCACCTTAAGACAAATGTTTTTGTGAAACATCTTATGTGCCTAAGACTTTTGCACAGTACTGTACATCTTGATGCAATCCTTCCTCATGATCATGCAGCATGTTTCCATCAACTGAATGGGAGACTAAACACTATTAAAGTGTGACGAGACTCACGCTGCACTTGCAAGCCATTCGCGCATCACATGCTGATCAACTGTTTAGCCCTTTTTGGTGAATCGCACCTGCAAAATCCTAAAACTTTATTTCCAGGTTTATTTCCATTTTGAATAGACTATGATTTTTGAACCACACGATGTGGGTATATGTTTTCTCTTTTAATCTTTTAATGTAATCTTGAGTGTGACCATGGTTTGAGGACAGTGTACCTGTATGCTGGGTTGGAAATCTCAAGGATTAACAGTGGTGTTTCCCTTATTACATGACGTGTTGTTCTGAAACCAAAAAGAAACAAATGAAACACGGAATGTAGGCTGTCATCTGTGCAGCCTGACCGAAGCAAAGCGGGCGCGTTTACTCGCACGATTATCCGAAAGTGAAGCACTGCCGGCTCATGAGTCTGTTGAGTATACTTTGGTCTCGTCACACTTTAACTTTTTGTTTAGCCTCCCATTCAGCTCATGAAAACACGCTGCGTGATCATGAGGAAGGATTACATCAAGATGTAGACTGGAATGAAGGTGCGGAATTTCATATGAATAAAATAGTCTACTCCTCTTTCGCCATTGCTGGCGTGCCAGTGATTACTCCTCCGCGTTCCAATGCTGGCACACGTGCCATAGGTTGCTGACCCCTGCTTTGGCTGATCAATATATTTTAGTGAAAAGTATTCAGCTTGCTCCTGATAATTATAATGTAGGTCCCACTTAGATTTGCTATAAGAACACATTACTCCTGACAGCTGAAAGAATTAGTACTGTGGTATAAGGGTGAAAACCAGTGTTCAAATTGAATCAGAGCTGGTAGCTGCGAAAGTAAGAGAGTGTCTACCCCATTTGAACTGAATAATTACATCACACGATTTCCCAAGAATCCCTACGGGAATGATGGAATCCCTATCAAAAATTCAAAAAATAATTCGATACATTGATTACAACTAGTCATTTTTATATTTTAATGAGTTGTAAGACAAGAGTAAGATGTAGGCTTAATAATAGACTATGCTTTTTAGAATTGAAATAGTTGTCACCATTGGCTGAGATGCATATTGTATAAAAGAGTTATAAATAAGACGTAGCTCATTTTTATAAAGCATTTTATGCCTTATTGAATTTTTTTCTCTGTTGCTGCTATCGTTGATCAGCAAGGCTGATCATTTAAAGGTATTAAGGGAGGGTCTCTCGTCACAGGCACAGCATAATTTCTCCACATAGCATACATATTATAACTTTACAACTCTTTGATCACGAGCGAACATATAGTGTTAGATAAATACCAGCAAAACTATGTGGATATTAACTGTGTGCATATTAATTAACCTCTAGCGATGGTGTAGATCTAAGATAAAAGATGACTTAATTTTATTAATTTACATAATTTACATTGTACACTACTGTTCAAAAGTTTAGGGTCACTTACTCTTTATTTTATTTTTATTTATTTATTTTCTTCACATTTTAGAATAATAGTAAAGTCATCACAACTATGGAATAACATAAATGGAACTATGGGAATTATGTTGTGACTAAACAAAATCCAAAATAAATAAAAACTGTGTTAAATTTTAGCATCTTCAAAGTAGTCACCCTTTGCCTAGATTTTATCAACCAACTTCTTGAGGTATCACCCTGGGATGCTTTTTAAACAGTATTGAAGGAGTTCCCATCTATGTTGGGCACTTATTGTGAGGTGAAAATTAGTATTCGCTCTTAGTGTCACTCAGTCACTGTCTGGACCCCCAACACCCCCCAGTACGAATACTGGTGAAAACTATTCAAGATTATTATTATAAGTATTAAAGCAATGATACTATACAAATACAGTATAATACATTTTTCAAGGGCCCCCCCCCCATAATCTAAAATTATGATCTAGACTCTCTCATTATAATTCTTATAATGGTATAGATATATTGCCACATGCTTGCCAAATGTTTCTAATACAAAAAGATAGAAGGTAGATTTATTTTCTTTTTTTTATTTTACAATCATCCCTGATCTCCCCTCCATGAAAGCAAATGGTATTATGTAAGTTACTATATTTATAATAACTTTGTGGATTTGAAACTGAGTTTCAAGTGAATTCTGTGAATGACAGATGCATTCAGAATGAAAAAAGAGAAATGAAAGTAGTGGGGGCTTGTTGTTCGGGAAGTGGTGAGGTATTAGATTAATCTGCATTATTCCTAAAGCGGAGCTCAGCGTTCCCTTCATGCTAATGAAATGGGCAGGGCTCCAGTATGAGATCAGAGACACGAAGGTCGACGGGGTGCGTAAAACCACTACACTCAAACTGCACACATAGATGCAGATAAACAAGGTGACAATAGACACTGTATCTGGAGAGCGCCACCACACATTCTCATGATTTTACAGCAACAAACATTTGGCTTTGGAATCACAGGTTGGGGAAGTTATTGGCAAAACCAAGTGAACTACATATAAAACTAAAAACACCTTTTTTGACCAATAAATTTCATGTCATTGGTGATTACTGGGAAATAATATTTTAAGAATCTATTCATTTCCATGACCTTTTTGGACCTGAAATTCTCAATTTTAAACTTCCCTGATATTTTCAGGTTTTCCATGACCATGGGGATGCTGTAAAGGTCTAAGGACCCAGCCCCTGCACTTGACAGAACAACTCTGGAAAGACATCTTACGCTTCCCGAAGAACCAGCTTTGCGGTGTAAAAATGGATTATAACATCCCAACAATTTAAAACCTCAAACTTTCAAAGAAACATGAATACTTAAGCCTACACATTTTAGCACTAATCCGAAAACCTTTAAACAACCATCCCTGCACATAAACTGAATGTATATTACACCAACACAAAACCCAGCTCCAGACAAGTAACCAGCTACAAGCACAGGCAGAATATCGTGCTGCTGGCAATAGGTTTAGACCAAACATACTAGAAAATGCATGGGCCAGCCTACATGCGTTTGTCTTCATTTCCACTATATTCCAAAGAACTCTAGGACAAAGACTGGTTTCAGCAGAGAGCATGGGGTGAATAAACACACAATTTGTAGTCAGCACACACATGCCGGATTGGCTAGATTTCTCCAAAGCATGTCAAAGGCTTCAGGCACATTGGAGAAGCATATGAGCAGGTGACAGAATCACTGGATTGGTCACAGGGGTCATGGGAGGGTTTCATGACACCAACTGTGACCCTTATACTCTCTCTATCTCTCTCTGCAAAAACCCAGCTCTGATGCTCTTGTCTATTACACATTCACTTTTTTCTCTTTTCTTCATCCATGTAGGATAAGTCAATAAAACTTCATGGGTGTCAAAGTGAGCTAATTTGAATAAAATAGTCTACTCCTCTTTCGCCACTGCTGGCGTGCCAGTGATTACTCCTCCGTGTGCCAATGCTGGCACACGTGCCATAGGTTGCTGACCCCTGCTTTGGCTGATCAATACACATCAAGGTGTGCTGAATATTGCTTAATCTATTTTAATATTTAAAAAAAAAGGTTAATGAATTTATTAGTGTCAAATAAATAGTCGCATGTAAAATTAAGTTCAACTGATAGTGTCATCGGTTTAAGTTCAAACAATAGTGTCATCTGTTTAATTAATTTCATTTAACAGACTGACCTGTTCAACTAAGCAATTAAGTTAAGCAACAAGTTGATTTAATTCTGTTTTTTTTTTTTTTTTTATAAGTTCCAACTGAATTGCTTTACAATTTAAGTCACATTTTTAGTCTTTTGAACAATGTTAGCTATAATCAATGTAAATCATTTAGGTGACGAAACCAGTAGTAATCTAATCACATTGATCGTAAAATTTAATTTACTATGCTAACTCACTGTTTTTCACATCATGAAATCATAGACTTATATAAACTATGCAAAAAAGATAGATTTAGAAGATTTCCACCAAATTAAAACACTGGTTAATCACAAAACTGTCTATTTTAATTATGCCCTCAGCTAAAAATCAGAGTCCGGAAACACATTTTACACATTCACATTTAAATCCATCCATCCATCCATCCATCCATCCATCCTTCCATCCTTCCATCCTTCCTTCCTTTCTTCCTTCCTTCCTTCCTAATCTATCTATATAAAGCATCTTGGCATGATGATAGCGCATTACATCCCTAATATGCCAAGCAGCCTGCATATTTTGCAAATTTACGCTATTGTATTTGGTAGTGTGTGCTATATTATTTTCCAGTCATCAATTTCCGACATTTTCTTGACCTTTCTTCATTAATAATAAGGTGAGAACATTTAATTTGGTTTTTGTCATCAATAATGGCAAGATTTTGTTTAGTTATTGGTCTTTTTCTGACACAATTTGTCATTGACCATGATCTATAACTCTGCAAAAAAATGTAATGGCATCTGCACTAATATTATTCTATTTTTATCCCTGTCTCAACCTCGGGACTCCTATCCAGAGGTCACCAGAACCGGCCGAATCCAGCTCCATTCCTGCTTGGTGTCGGACTCCACTGCTGTGTGTCTCTGAGTGATGATGACTAAATGCAGCCGGTGCCAGCCAGATATCACTTCAGTCTATTACGGTGGACTTCAGAGGATGAACTGATGCTAACTCCAACCATAAGACATGGGATACTTCATATGCCATTGCCTGAACCTTGGATTTAGGATAGACCTCACCGAAATTACCCACCGATTGAACTGCAAAGCACCTCACTAATCTCTGCCTGCATCACCTTGGTCTAATGATGGACTACACTCTTGAAATGGAATACATAGACTATCAATTAATTGCCAACAAATCCCTTCATCAGCCAACTAACAAGGACAACTGCATCTATGTGAACTTCTGCAGTTAATCCAGGATGGACTTCAAAGACATTAGTCATTAATCTTACAGTTCATACATAATCTTTGTTTAAACACTGACCCTTAACACTTACTTAGTTTAATAATTTTAAACCATGACTTGCACTATACATAAGTAATATTGGCATTATATTCATGATGTTAGCCAGAGGGGAACTGGCCCCCACATTGAGCCTGGTTTCTCCCAAGGTTATTTTTCTCCATTAACCAACATTTTATGGAGTTTTGTGTTCCTTGCCACAGTCATCTTCGGCTTGCTCACTGGGGTTCTAAATACAATTATTATTTAATTACTTATTTTTAAACACAATTCACAATCATATTTAATCAAACTACACAATGATCACTCTAAGACTTTATAGATATTACAGTTTCATTTTCTGTTAATGCATGATCTTCTGTTTTATCACCATTTCTGTCAATTAAATTTACTGGACCAGTACAGGCTTCACACTCTCTGGTGTGAATGGATGCTCTGTGAAAATGAAAAGATCTTCTTTGATTAATTTTACCTTTCAGCTCTGAATAAGAAAAAGCTTTGTGATTTCATAACATTCTGGATGCAAGTTAAAATCCATTGAGGAAAATCAATAATGAAATTTAGCTCTCCTCTCCTTCCTTTTTACCTCTCCTTTAAGGACTCCATGAGAAAAAAGAAAAAACATCACAAAGTTCTTCCTAAGATTAACTAAGGTGTACAGACAGAAAAATCCAGAGATGCATCTGCATTTGCCAGGTCATTCTCACAGCTGGTGGCTTTTACCAGGACATGTTGAGGCATGTTTCACAGTCTGACTGTTCAACAGAAAGATATTAGAACATTTAAGAAGAGGAAAAGTTAAAGAAATGAAGAATCTTAGAATACAAGGCCAAATATTTTACTGACAAAAGACATTGTTGTGGGCAACACCTGCACTGCAGTGTCACTTTCCCTTTACAGGTATAGTTCACCCAAAAATGAACATTCTCTCATCATTTACTCGCCCTCCTGGCATCCCAGATGTGTATGACTTTCTTTCTTCTGCAGAACACAAATGAAGATTTTTAGAAGAAAATTTCAGCTCTGTATATCCTCACAATGCAAGTGAATGGGTGCCAAAATTTTGAAGCTCCAAATTCCACATAGAGAGCACATAAAAGTAATCCATATGAATCCAGTGTTTAAATCCATGTGTTCAGACACGATATGATAGGTGTGGGTGAGAAACAGATCAATATTTAAGTCATTTTTTATCATATATTCTCCTCCCTGCCCAGTAGGGGGTGATATGCACGAAGACTGTGAATCAACATAAACAGAAGAAGGAGAAAGTGAAAGTGAGGGAAAAAGGACTTAAATATTGATCTGTTTCTCACTCACACCTATCTTACTGCTTCAGAAGATATGCATTTAACCACCAGAGTCATCTGGATTACTTTTATATTGCCCTTATGTGGGTTTTGGAGCTTCAACATTTTGGCACCCATTCACTTACATTGTATGGCCCTACAGAGTTGAGATATTTTTCTAAAAATCTTCATTTGCGTTCAGCAGATGAAAAAGTCATACACATCTGAGATGGCGTGAGAGTGAGTAAACAATGAGAGAATTTTCATTTTTGGATGAACTAACCCTTTAAAAGGACAATATTTGGTGCATTTTTCACCTTTATGAGGGTCTATTTTTTGTCTAACTATTAAAAAAAATACACTTAGTGTCATCCTGTTATTTTAAACACCCCAATTTAATATCAATAGAATTTATCATAAATTCTCAATCTGAGTAATTACAAGAATGCATTGCCTCTAATAGTACCTACCATACATGATTAAATCAACATCAACTCATTTTACACATAATGTGTAAAACTAGGTTTAGAAAAGTTTATAACGTTAAGAAACATATCAGATGTTATCAATAAAAAAAGAAACTTGTACATTTTTTTCCCATATTTAGAAATTCAAGGTAATTTTTGTCACTTTCTGTGGCATTTTTCCATGAGACCCTGATGCACACTTCAACACAAACTCTCAGGAGAACAATAAACAGTCAGTCATGATCTTTGACCCGTGAAGAGCTGTTAACTCACCTGGCAGTCTGTTCATATTGACCCCTTGGGCTGACAGTCCAATTCCCATGTACCTGCAAACACCAAGGGAGAGAGGACAACAGTGAGCTTCTTTAATGTTGAGGACAATGAAAATCTCCTACAACCTTGAGAAGCCTTCTGTTTACCCAAAAAACATAAAGCACAGATCTTTTATTAAGATCATTCATCAGTTTATTTGAGAGGTCCACTAGCTACAGTGGTCACAAGAAGGGATGGGAACTTCTTTCATTTATGTTGAGACCGTAAGGATATGCCCAAATCATGGCATGACAAATATTCACCAACTATGGACTCAAAAATGGTGCAGGGTCAAATTATCAGAGCAATTATTATTCTGAGATGGTGAAATTGTCTTTATAGGTACAGTAAAGTCCAAAGGTCTGAGGTTGATGCCTGTATTATTCTAATTAAATTTGTATTATTATTTACAAATTACATTATAAGCTTAAAATCTCAGTGAAAAGCAGAATTGGAAAATTGACATAAATTTCAAAATGTCATGGTATTTGGAATGTCTTGATTTTGCCTGAATGACAGCATTAACTCTAGCTCGCATGGACTCCACAAGTTTGTGCAAAACCTGATGATCCGTGAGGATGTTCTAATGGAACCAAGGATATCCTACTGTACAAGCGAGTTAACATGGTCAATATTACAAAAGTGATTCATTTTCATTAGAAATTAAATCTTAAAAAGTTCATTTTATGTCATAACGTTCCTTTTAAGTTTTTTTTCAATCTTAAAACTTTGTTTATTTTCATGTTTTAATACATAAATAAATACATGTTTTCAATGTGGTCTCAGACTTTTGGACCTGACACTTCTTAAAATAGATCTGATACCTATCAATAAATGCTACTTGTGACTAGGGCTGAAACAATTAGCTGACATTATCGACAACACTGACAATAAAAAATTGTTGACAAAAATTTTCGTTGTCAAATAGTTGTTTGATCTCATTTAACGTAACATGAGATCACATTCAATTCTAATGATGACGTGAGAGAGCAGTACTGCAGCTCGTGCCAGACTGAGGAGAGGAAGAAAACACAACTCACAGTCCAGATGCACTCTAAACTTTCAAAACAACTTCAGGTGATGTAGATCACAAAGTATGAGGGAATTATACAAACAAAACAAATAAGTAAATACAGAAGCACTCTCATTGTGGAATAAGTGGAGCTGGTGCTGCCGCTCTGCTGAAGCAAAACTTGCGTGTCAAGCGACTTTAAAGGAAACACCCCGGTGTTACATCTTTAATGCAGTTACATTTAATGCGTTAGTGCTTTATTAAAGTTAAAATAATATGGAAGCAGATCATGTAAATAACTACAAACTCAGAAATGGTCGTTTCTCTGTGCGGTCAGCGCCTCTTCTATGAGTTGCGCGAAGTGTCCCGATGTAAGGGGGAGAGATTGAAACTGCACTTGGCTGATACACTCTGTCGCGGGGACGCTCATCCCTCGAGCTCACGCTTAATGCAGCTAGATTATAACGTGATGGCTCACGACTTATTAAATCATAATTTATGTGGTCACTGTGCATTTCTTATCGTGAAGAAAATTGGCAATACGCAGCTTTATTAATAAGAGAGCTTGTTTTTTTGTGAGTTAAAGATGGATTGAAATGAACAAAAAGGTGAGAGAGGGTAGTCTTCGCCCCATTATACACTGCAACAAAATATGTTTTTATTTGTTTTTGTTTTGGCTTGTTTTCCAATATAAATATCTAAAACTCCTTTAAAACAATGTACATTTACTTTAGCAGCTATACTGCAGAATAAAAAATTGTCATCTGAGAATGTTGAATATAAAATACAAATAATAATACAAATATTTAAAATATCTAAAAATCCTTTAAAAAAAGATGCATTCACCTGAGAAGCAGCATATAAGATATTTAGACTTGCTTTCAGAGAATAGATCTTGATTATAAGTCTTTTTTGTCTTTACTGCACTTGCAGAAGTATAACAAAGTGAAAAAATACACATACACAAAATACACTTATATTTAAGATACATTCTCTTAAAGCAAGTCTCATATGTTGCTTCTCAAGTAAATGTATCTTGTTTTAAGGATTTTTAGACAATTTTAAATGGAAAACAAGACAAAAACACTTAATAAAAATAGGATTTTTTGCAGTGAATTTCTTTACTGAATTAAACTTAATAAAAAGTACTTTTTCCCCCTTTAATTCAGTGACTGTCATTTAGAGGTACTTTTAAAAGATGATTTTGTCCTCTATTGTTAGTAAGCACACTTAATACATCCTTTTATGTCGGGGCACAAGCTGAATAATCGGTTAAGAGCTAATGATTAATCGTTGCAATAATCGCCGAACAGTTGAATAATCATTTTAATAATTGTTAGATTAATTATCAAAATAATCATTAGTTGCAGCCCTACTTGTGACACACATCTTTCCAAATATTGGACAAACGTTACTGGTACAAATGGTTTCAACCAGAACCTGTTTTCACTTACCCATCCCTTCCTTTGCTTATGATCTTCACCTCAAAATAATAGATGCCACAGGCGGCGGGGATGGGATGGGTGGCCCGAACGGATGCCGCATCCTTGTGGTTTTTTCCATGGCCTAAAGCAAGATGGAAACAGTGAAGGAAATGAGTCACTGACCAAACACCCTCTTGTATGGATGACTCTACATAAATAACAAGGTTCAGGGAAGTTTTTAAAGATATGTAAATTTTGTAAAATATTTCTTCGCCACTAGCGGCAACACAATGGAATTGCAAAAACAGTACTTGCTTTAAAACAGTGTCTTCCATTAATTGGACAAACAGATAGCCACAAAGTTCAAACAGATAGTGCCGCACCAAACTGATAACATTGGTTGAGCCAATGTTGCTGAATTGGGCAGGGTGGGATGCTCAAACAAACAGAGCAATGATTTGACAGCACAACAGATCCACAGTTTTTCTTTGGGGAAATTTACCTACTTTTACCTAATTCACCTAATTTCCATATGACTCCAGTAGTTTAATCAATGTCTTCCGAAGTGATCCAGTCAGTTTTGGATGAGAACAGACCAAAATGTTACTCTTTTTCACTGTACATCTTGCCATTGCAGTCTCTAGGCAAGATCATGATTTTAAGCTCAATTACACTTCCTAGAGCTTAATGCATGCACAGGCCCTGGCCCAAATGGATTTGCAGCCTCATGGCCTTCATTTTGCGCATTTCTGTGAAGTCCACGGGTGCTCACGAGCGCCCCCTTTGCGTCATCAATGTGCCCTTTGACTGAGCCCACATCAGTGCAAGCTTCACAGCGGACTACTACCAAACAGTCCCCGCTGCTGATCATCTCAACCAATCACAGTGAACTGGAGTTTCCGCACTGGAGGAAAAATCATGGCGGGACAATGGGGTTATGTTGTTGTTAAATGTGCGCTTTGTTTTTCAGAGGTTCTTGATTAAAATGTCTAATGCTTTATAATCAGTGGGTTGCCTGGAATTAATTAATAAAAACAAATATCCAAGAGTTAATTTAAAATGTGTTCCTTTACCCTATCTATCAATGTCATGACTTTTCAAATAATATTTTTAAAAACTGCTTGTATATGAAAAACATAATGTATATAAAAATGCATCATCTGATTGAAGTCTTGAAGTCTGTTCCATATTCCACTTTAACTCATGTACCCTCATGGTCTTGCTGACTAGCGCCCCAAAGTCTGCACTCAGAGGAAGACCGCAACAGCTTAGGGTGCCATTTGGGACAGGGCTGCAGAGCACTAGATGGCATTAGGAAGTGTAATCGAGCTTGAATCATGACAGCCAAGGAGACTGCAGTCAGGATTTATTGTGAAAAAGGAGTTCGATTTTGGTCTGTTTCTCAACCAAAACCATTTGTATTGCTTCAGAAGACATGGATTTAACCACTGGAGTTGTGTGGATTACTTTCATGCTGCCTTTATGTGCTTTTTGAAGCTTCAAAGTTTGGCCAACATTCACTTGCATTGAATGGAGCTACAGAGCTGAAATATTCTTATAAAAATCTTTGTTTGTGTTCAGCAGAAGAAAGAAAGTCATACACATCTGGGATGGCACGAGGGTGAGTAAATGAGAGAATTTTCATTTTTGGGTGAACTATCCCTTTAAGAGTTGTCTCCTCATCATAAGCTGGGATAGGAGAAAGTATTTTAACTTTTAAAAAAAAAACACATTTCACATTTAAAGTAACATGAATGGGTTTATCAGTGATGCCCTGATAGGCTATCAACATGTCTGTTCAGCAAATTGTGTTATACATGTACTAAACATTGTTCTGATCAGCTTTTTCTCCGACACACATGGTTAAATGGTCGGGGAAAACGTTCATGAGAAAATTAACACACATAGGAGCTATCAATCACTGCACAGACAACTATCAGGAGCTCTTAACCAGGGAATAAAAATGAAATGTTTTTCATTTCGGTTCGTTCTGAGCAAAAACTTTATTTTTTCATTCTGGTTCAGAAGCTCCACAGCCTCCTTTTCAAAAGGTTACCGGTTAGAACTAGGGCTGGGCGATTAATCAAATGTTATTTTCAATTACGATTTTGGCTTCCAACGATTATGAAAACAAGATAATCGAGATAAAACGATTATTGTGCACATTCCGTTTCGCAATGAAGCACCCCGGCGTTATATCTTTAAAGCATCCTTTATTAAAGTTCAAATAATAAGGAAGCAGGTTATGAAAATAAACTCCGAAATGGGCATTTCTCTGCGTGGTCAGCACCACGTCTATGAGTTGCATGAAGTGACCGGGGAAGAGATTGAATCTTCTCCCGGCTGATGCACATTCTGGCGCGGGGACGCTCGTCACTCATGCGCATTTGCTGTGAATCATAGTGAATCATAATATATGTGTCACGTTCGCTGTGTGTATCTTATGAAGAAAATCGCCGATACGCAGCTCTATTAAGAAGAGAACGTTTGTTTTTTTTAGTTATAGATGGATCGAAATGAACATAAAGGTGAGAGTGTCTTAGCCCATTATACACTGGAACAAAATACGTTTTTATTAGTCTTTTTTGGCTTGTTTTCAATATAATGTCTAAAACTTCTTTAAAACAACATACATTTACTTTAGGAGCAATACTGCAGAAGAAAAAATTGTTATCGGAGAATGTTGAATACAATATTTAATCAGGGCTCGACATTAACGCTTGTCCAGGACAAGTGGATTTTTGAAGGGGCAAGTGAAAGAGAATTTTACTTATCCGACTGGACAAGCAGACTGATTAAAACGTCAATAACGAAAAAATAACCGGCTGTATTTGTGATAGACTAGGTCTGTGTCACTTATTAGAAAGTTCATATTCTTATTCTGCTGTTGAAAGTAATCCAGAGTAAGTAATTTTATAATTAGCTAATTATCTATTAGCTGCACCCTGTTTGATTGACATGCGGCGTATGTGTGTGTGCTGAACATGCACGTTCCGAAAACGTTCGCGCTAATGCACGCCTGAAAGGACAAATACATTTCAAACTTCTACCAATATGCCCGTCTTGGTGAGGTATTCATGTAAACACAGAGAGTGATGTCTAAAGTGAACGTAAACAGCTGAGAAAAAAGCAGATTTGTATTAAAATGTCGTAATTGTAAGTGTAAATGTAAGCTAATAGACCTGCTGCTGTCTAGTGCGTCATTATAATAATCAAACAACCAGAACAAGAAAACGAGAAAACACTCACAGCTCTTGACTAAATAACTTTAGTAGCTTTAAAAAGTATTAATGTATTATAATCATACAGTGAAGACCAGTAGTAGTTCTATGTTGCATTTCATTCTGAATGTTTACTTGAATACTTGATACTGCTGTTAAAACAAAAACACTGAACTTTCTTAATTTGTATTTTTGATTCTATTATTTTTAATCTATTTCTATTCATTGCTGTTTTTTATTGTTATTTTATTACTGACTGTTTACTAGTCTTGAATAATTACTTAATAACTTGAAATCATTCTTCCATAATTAACATATCAGTGTAATTATTTTTTGTGGTTTTGAAGCTGGTATTGAGAATCGTCAAATTTCACTACCGACTACTGAAAGTTTGGCATTGTGATAATATACAACGATCAGCCACAACATTAAAACCACCTGCCTAATATTGTGTAGGTCCCCCTCGTGCCGCCAAAACAGCACCAACCCTCATCTCAGAATAGCATTCTGAGATGCTATTCTTCTCACCACAATTGTACAGAGCAGTTATCTGAGGTACCGTAGACTTTGCCAGTTCGAACCAGTCTGGCCATTCTCTGTTGACCTCTCTCATCAACAAGGCATTTCTGTTCGCAGAACTGCCGCTCACTGGATGTTTGTGGCATTCTAGAGACTGTTTGTCTGTCAGTCTGTGTGTGAAACTTCCAGGAGATCAGCAGTTACAGAAATACTCAAACCAGCCTGTCTGGCAACAACAATCATCCATGCGATTATCTAATCAGCCAATCATGTGGCAGCAGTGCAGTGCATAAAATCATGCAGATATGGGTCAGGAGCTTCAGTTAATGTTCACATCAACCATCAGAATGGGGAAAAAATGTGGCCCATGGCATGTTTGTTGGTGCCAGATGGGCTGGTTTCAATATTTCTGTAACTGCTGATCTCTTGGGATTTTCATGAGGGGGACCTACACAATATTAGGCAGGTGGTTTTAATGTTGTGGCTGATCGGTGTATAGCCTTTATTGTACATTGTTGATCTTGCTGCAATAACATGATTAAAAAGTAGATTTCATTCCATAGAAGTGTGAGCACCCCTGCTGTAAATGATGGCAATGGAGGCTTTTCTTTAATTGACTACCATACCTGACAGAAAATAATTATCATATGACAATAGCCTCCTCCTCCTCTGGGGGGGTGGGGTGAAATACCAACTGTAGTGTTGCCAGATCTCACAAGAGAAACAAGTGACCTGGTCTGGAAAAACAAGCCCAAAATAAGCCACTTGCCTAGCAGTTAATTAACAGTTAAATATAATTTTATTTACAGATCTGCTTCTGAGTTCAAACCCAGCAGCATCAAATCTGTATTAATGCGGGGGGTCACATGACGCCATGCAAGAAGCAGACGTGTGAGTAACGAGCTCTGCGCACTTTGCTAATTTTGAATTATTCTCATGTTATAATCTGGTGAAATTCGATACACCCAGTTACACATTTGCTCTTTGAGGTAAAACATGGCAAAGAAGTCAAAATCCTCGGGCTCTGGAGACATTAAAAGACACTTACGTGTTCAGGATGAAAGCCCCAACAGGCCTACAGACCGGGAACTCGATTTAGATGGCGTGGCGGGAGAAGAGATCCAGCATCAGTTGTCCAACATGTTGGTGATGCTGACGAAGGTTCTAGCTGACTTGGAGGATCTCGCTGTAATACGTCGATCGATTATGGCGATGGAAATAAAATTTTCTGAGTTAGTTACAAGAGTGACTGACGTTGAGAGACGAATCGATTATTTTGAGTCTTCGGAGAGGGAATCATCCGCTAATCTGCCCACGACCAAAGTTGATTTGGAATGGGTTCTTGAAAAGCTTGAAGATCTTGAGAATAGAAGCCACAGGAATAATGTTTGAATAGTTGGAATTCCTGAGCATGAGGAGGGCAGCGATATGGTGAAATTCCTGGATGAGCTCTTCCCGAGTCTGCTCGACATAACAGGCCACAAGCTGGAAATCGAGCGAGCTCACAGAGTCCCTGCTCGCAGATCTGCTGAGGGACAAAGGCCCCGATCAATCCTGGCCAGATTTCTGATATCATCCGATAAAGATCTTGTGTTGTGCCAGGCGAGGAGAAAAGGAAAGCTTTCTTGGATAAATCATAATATTTTCTTGTTCTCGGACTTTGCGAGTTCGACAAGAGAGAAACGCGATCGGTTCAGGGAATGCAAGAAACTCTTGCATCAACATAAGATCACTTTTGCATTGATGTTTCCGGCCAAGCTGAGAATAGAAGCAACGGATGGTCGCAAAGTATTTACATGTCCCAATCAGGCAATGTCTTTTATTGAATCAATGGGTGAGTAAACCATCAGATGTTTCTCATGTGAGTGGGTCGACTCGCTGTACTTACTCTGGCTTTTGAGGAAGCTGGGCATCATTTTGGTTTCTTTCTGCGTTGGCTCCGCCTAGCGGCTGGAGTTTGCTTTGTGAATAACACTTTTCCGTAAAGAAACTTTTGCATTGACGGAAGATTACTTTTGCATTGAAGTTCCCGGCCAGTTTGAGAGTGGACACTACGGATGACCGCAAAATATCTAAATGCTGCTCACACAAAGGATGTCTTTTATAAAGTTGATGGACTGAGTAAGTCATGGTATATAATTTTATGCGGCCTCCGAGTGAATTGACTTGATCATCCGGGGAACCGGGATGCCGGATTTGTTTCTTTTTGCGTTGGTTCCGCCTAGCGGATGGAGTATGTTCTGTTGAATAACACTCCTTTGGAACAGCTGGGGATTAATCTTTCGTTCTTCGTGCTTATTCCTCCTGCTGGCTGGAGTTTGTTTTGTTGAGTATTTTTACGGGACACTGGAACGATTACGTCATCTGCTGAACTCATAACAGCTGGCTCACTGATCATTTGTTTGTCTGTCCGAGGAATCTGAACGGTTTTATATCGGCTGGAATTTGTTTTGTGGTGGATCACACCTTTGAGACAGTTCTGTGAATGAATCTACATGTTCTTTGTGTTCATTCTGCCTATTGGCTGGGGTTTATTTTACAAAGTATTTTCTGTTATGTAATTTTGTCTCACAAATTTGTGAGGCAAAATTGTGCATTCCGATGGCAAAGTTGTCGTGGGGGCTCGTGGGCGTTCATGGACCTTTTGAGTTTAGAGGGATCTTCGCCGGTTGGCGCTTTTGTGTGTGGGGTTAGTCTGCATGTTTTTCTTTTTTCTGTTTGTTTTGTTTGGGGAAAGTTCGGGGTTTGATTGTTTCACTACTGGGGAATGTGGTCTGTATTTTATTTTTGACACAATTTATTTTTTTCTACTATATAAAAATGTTGATTGTTAAAATGAGTGGATTGTCTCTCTCCACATGGAATGTAAATGGGTTGGGGCACCCTATAAAAAGAAGGAAGGTTATTACTTTTCTTAAATGTAAGAAATATGATAAAGTGTTTCTTCAAGAAACACATCTCTCCCCGCAGGAAGCTGAAAAATTTGGAAAGATATGGGGTAGACATGTTTTTTTAGTGCTGGCTCAAGTAAGAGCAGGGGAGTCATTATATTGGTAAATAAGCATCTATAATTCAAATGTCTCAAACAGATTAAAGATAAATTAGGGAGAGTAATTATTGTTTTAGCTGAAATTCAGGGGCAAAGTCTGATTTTGGCTAATATTTACGCACTTAACGCTGATGATCAGGGCTTTTTTTTAGATCTTGAAGGGATGTTGCAAGCTGCTGGCACCCCTCATGATATAATATTGGGAGGAGACTTCAATCTTTTGATGGATTCAGTCCTTGATCATAGTGAAGCAAAAGTGTGTAAGCCCACTAGAGCAACACTGACACTTCACAGGATGTGTAAAAATCTTGGTCTTACAGATATTTGGAGACTTTTGAACCCATCTGGTAAGGACTATACATTTTTTTCATAAGTCCATAAGATTTATTCTAGAATAGATTTATATATATATATAAGTCCCTCATTTCATCTGTTGTTGATTGCTCAATTGGAAACATCTTAGTCTCAGATCATTCCCTGGTGAGTTCAGAGGTGTTGCCACATATAGAGAAAAAGAAATCATATAGTTGGCGCTTTAATGTATCCCTTTTGCAAAATCCTGATTTCCAACAAATGTTAAAGACTGAAATCAATGTTTATATGGAGACCAACTGGTCCTCAGTATCCTCTGTGGGTGTGGCTTGAGAGGCACCTAAGGCGGTTCTTAGGGGTCGGATCATAGAGTTTGCCTCATTCATCAAAAAATCCAAAGCACGAGAATTCGTGGAGTTGGATGGAAATATTACAAGCGCAGAGGCAGAGCTGAAGCGCCGTTTGTCGTCTGATGGCCTCAGAGAATTGACCTGATTGAAATATAGATATAATACTATTTTGTCACAGAAAGTGGAGTTTTGGTTATTCAGGGCAAGACAGTCATACTTTGAGTCGGGTTACAAAGCAGGAAAACTTTGGGCTAGATATATAAAGCAGAGAGAGTCTTTTTCTACCATTCCCTCAGTGAAATCTGCTGGTGGTGAAATATTTACCTCGGCCATTGATATTAATAATGCTTTTAAAGAATTCTACCTTGATCTCTATAGTTCCACGTCTTCGTCTACTGATGAAGATATTAGAAACTTTGTGGAACCATTAGAACTCCCTAAACTGACGACTGAGCAAAAAAATTCTCTTGATTCTGAGATAACCTTGAAGGAGCTTGATGAGGTAATTAAGGCCCTCCCTACAGGCAAGGCTCCGGTGCCTGACGGCTTTGCTGCTGAGTTTTTCAAATTTTATGCTACAGAACTGGCTCCACTTTTGTTAGAAATTTATATGGAATCATTAAAGAATGGAAAGTTCCTGCCAACATGACACGAGCCCGGATCAGACTGATTCTTAAAAAGGACAAAGATCCAAGCGAGTGTAAAAGTTACTGTCCAATTTACCTGATCCAGCTGGATGTAAAAATTTTGTCAAAAATTCTGGCTAACCGATTAAGTAAAGTTATGACATCACTTATACATATATATCAGGTGGGGTTTATTCGGGGCCGTAACTCTTCTGATAACATTAGGCGTTTCATCAATATCATGTGGTCAGTAGCAAATGATCAGTCTCTGGTCGCTGCCATCTCACTTGATGCCAAAAAGGCATTTGATATGGTAGAATGGGATTATCTTTTAAGATTTTGGAAATGTATGGGTTTGGGAGTACTTTTATTGGTTGGATTACGTTACTCTATAGACACCCTGTAGCAGCGGTACTAACAAATGGACTAATTTCAGATAATTTTACTCTGGATAGGGGCACCCGGCAGGGTTGCCCTCTTTCCCCATTATTGTTCTGTCTTGCCCTGGAACCATTAGCAGCCACGATAAGAAAGGAGGATGATTTTCCAGGGGTGATTGTGGGAGGTGTGGCGCATAAGCTTCTGCTTTACGCAGATGATATTTTATTATTCATCTCTGACCCTACTAGATCTATGCCTTGCCTCCACAGAATTATTAATTCCTTTTCCAAGTTCTCAGGATACAAAGTCAATTGGTCTAAATCCGAAGCTTTGGCTTTGACAGCGTACTGTCCAGTAACGGCATTCCAGCCGGGCACCTTCCAGTGGCCCAAACAGGGCATTAAGTATTTGGGAATTTTATTCCCAGCAAATTTGTCTGATTTAGTCAGAGTTAATTTTGATCCCTTAATAAAAAGGTTTTCGAATGATGTGGACAGGTGGGCTTCATTACGCTTATCAATGATTGGGAAGGTTAATGTAATTAAAATGAATTGTATTCCAAAATTCAACTACCTGTTACAATCTCTCCCTATAGATGTCCCCCTCTCTTATTTCAGGCAATTTGATAGCATAGTGAAGTCCTTCATTTGGAATTGCCAGGTTAAATTTTAATAAGTTACATAGGCCGATGGATAAAGGTGGGCTAGGCCTACCCAAGATCCTGTTTTATTATTATGCATTCGGTCTCAGACACTTGGCTCACTGGTCGCTTCCACCTGAAAGAGCCCCTCCCTGGTTTTGCATTGAACAAGAACTTCTTGCCCCTATTTTGCCATTACAAAGCCTTTCCATCAAACTAACCAGAGAAGTTAAATCACACCCTGTTATTTCACATTTGCACTCAGTATGGACAAAAGTGTCCAGAGTGTTTAATTCAGATATTTATCTAAATGTTGCCTCGAGCATATGGCTAAACCCCAAACTATGCATTAATAAGTCCCCTTTTTGTTGGTCTGAGTGGATTGCGAGGGGGGTTAATACACTCGGTGATCTTTATGTGTGGTGTGATGAGATCCTTTGAAAATTTGGTTCAATATTTTGAGATCCCAGATCTCAGTTTTTAGGTATCTTCAGCTACGTCACTTGCTCTGTACTATTTTTGGGAATAGCATACACCCCCCTAGAGCGGCAGATACTCTGGGAGAGGTGATTTCTGCTTTTGGATAAGGCCATGAGGCATCAGTGTATTACTCCTTATTAATTCAGAGTCTGGGGGACGGAGTCTCAACCACTCTCAAAAGATTATGGGAGAGGGATTTAGACCTGGAATTGGAGGAGGGAGAATGGGCTAGGATTTTAAAAAACATAAAAACTGCATCTATAGATGCAAGGGTGCGCCTTATACAATTCAAGATTTTACATTGGTCCTCTAAATTGTATAGGCTTGGTCTTAAAGACACACCCACCTGCTGGAGATGCCAATCAGAGTATGGAGATTTAACCCATGTCTTTTGGGGGTGTGTTGAAATTCAAAAGTTTTGGTTAAAGGTGCAGAGTCTGGTATGCGAGGTGTTAGGTATTCAGGTATTATTCTGCCCCAGACTCTGTATCTTGGGTGATGGGGCGGTCATTGACATTGTAAGAATTAGGTCTTAACCAGTGTTATGATCGAGGGGCTGGAGGTTGGCTGGAGCACCCTCTTTTCAGGAGTGGTGCTCGGAGATGGGAAGGGTGGCGGCCTTTGAGGAAGTTACATTCAGAGGAACAGGGAGGTATAAAGTGTTCGTGAAGAAATGGGGCAGGTATTTGTCATTTGTGGATGTGTGATTATTGTTGTTGTGTTTTTTTGTTTTTATTTGTTTATTTATTTATTTTTTATGTATTTTTTTTTTCTTTTTTTTATGTGTGTGCATGTGTGTCTATGTCATTTAAGACCACTGTTATGTTGCTGGGGTTAGGGTGGGATTGGGAGGGGGAGGAGTAATAGTTGGGGTTAAGTTTGATTCTATGTATATATGTTTTGTTCTATGAGGTACATTTATGTGAATCAATAAAAATTGTTAAATCAGAAAAAAAAAATCTGTATTAATGCATCAGCTCTAACAATAATTCAGCGAAGACCTGGAAACAACTGAGAAATGTACTTTTATACATCTAATAATGTTTTCTTGTACCTGGATTAGCCGTGCATGTGTATGTAGTATTTATACATAGTATACATAGCTTTAATTTAAAAAAACAAAAAACTATCAAATTGCTATCCAATACAGGCATATTTATTGAAAACAACTGAATGAATAGTGCAGGACCAATAGAGCAACCCTTCTAGCCTGTTCTAAATGGAATTCACCTAGTAAGTTACTAAACAAATTAAAACAGTCAGGACATTGTTGAAAATAATTTAGGTAAGCCAAATCTACGAGAGAGAGAAACAAATGCGCTGAAAAGTTGCGCGTATTTCACAACGTGCAGTCGTGCATTGGCCATTGATCTAATATGTCTATATGGCTGTTCAGTAAAGAACGTTCCCCAACAGCAATGACGTAAAAAAAAAGAAATTGCTATAGGATAGAAAAGAATTGGCCTGTGATGTAGCCTACAGTAAACCTAATGTATTCTAAACATGACATGCACACAGAATAAAAGATAGTTTAACCCGTTATGCAGTCGGCACCTCATTGAAAATAGCCTTCTTAATCAGCAGATTAAAAAAATGGCATACCTAGCCTAAAACAGATATTTTCTAGGCTACTTACTCAAAAGCACAAATTGTTTGATGAGCAAAATTAACATGTCAACATGAGACGGGACACAACTCACTTGAGGCGACAATCCTGCACTTAAAAAAGCCTGCTCGGCGGGAAAATAACTTACAAGAATGCACAGATTTCAAGATGACTAAAACGTGAAAACATCCATAGCGACTTGCAACGTTTCAGAAATCTGCTTCCCGCGCCACCACCGAAATTATTTTCATAACTACTTGCCGAGTTTGCTTGTCTAGCGAGAGGACATTTTCCTGTGCGTTCCGTAAGTGAGAGAGAGAGGGAAGCACGTGCAGCCTGTGGTGAAATGAAACTTTGTATTTGCTCCAGATATCCTCTTTTTTTAAATAATATATATAAAATGTGTAACATTAATATGACAGTAAAATATTAACTGACTGTAATTCCAGTGTCGACTAGCAGCATCAGAACCGTTTAGTCGACTAGTCGATTAATCTCGCACATCCCTATTTAAAATACTTTCTCCTATCCATGCTCAATATGCAGAAACATCTATTAGTAAGCCATTCATAGGTTAATTTTCTCGAAAACTGTAAGTACTCTGTGGCGCATAGAAAATTGCTCTGTTTGATTTGAGCGACCAGCTTAGACACGCCTTAACAGCGTTACTCAACCAATAGCGTGAGTATCTCTTTGTTTGACCAACGGCAGACGGGGGGCATATTCAGAAAGCTTTTTTAAAAACAAAAATTATATTTTTAATTCTGTTTGATGGCGCTATTGGTGCAAAAAAATACATCAGCTTTAAAATCCCCAAATTGACACCTTTTATGGTGCTTTTTGTCCTAATTCACTTTCATCATATGGAAAAGAGTGGCCAAACATCATTAAACATTCCACCTTTTGTGAACAAGATGAGGTAAGTAAATATGACAGAATTTTAATTTGGTAAACTATTCCTCAAATAGTTTATACATATATACTACATCTACCCCATACTTAGTTGATTTACCTTAACTGGGACTTAAAAGTTTATCCTATATCCCCACTGTCATTGAAAGCTGCATCAAGTGTATGCATTTATCATCATCATCATCTCTGATTACTGAAATAATATTAATCACCTTTATATTTAGAATCCCAAGTCCTGCTACAAGCTACAATAGACAAGCATTCATAATCATGAACACACACAAAATCTATTTATAACGCCAGCTCACAGTAAAAGCAGACAACCCTGTATAAGCAAATCCCTGACTCTCTTCCACATACACACAAACTATAAATGCACATACATGCACACGCTCTTCACCCCCCTGCTCACACACACTCAATCTATTTATACATCATGCCATGACCACACCATTCTGGGAGCACAGAGGAGTGAGATGACCCTGGAAGATTCTCTCCTTCTTTAGTTCCTTGTCTGTTTGTCCCTCCCTCTATCTCTCTCCCAAACATGTTTAATGCACAAAACACAAACAGCGTCCTCCTCTGCACTGCATATTCATAGGTCTGCTGTGTCTTACAACACTGCTCTAATCCTTTGTAGGTCATATCATTTTATGTTATGTTCTGCATTAGCGCTGCTTTATACAGTACATGTTCAATATATGAGTTTTTCTCTTGTTGTTTTTAATGGGGTGAGTCAATAATCTGTTAACCCTTTAAGGCAAATAAGAAAATATGTTTTGTATAAAAAAACAAAACAAATTAAGCACATATTTAGGGCAAAATATTTTTTTTACATTGTGACACACTGTATATGACATACATGAGACATACTATTTTCAAACACATTGATGCTTGCTTTAGTTGGAACAGATTGGTGAAAAAATTACACAATATAAATTCACTGATTTAATGTTTTGGGACAGGGCCGTTTCAGACCATTCTGTTGCCCTAGGCGAGGTGGTGCCCTAAGCGACCGTCTAGTTCGCCTATGCCTAGAAACGGCCCTGTTTTGGGAAACCCTTATCAATTCTTTCAGTCTGTGAAAGGGAGCTAGGCTGGATGGGTTTCAAACCTGACTGGGAAGAAATGTGGTCCAATTTAAATCTGGCATCCAAATGACCATCAGCCATTACACTTTGTTACTCCTTATAAGTGACACAAAAATATATGTCACAAGGACTCTCTTTCTTCTATGTAAAAAGTAACTAAAAGGAAAAATGTTAGGGCTGTCAGGCTCTAAAATGGAAAAAATACAGTAGTCGATAAAAATTGTGCACTATATGCCAAGTCTTTTGAAGCCATACAGTCACTTTGTGTTTATATATATGTATATATGTATGTATGTTTTTTTTTTCTCCCCTTTTCTCCCCAATGTGGCATGCCCAATTCCCAATATGCTCTAGGTCCTCGTGGTGGCGTAGTGACTCGCCTCAATCCAGGTGGCAGAGGACAAATCTCAGTTGCCTCCGCGTCTGAGACAGTCAATCCGCGCATCTTATCACGTGGCTTGTTGAGCGTGTTACTGCAGAGACATAGCGCGTGTGGAGGCGTCATACTATTCTCCGCGGCACCCACGCATAACTCACCATGCGCGAGAAACACATTATAGCGACCACGAGGAGGATACCCCACGTGACTCTACCCTCACTAGCAATCGAGCCAATTTGGTTGCTTAGGAGACCTGGCTGAAGTCACTCTGCACGCCCTGGATTCGAACTTGCAACTCCAGGGGTGGTAGTCAGTGTCTTTACTCGCTGAGCTACCCAGACCCCCTGCAATGTATGTTAACGTTCCAGTGGCATGCCTTTGTAAGGCGGTCAAATTTAAATTCGAAATTCACTTCAAGACATGTTTTTAAATGTTGATAAACTTTTTATGGCATCTACAAAACACAGAGCTCCTGCATGAGATGCTGAATAAACTTAAACGCAATGGCCAAAGATGTTTGTCCAGCACAGTGCTTTACAAACTGCAGGGTGCAGCCATGATTAGCTAGGAGTGTGATGGAATCTCTGTTCAGTTCAATATTTTAAAAGCCACCAATGCGATAAATATACCAGCATTACCAAGATGTGACTAAATTCGCTACCCGTGTGCTGTTTGATTACAGTCGGCTGCTTTTAAACACTCACGTGCATGTATCTGCCCATGCGCTTGTGTCTCATGATGAATGCAGGGCTCCTGTACGAGACTGTTTTTAATCAAAATACCCCTCTTTAGGTGATATTAATGTTAACACAGCTGTTAATGAATTACCAGTGTAAACAGACGGGATTAAATCTGCACTATCTTGAGGAGATATTAAAGCAAACACAGCCATTAATGTATAAGCAGAAGGGGATTCTACAAAATTTTAGATTGTTACGATGTCTAAATGTATATAAGCTGCATGATGTCTGTTATAGGCATTCAGGCATTCTCACTGCATCAAATCAGTATTAATGTAGATCTAGTAATCACACAGTAAAGAGTGTCAAATATTTAAGTACTTTCATTTGCATTACATTACCTTTTTTAATGTTTTTATATTATAATTTTTTTAAATGTTTAATTGTTACTGTTGCTAAAAAATTTAAAGCACTGTTTACTCTGTTCTCTATTTAATTACTGGCTCTTGAATAATTCCTTTACAAGCTTGAAGCAAGTTTTACAAGAGAAACACTGAAGGACTCATTTTTAAACCTTTTGTAAAATAACAGTGTTTTATTGCATATTTGCTTACAAGTGCAATACCAAGTTAACATAGAACTGTTAATGAAGCTTTTTTTCTGCTCGTTTTGCTTTTTACTTACTATGTGAGAAACAGGTTAAATGTTTTTTTTTTATTTATTATGCAGTTTTTTAACAGGATTTTTTTTTTTTTTTTTTTTTTTTTTGCAATAATCACAAGGTGCTGTTTGGATTATAATGTATTCGTTGTGGACTTAGGACATTTTAAATTTAGATATCTGATTTTCAACTTTATTGCATTTTTGCATAGATTGATGCAAAGAAAATTTTGTCAGAACCTCTAGCAAATTATATGTTACTTTGTTTAATACCCTTATGTCCAGGTTTTGTAAATCACTGAAATAACCATTTTACTTCAGAATCGTGATCTTTATTCTAAACAAAAAAATCGTGATTCTCAATTAATCTAGAATCGTGCAGCTCTAGGTCAAATCAGGGGGAAATTTGAATGGTTCACTCTCAAATAAAATCACTGATCTGCTCCCAATAGCAATACCCAAGTCCAATATGGCGATTACAGTGCAGGTTTGAAATTATTAAGTTTGGTCAGAAGCCTTGGGTGCTGCAAGGGGGAGTTGATGATCATTGAATTCATTTGTACTTTTTGGGCCTTTTTGGAGCTTGACAGCCCTGAGACACCATTCACTTTATCACTAAAAGCTGTGTGAGGATTTTTCAAATTTCTCATTTTGTGTTAGCTACTGCAGGGAGGAAAGAAAGGAGGTATTTACACTTTGTCACTTTATGCGTTTTTACTGATCGGATTGCTATCCGACTGAATAAGCACATTCCATTTACACTTGGCCACATCAATGTGTCTCCACCAAATGGATATAAATCCAATCTTCAATTCCCACTCTATATGCAAATAAAACGGAGTTCACTTCCGGGATTATTCTAATGCTGAGCAGAAAATTTAAAAGATGTGATTTACTATCAGGGGCGGGTCCAGAAGGGTGGCAGCTTCCACCCTAAAAATGAGCTTTACCACACCACTTGCCACCCCAACTCGGACCCTGCTCACGTCCTGGAGACGGTGCAGAAACAGGTTAACCTGTCTGTGTTCTGCATGGTCCAAATAATTGGTGGGCTGAATGATTGGATTATATCCATCTCAAATCCAACTTGGAGGGCATTTACATTTGGTCTTTTCATGATCGGATAGCTCTCTGATCAGCAAAAATGCATGAAGTGACCAATAGGTCTGCAACTAACGATTATTTTGATAACCGACTAATCTAACGATTATTAGAACAATTGTTCGACTATTCGGTGATAATTGCAATGATTAATCATTAGATCTTAACTGATTATTCAGCTTGTACCCAGACTTAAAAGGTTGTATTAAACGTGCTTACTAACAATAAAGAGGACAAAACTATCTTTTAAAAATACCTCTAAATGACATTCACTGGACTAAAGGGAAAAAATACTTTTTATTAAGTTTAATTCAGTAAAGAAATTCACTGAAAACAATCCTCTTGTTATCAAGTGTTTTTGTCTTGTTTTCCATTTAAAATGGTCTAAAAATCCTTAAAACAAGATACATTTATTTGAGAAGCAACATATATTTAGACTTGCTTTAAGAGAATGTATCTTAAATATAAGTGTATTTTGTGTATGTGTATTTTTTCACTTTGTTATACTTCTGCGAGTGCAATACAGACAAAATATACTTATATTCAAAATCTATTCTCTAAAAGCAAGTCTAAATATCTTATATGCTGCTTCTCAGGTGAATGCATCTTTTTTTTTTTTTTTATATTTAAAAAAATATTTGAAATTATTTTTTTTTCTCCCAATTTGGAATGCCCAATTCCCAATGTGCTTTTAAGTCCTTGTGGTCGCGCAGTGATTCGCCTCAATCCGGGTGGCGGAGGACGAATCCCAGTTGCCTCCGTTTCTGAGAACGTCAACCCGCGCATCTTATCACGTCGCTTGTTGAGCGCATTGCCACAGAGACATCGCGCGTGTGGAGGCTTCACGCCATCCACCACGGCATCCACGCTCAACTCACCACACGCCCCACCAAGAACGAACCACATTATAGTGACCACGAGCAGGTTACCCCATGTGACTCTACCCTCCTTAGCAACCGGGCCAATTTGGTTGCTTAGGAGACCTGGCTGGAGTCACTCAGCATGCCCTGGAATTCCAACTAGCGAACTCCAGGGGTGGTAGCCAGCATCTTTTACCACTGAGCTACCCAGGCCCCCAAAATATTTGTATTTAAAATTTTATATTCAACATTCTCAGATAAAAAAAAAATGATTCTGCAGTATAACTGCTAAAGAAAATGTACGTTGTTTTATACAAGTTTTAGATATTTTTTTGGAAAACAAGCCAAAACAAAAACAAATCAAAAACGTATTTTGTTGCAGTGTATAATGGGGCGAAGACTACCCTCTCTCACCTTTTTGTTCACTTCAGTCCATCTTTAACTCACAAAAAACAAACTCTCTCTCATTAATAAAGCTGCGTATTGCCAATTTTCTTCACAATAAGAAATGCACAGTGACACATATATTATGATTCAATAAGTCGTGAGTCATCACGTTATAATCTAGCTGCAGCAAGTGTGCGAGCTTGAGGAACAAGAGTACCTGCGACAGTGTGTGACTCAGCCGGGTGCAGTTTCAGTCTCTCCCCCTTAGCTCGGGACACTTCGCACAACTCATAGAAGAGGCACTGACCGCACAGAGAAATGCCAGTTTCGGAGTTTGTAGTTATTTACATGATCTGCTTCCATATTATTTGAACTTTAATAAAGCTATAATGCATTAAATATAATTGCATTAAAGATGTAACGCTAGGTGTTTCCTTTAAAGAGCTCCAGCTCCACTTATTCCACAACGAGCGTGCTTCTGTATTTACTAATTTGGTATTTTTGCATTATAATTTCCTCATACTTTGTGATCTACATCACCTGAAGCTGTTTGGAAAGTTCAGAGTGCATCTGGACTGTGAGTTGTGTAATTCTTCCTCTCCTCAGTCAGGCACAAGCTGCAATGCTGCTCTCGCACATCATCACTAGAGTTTAATGTGATCACAAGTTACATTAAATTAGATCAAATGACTATTCGACAATGAAAATTTTTGTCGACAATAAAAAAATTTTTTTGATAAAGTCGACTAATCGTTTCAGCCCAAGTGACCAAATGTAAATACCCCAAAAGTCATACGGGTTGGGAGCAACATAAGGATAAATAAATAATGGCAGAATTTTCATTTCTGGGTGAACTAAGGTGTTATTGCATTGTTTCTTTATGAATGCTATGATCTGACTCCATTGTTATGTTCATCCCAACCAACCCCCTTTTTTATGTAGAATGTTCTGTTATAAGTCTATATGTACTACTATGAAAAGAACAAATAATAATGTCACAAGGCAAAAAGAATCGTAATGGTCCTAAAATATACTTTATTGTGTTTATGCAAAATACAGTCTAAAATCATATTTTTCTTTTGATTTTGGCATGAAAGGGAGCCATTAACCAGTATGTGTAGCGCAATGAATGGTGGAATGACATATACTCAAAAACACTCTCTCTCTAATAAACACACAGCACCACATAATTGGGTGGCTATCTGGTAAATCTCCTTTTCAAAGTCTCTGTCAAAACATTTAAGGGAAACGGTGGGAGCAGGACAAGGCTACAGCTAGCACCCAAAACATCAGCTAAACAGACCAAAGGAATCTGTGATATTAGTGAACAAAGAGAGAGCAAGAGAAGATTGGGAGTGTCGTGCTAGTGTTAGCAAATAGGGTTTCACAGCTTTGCAGAGACACTAGGGGGAAACTAACTAACACAATCTGGTGACATCACAGCACGGAGTGAACATGCATGATTGGTTCCTCAGACAGGCAAAAGCCCTCTCTCTATAGGCAAACATTACAATGAGGTTAAAGGAAACACAACGAACCAAAAGCCTGCCACAGGAAACAGACAGCAGTCCACCAAATTGCATAGAAAGATTCTTCTCATCTAGGCCTATTCTATATTTGTATTTGTTTATCTTTCCTTACATTAATCTTCTCACAGGAGGTGGTGTCATAATACAATGCAGTACAATATCTGCATGGATGTACAATGTAGTGCTTTCACTGCCACAAATGTGATAAATAGCTAACCATTTAGCTATTAAGCAAATAGCTTTATAATAAGTAGATATTATGTTTTCTTAAAAAAAAATAAATAAATAAAAAAAAAATCTATTCATACATTTATAACACTAAACACTGTTGCTAAAAAAAGCAAGGGCAAATGGTCCCCAACATAACTAATTTTGTGAAAACAAAGTATTGAAAAAAACATTGTATTAAACAATTTGATACACAAAGCTGACTATTTATAGCTTGTTATTAATTTAAAAAAATAATCAAAATCTTAGACCCACTGTCCCCATATGAGGACAGGTTTTTTAGGCAAAATATTTGCTATGCAAAGAAGTTACAAATCATAAAGGGAAACGGAAAATGCACACAGCACTCTCGTCCAGGTCTCAGAAGGTTAAGCTTTGACTTAAAGGTTGACTTCACAAAGTTAGGTTGAGATACAGAAACAACAAATGGATTTTGGCCATAACAAGGTCATGATATTAAGTCTTTCACAGCACAACCTTATTGTCTTAATCTGGAAACATGAAAGATATTAACTTTAATGTGGTCTGGAGAATCTGGTAAACTGGCCAATATAGCACTGAAATCACAAGGGTGAGAAGATGACAGTAGGATTAATACTTAAAATCTTAATGGGATCTGCTCCGAATATGTTGCTACAAAACGTGTATAATTTGATTTGGATTAATGGTGCAACCCTTTGCTTAATCCAAATTTAATCACACCAATCCTGTTTTGAGGATAAACTGATACCTTCTAAATGCAAACAAGCATCCAACATTTTATATCAGCATATCAAAACATCTGATTCCTGCTCAACACTTATTAACAAATAGTCTCAGTACTCTAAATACAAAATGCTTGGCACACATCAGCCACCATATGAAGTGGTAAACATACCCATGCCCTGAAAGAAGATAGTTGCCAATGAGGTACAATTTTCCACTGACACAAAGCAGTGTACATTTCCAAAATGATGTGGTGTTCTTCATTGTTTAGTCAAAGGGGATAAACTCAACTAAAATATTAGGATAAATATTAAAGTCCCACTGGACCTGGGCATTGACACAAACATGCTGTCTATTTGACAGCTGTCATGTGTGCAACAACACATGATGTAAGAAAATAAACAATAAAGTCTATAGACAATTGAAATGACCTTCAAATGGTAACTGTCCTAAAGTATAGCACAATGCAGAACAGATCCACTGACACATGAAAAAAAGATCTCATTGTTATAAAAGGTGCAAAGTCATTTAACCATACACAACATCTAGACTGTCCTTAGTAATCATTCTTAAATTAGACTGCTTTATTATATATTCTCTATAAGCAATTACACTGTTGTTAAACAAAAAAGTACATCTGCACAGGGTAAATTCACTGGGGCACCTGGGGCATTCGACTGGAGAACCACTACAGGGTGATTGTCATGAAACCTGTCAAGGAAATGTCCTGATCCTATTTTAGACCCAAATAAAAATAAATACATAAAAAAAAATAAGGAAATTAAGCCTATTTTAGGGCCATAAAGACTTTTTACATTGTGACCTTATTTTTATGACAGTTATGTACGTTTTACCACCAATTCTCATTACTGCAATGTGACAAAAAGATGGTCATTATGATAATCTCATTATTTAAACGTGAATTTTATATATATATATATATATATATATATATATATATATATATATATATATATATATATATATATAAAGTGTTAAAGGAAGTTCATCAAAAAATGAACATTCTCTCATTATTTACTCACCCTCAAGCCATCCCAGATGTGGAAGACTTTCTTTCTTCTGCAGAACACAAAGATTTGTAGAAGAATATCTCAGCTCTGTAGGTCCGTACAATGTAAGTGAATGGTGACCAAAACATTGAAGCTCCAAAAAGCACATAAAGGCAACCTAAAAGTAATCCATACAACTCCAGCGATTTAATCAATGTCTTCAGGAGCGCATATGATAAGTGTGTGTGAGAAACAGATCAATATTTAAGTCCTTTTTTACTATAAATCTCCACTTTCACTTTCAATTCCACATTCTTCTTTTGTTTTTTGGCGATTCACATTCTTTGTGCATATCACAACCTACTGATCAGTGCTGGTCAACGGTGGAGATTTATAGTAAAAAAGGACTTAAATACTGATCTGTTTCTCACCCACACCTATAATATAGATTCAGAAGACACATATTTAACCATTGGAGTCTAATGGATTACTTTTATGCAGCCTTTATGTGCTTTTTGGAGCTTCAAAGTTCTGTTCACCATTCACTTGCATTGAATGGACCAACGGAGCTGAGATATATTTCTAAAAATATTCCTTTGTGTTCAGCAGAAGAAGAAAAAGCAATAAACATCTGGGAAGGCATGAGGGTGAGTAAATGATGACAGAATTTTCATTTATTTGTGAACTATTCCTTTAAGTATTTATACATCATAGTAGTCCTTCCTACTCTGCTGTAATACAGTAAAAAATAAAAAATAAATAAAAACAATGACTGTGTTACAATCATGAGGATCATCATAGAAAATGTGACAACGTGATATGGTATTTATGATCATTAGAGGTAAAATTTTCACAAGTGTCCTGATATTAATGTCACAATGCAAAAACAGTCCGTGTAATGTAGGCTTCATTTATTTTTTGCAAAATATAATTTCGTATTTTTGCATTCATTTTGGGGTTAAATATGGTCAGGACATTTTTGGAAAGGTATCGTCAGGAAAGGTATTCAAACAACCAGTGCTGTAGAATTCGAATTCACACCTATGATGAATTCGGGGCTTGGAACGATTCATTAGATTCGAATCATTCATCTGTTTTTCGCCATCCCTCAATAATAAACAAATACGCATGTTCGTGCGTAAAGTGTCGTGTCTATGTCAAATACACACACACACACACACACACACACACACACACACACACACAAAGTTTATTTCCAGCTTTTTTTCTTTCAAATGTTATACCCTTGTATAAATCATCCGATCTCGAAAGTGGATAACAAATAATGCAATGCGGCGTAAACAAAATCGATGTGCATTTCATTGCAATGGTGTAGCTGTTTAGCTGCCTTTATTGCCCTACTGTGACTGGCTAGCTAGCACCAGTTTCAACTTAGTCACCGAAAGGGATTCATGTGAGTTCACACGATAAGCTCGGTAAACCAATGGCACTTAATGTCCATCAGATGGTAATAGTAGGTGTCCAAAAGCAAGACTGACACGATGGGTTCTCTAGTCGTACATATGTTACTCAACCCTGAGCTTCTCTAGCTACCGAATTCTGACATGGTTTGCTAAATGTCAACCCATTTGGACATTCCTCTTTCCTTCTATGCAACAAAGCGAAGAGGTCGGAAAAAGCAGCTCAAACTAGATCGGGGAGATTGCAAATATTCGAGTGCAGCTAACCACCACAGCAGTCACCACCTGGATTGTCAAGGCCTATGGAGTTGACAGCTCAGCAATGTTCTGGCGAGTGTGTCACATCTGTATACCTTTGTAATGCACCCGCAGATTATTCTGTGAGAGCCCGATGTAGCTGTATTTATCCTTGGGGCTCCAAGATCGGGGTAAGGGGGTTTCTTCCTCATTCACGGCCGGGTACAGCCGCTTCAAACGCTCGTTTAGCTCATGCTCTTGATAATTAAAAGCAGGATCTCCTGTTAGCAGGCTCCCCGCTCCAAGCTCTGCCATTTTTGGTTATGTTTTTTATTCCTTCTCGTAATCCTACCCTGTTGTGCCAATCCGCTAAAAAGGAGTGAGCGCTAGACTGGAGAAACACAGCAGTGGTGAGACACCCCCGGATAAGCAGCCGCTCTACAGTGACGTGTGGGTACTGTAGTTGAACACAAAGCCCTGCGCAGTGCACACTGATGACACGAGGGAAGTGCCATTAACTACATGCCCCATGAATAATTTAATTTTAGTCCGTTTGAAAAAGAACACGGGTGCAAAGTGCAGTGTAGGATTTGTAGTATTCAACACAACCCATAATCATGCGGTAAAACACTGCTTTTTAAGAAAGCTCATATATTAGATTTGTTTGAAAGTAATCATGTATCTTTTTTATCTTTAATTAGTGTCTCTATAGTTTGCTATTTAATCAAACGTGTGCTGAAACTGCATTTCAGGGCATGTCTGCTATGATTGCACATAATTGTATCACTATTTTTAGCACTTTATGTAACAGACTTCGTGTAATTCTAATACCAAACCTCAAGTTTGTGAAGCAGTGTTATGATATTACATAAAATCCTACCGATTGTATTCACAGGATGTTTAAAACTATATACATAACTATTTGCCTTTTTATTAAAAATAAAATAATATTTATTTTGCGGATTGATATTTATCACAATGTCAATCCGGTGTATCACAGCACATAAGCAACACAACATTGAAACAAATTCATGTTAGTCAAAAGCAGACTCACTCACACTTCTAACCCTACTAGCTCTGATCAACTTAACATTTTGTTCAACAAGTTAAGCACTCTTAAGGATTCCTACTGTCTAAAAAAACAGATAGGCAGAGAAAAACAAGACCCTCTGCGGTGTAATACAGTAGCCATTTAATTATTGCCTTGAGAAAAAAATGACAATCGCTATCACACATCAAACGGATTAAAATATGTAATACTTTACATATTTAATAAATACCTTGTTTATCTATTTACATATATCAATTAATTCCATACGAGACAAACCGTTTTCTAGACGATCAGACAATTTCATTTTCATACAGGCACATTGTAGACACCTATATGCTGGAGGTCTTTTCTAGGGTCCTTTAATACCATGGCAACCAACTCTCAAACAACAACAATGCCACGCTGCTGTAGCTTCAGCTGATAGTACGCTGAGATGTTTAATCAGAAAATTTAAATAGCTGCTTTTTGAAACAGTCGTCCAAAATGTCGGCAAAGAAAGAACTACAGTTACCACCGCTGTCATACTCTGAAAGGCAAGCTAAGAACGTTTGAACACTAATGGCGTCTATAGTTCAAGCGAGGTTGAAGGAATTTTTAGGTTGCAGATTAATTTACAAAACTGCAGTCAGTAAATGGGTAGTTGACAAATAACATGTCCATGAACTTTGGGTTTAAATGTATGTATGTACTAAGGAAACTATAAACTGTATGTTCTGTGACAGGTCACCATTTCTTTTAAGTTTTTCTCCATTTTTAGTCACGTTATCTTTTATGTCGTTCTCTTAATAGTATTACGGTGTGAAAAATGTAAAAGTACAAGTATACAATGTAGTTTCTCAATTCAAATGACTGCTTGACATTCCATGTGAACTACCCAAATACTCCTTTACTGCTTTTATCCGAAATAACTCTTTCTCTATTATCTACAATAGGTCATGGCAGGCAGCATCATGTTGTGGGGGTGCTTTGCTGCAGGAGGGACTGGTGCACTTCACACAATATATGGCATCATGAGGAAGAAAAATTATGTGCATATATTGAAGCAACATCTCAAGACATCAGCCAGGAAGTTAATGACCCCAAGCATACCTTCAGAGTTGTGGCAAAATTGCTTAAGGACAACAAAATCAAGTTATTGGAGTGGTCATCACAAAGCCCTGACCTCAATCTGATAGAAAATGTGTGGGCAGAACTGAAAAAGCATGTGCGAGCAAGGAGGCCTACAAACATGACTCAGTTACACCAGTTCTGTCTGGAGGAATGGGCCAAAATTCCAGCAATTATTGTGAGAAGCTTGTGGAAGGCTACCCAAAATGTTTGACCCAAGTTAAACAATTTAAAGGCAATGCAACCAAATACTAACAAAGTGTATGTAAACTTCTGACCCACTGGGAATGTGATGAAAGAAATAAAAGCTAAAATAATACATTCTCTCTACTATTATTCTGACATTTCACATTCTTAAAATAAAGTAGTGATCCTAACTGACCTAAAACAGGGAATGTTTTCTACAATTAAATGTCAGGAATTGTGAAAAACTGAGTTTAAATGTATTTGGCTAAGGAGTATGTAAACTTTTGACTTCAACTGTGTGTATATATATATATATATATATATATATATATATATATATATATACGTACAAATAATTTCTTGAAATTTGTGGGAAGAAACCTTTGTAATGGCAGCATAAATCTTTTACCACTGGATTACCACTTTTTCCAGTTTACCGTCCATCCCCCAGCAGAGTCTGGTTTATTTCAAGGTTTTTTTCTCCACTAACTAACTGATTTATGTGCCTTTGGCTTGCTTACTGGGGGCTTAAAGACAAAAATATTAATCAATTCAGTTTTTTGGTGAAGCTGTTCATTTGGGACTTAAAGACATTTCAGACATTACAGTATGATTTTCTGTAAAGCTGCTTTGTACTCTGTACACTCTAAATACATCTTTATACAGCAGAGTTAAGCCTGCTCTGAGCCTGCTCAATATTCTGTGTAAACACGCAAAAGCCAGACTAAATTAAACCTGCTCTGACCCACCTCAGCCCTTAGTATCAAAGGCAGCTCTGATGCTTCTTAAATTCTGTGTAAATGAAATGCAGCATCAGAGTAGCCTTAAACTTTGTTGTTGTTACGATAGACCGTATTTCTAATTTAGTTTCATATTTAAAAGTATAACTTCATATTTTCATTTGTTTCATGTTTCTGTTTTCATAATTTTATATTTAAAACATTAATCTCATAACATTATTTATGCAGTTGTTATTACTGTGTAAATGCATTTATGCTTGCTATTAGTGGCATTCAACATCTGTGTGAATGTACCTAAATGCCACTTTAGATGCAGCTTCTGTGCCACCTTTGCAGTGTAAAGATGGCTTAAGATAAGCTATACCAGCATGTTCTAAATAAAGTAGAATGAAATGCTAAATATAATAGTTGAGTGTTAATGACTGTCCCAGCACACCTGCGTGAACAGATCAGGGATCTGCTACCATTGCGGGCAAAACTAGTGCTGGTGTCAGAACAATGTGAGAAGAGGATTCTGGATCTACAGTTACAGGAGAGGGATGAGATCAGTGCTCTGAAGCAAGGGTGTCAACGTCTGCAGAGCATCATCGAGAGTATGATGGGACAACAGAACTGCTGATTCAGGTGGAGCCTATTTTATTTTACACTCCATTCAGATCTTTGTATAGATCTGCATCATTTTGGATACCTGGTGATGAAAGCAATGTTTTGTTAATTGTCAAACATTCTTATATTGACATTTACCTAAATTTTTACATTGAAATTAAATAATCACATAAAGCATATACTCAGATATACACATCCAGTAGTATGTATGATAGAACACATACTCAGATCTGCATGTTATGTCTCCCACAGGTTGATCGTCTTAAAGAAGACCTGGCCACCCAGTATCAGTTATACAGGTATGAACGTGATGCAAGAAGACTGCTCATTGCCAAAGTCAGCAGCATGCCCACTACCCAGGATACTGACAATAATGACAACAAGGAAGGTTGTAACTATTGATGACTAGATTTATCAATAGTAGAGTCACTTATTCATAAAATAATATAAACATGGAAATGAACAAATCTTTAGCTCACTTTAATTTGATTTAATGTGAATTTACCTTAGTGTCATAACTAAGTTATGTTCATTTTGATTCACATACTGTATGTTTTTAAGCTGTTTAGCACATACTTTTATCCAGAGTGATTGACTGTTGTGGTCAACAGATAGCAGATAGAATAGAAAATAGATTGCAATAGATACTGGAAGGGAAGGAAATTATGCATTGGTGCCAACAATCTTGTTTAAAAAAAATAATCAGAAGAGAAAGAGTGGGTGGGGTTGATTTAGTAGTTAGGAGAAGGTGCAGAACAGTGTCCTGGGTTTTAAGGCAGTGGTATTGAGCTTTGCTTGATAGCTTTTCTTGTTTCTCTTAGAGGTGGAATATAAGGATCCTAGGATGCTGAAGCTGGCTTTGCAGGTATGTAGAGAGGATCTAACCAAAGCTCAGGTTGAGTTCAGCTGCTTGCAAGCAGAATATGATAATGTGGTCCCTCAGCGAGACTGAGAGAACCTGAATCATGTGCATATGGAGGCTCTAATGAAGGTATAGAGAAATGCCTTTCAATATTAATGTTTCAAATACAAGTTTTTGCATGTCTAAGTGCAAGTGCATCTGTTTTTCCAAGTTTCACTCAGTTAATTTACACTAAAAACGCGGGTTTGTTTAGGTAGAACTATAGTAGCACCCTCAAAATGCTTTGGTAATTTCAGGTATGTAGGATGAAATTGTCCTATATTTCATATATTGTGAAAACAACAACATACAAAAGAACAGCTGAAATTGTCCTATATTTCATCTATTGTAAAAACAACATACAAAAGAACAGCTGTTATATATTCATTTTCAGTATCCCTTGTACAGATACAGTATAGGCCAACACAATAATCATAATATTTGATATGATTTCTTTCCTTGCTGCAGCTGGAAAATTTACAGACAGACTTTGACAAGATGAAGTCAGTATGACACACTGCTTGAAGTTCATAGGCAGGTGTAGTTATGCAGTGAGACAACCTTCAGAATGAGCTGGAGGGATTCTATAATAATAAATAATAAAAATGGGCACTTTGGATTTGTCTGCTTACTGAACATTATTCTATTCAAAAGTCAGCACCTGCACTGTTACATTCAAATCAGTCCATGCTGCAACAATGCTCAAATAATAATCACAGTGTTACTCCCAGACCAAATTGGGAACAATGTTCAGGTATGATTTCCCCCTTCTCTATATATAGCACAGTTTAGTGTCAGAGGTAACCTTTGTAATGTGTAATAGACATACTTGGGGGGAATAAATGCTAGCTGCACAGAGCTCTTTGAAGGTCAATCCAGCAAAAAGAAGTTAGAGATCTTACTGCAGGAGCTGAATGGACAGGTCATAGACCAAAATGAGTTCTACACTGGGCTTGTAAGTGTTGCTAACATCAAACCAACAGCAATTTTGTCAAATTATTTGCATTATTTATGTTTCCGGTGTGAATATTGTGATCTACAATTTGCTTGTTGTTATTGGTAGCACTAGGCTCAATTCGACCAGCTTTGCTAGATTAAATTCAAGTTGTTTTCATAGGGCACATATAATGATGTCCCCATTTATCTACGCTATGAGGAGAAACTTAAGAATCTTAAGCTCAAGAAAGCTGATGTAGTTAGAGTAATCAAGGATATCTGTAGGGACAGAACTGCAGAGAATGAGAAGGTATGCCATACCATTATCCTCTCTGATTTGTCAGGGAAATAAACAGACAATGTACAAAGTTTGTTTGTAGACAATTTGTTTAAACATTCACTTGGTATGCATGTTTCCTATGATTTTCAAAATGTAATTTCTGCACAACTTTTTCTTCAATAAAGAGTGATTTCTGCAGAGATCTGAAGGTTTTTCTACACAACTATCTTGTGGAGCAGTATAAGGAGAAGGCAGGAGAGTGGGCTTACAGCTTGATGGAAAGAATCAAAAACAATCTTGAAGATGATCTCATGTCTTGACATCCTTACTGGGAAAGTTTGTGCTTTTTGTCTTGGCTATAGCTAACCTGAACATGTAAATCCATAAAAGCAGGTTTTGCAGGTTATGTAGGACCCCCATATATTATTATTATTGTTATTATTATATTTATTTATTATTATTTTTATTATTTGTATTGGATAGGGGCCTCATTACTTAGCCCTCAACATGGCAAGGCTGAGAGGGATCCCCCATTTTATGAGATTGTTATATATTAAATGATATTTGTTGTGTAATGTTACTAAGTTTATTTTTGTGGCAGGTGGATGAGAGGATCTACCATGACAGAATCAGCTGCTTACTCACTTGTTTTAATTCAAAGTGACATAACAGAAAGTGGGTCACTATCTGTTGTAGAATTTAGGTGAGGAAAAAGAACTCATGTTCCCTCAGAAAATGTTGTATGGTCAGTGCTGTCTTTTATTTAAATAATATTCAGGATAAGAATGGTATAATAATGGTTGAAATGTGATTATTACAATATTCATGCTGATTTTCAAAGAGGTATTGAGGAAGGCTTTCCCCTTGAAGTCAGAACAAGACATACAGGAGCTGTTGGCAATGGCTCAGACAGAGCTAGGGAGTAATAGTGTGCGAATAGCTTATCAAACACTTTATACAGAGGTCAGCTCCAAAATTTCACATTAAAGGGATTGGTCCCCCCAAAAATGAAAATTCTCATCATTTACTGACACTCAGGTCATCCCAGATGTGTATGCCTTTCTTTCTTCTGCACACAGAATGATTCCCAAGTGACGTGTACATGTTCCCACCCCAGGACACAAGTGGAAGGCACAAAGAATTCCTGAGTCTAGTTAAAAATCAGGCTATCGCTGAGAGACTCCAGTATATCAGCGAGCTTAGGGTACAACTGGAAGGCAAAGGGTTAGAGATCATTGTCTGCTGTTTACAAAATTCAGAGTACTATAATTAGAGATCTTACGGTGATACTTAACTAATCTAGTTTAGAATAATGTTATTTGTCATTGCTCTGTCTTGTTCTGTAAACCATCAACATAGGGAAGTGGATGCAGAGCACCTAAGGGCTGCCTTCAAGACCATAGATCCCTCACTGGATTCTGCAACCCTCGACTCGAACTTCAGTGTAGCTTTTCAGACAAAGGGGTACAAATTGCAAGCTCAAGCTCTGAACACAGGTTGTGTTACAGCATCTTTCTGTGGCTAATATGAAAAGGTCAGGGCTAAAGTAAAGACCTTTGTCCAGTCAAGCTCATGGCTTTACTCTTTGGTGTAGTTGGTGTATTTACAGCGCACATAAGATTTATAACATGCACAGGACTGTGTTGATGTTAAGAGTTTGCACTTTACTTTTGTGTCTGTCTATTATGCACGTTATTATGTATTTAGATATAAAACACATAGGGAAGACCGGGGCTAGTTGTCACACGGGGAAGTTGTGACAAGGGCTCAGATTCAAAAGTCCAATTGTGGAAATTTGTTTTTCTCTAGCAGAAGAATTGTATGTTGGTTTCAAACAGCTAGTTCAAAACCTTCTTAAATTATATTTTCTGTGTGTGTGTGTGAGAATTCAACCCTCCAAAGTAAATTTTCAGTTGCCTCTCTCCACTTTTTTTAATAATTACATTTACATTTATGCATTTAGCAAACACTTTTATCCAAAGCTTCTTACAGTGCATTCATTGTCATTTTTTTTTTTTCTGTTTGTGTGTTCCCTGGGAATCAATAATGCTAAATTAATCTGTCTTGTCTACTTAGAGGTTACTTGATAATGAGTTATATGTCAATGGTACTTTCACACTGGCGGCCAAAAGTTTGGAATAATGTATAGATTTTGCTCTTATGGAAAGAAATTGGTACTTTTATTCACCAAAGTGGCATTCAACTGATCACAATGTATAGTCAGGACATTAATAACGTGTAAAATGTCTATGACAATTTGAAAAAAATGTTCAGAACTTCTTAAACTACTTCAAAGAGTTCTCATCAAAAAATCCTCCACATGCAGCAATGACAGCTTTGCAGATCCTTGGCATTCTAGCTGTCAGTTTGTCCAGATACTCAGGTGACATTTCACCACACACTTCCTGTAGCACTTGCCATAGATATGGCTGTCTTGTCGGGCACTTCTCACGCACCTTACAGTCTAGCTGATCCCACAAAAGCTCAATGGGGTTAAGATCCATAACACTCTTTTCCAATTATCTGTTGTCCAATATCTGTGTTTTTTGCCCACTCTAACCTTTTCTTTTTATTTTTCTGTTTCAAAAGTGGCTTTTTCTGTGCAATTCTTCCCATAAGGCCTGCACCCCTGAGTCTTCTCTTTACTGTTTTACATGAAACTGGTGTTGAGCGGGTAGAATTCAATGAAGCTGTAAGCTGAGGAAATGTGAGGCGTCTATTTCTCAAACTAGAGACTCTGGTGTACTTATCCTCTTGTTTAGTTGTACATCTGGCCTTCCACATCTCTTTCTGTCCTTGTTAAAACAATGATTGACTGACGAGTTTCTAAAGAAAGCTGTTTCTTTTGCCATTTTTGACCTAATATTGACATTCAGGGTATGTTTACACGACAACGATGTACTAAAAACGGAAAAGTTTTTTCTTTGCGTTTTTGAAAAGTTTCGCGTTCACACATTCGTGAAAATGACTAAAAACACTGTATTATGCATTCCAGGCCAGTAGTTGGCGATGTCACTTTGTAAAGAAACACTACGCGCCTGCGCACATAAGCATTCTTCCACAGAGCGGCGAATACAAACAATGAAGATGGCGAAAGAATCGAGCAATTTTGTCTGGACGGACGATGAGGCTGCTTTATTACTACAAGTCTTGAGCAGCACAAACACAGTCCTGTAGTCCGCCATTGTAGTTTTGAATGTCTCGCGCACATGCCTATAGACTGAACACGTAATACGCGTGTGCATGACGTCATCGTTTTCACAAATTCACATTTTGGTATGTTTACACGGAGACGATAAGGGCATCATTTTCAAAATCTTGCACTTTGAAACGGTTTTCAGGCCCCAAAATGCCGTTGTCTTGTAAACGAACAGCCAAAACGCATAAAAGTTTTCCGTTTTCAGTTGAAAACGTTGTCGTGTAAACAGCCCTAAAGACATGCCAGTCTATTGCATACTGTGGCAACTCAAAAACAAACACAAAGACAATGTTAAGCTACATTTAACGAACCAAATAGCTTTCAACTGTGTTTGATATAATGGCAAGTGATTTTCTAGTACCAAATTAGCAATTTAGCATGATTACTCAAGGATAAGGTGTTGGAGTGATGGCTGCTGGAAATGGGGCCTGTCTAGATTTGATCAAAAATGACTTTTTTCAAATAATGATGGTGCTGTTTTTTTTACATCAGTAATGTCCTGACTATACTTTGTGATCAGTTGAATGCACTTTGGTGAATTAAAGTACCAATTTCCTTTCAAAACAGCAGAATCTGTACATTATTCCAAACTTTTGGCCACCAATGTATACTTATTTGCTTGTCAGATTTATTCTGTTGATAGGTTACAATCCAAGAGCTCAATTTTACCTCCTTTGATATCTGCAACAAAGTGCTGCTTTTGTGAGACGCTTAGAAAATAATAATTTCAATTGTGAGACCTAATTGAAATCTAATCAATACAGTTTGTTTTCTGCAGTATGTAGTCCTATCTTTTCAGGACTAGTCTGGATTGCAAATAACTGAGGAAATGCACAAATATGCTTTCACAGGGACAAGACATTTAAAGCACACTATTCTTGGATTCACCAGCTGCTTGCAGCACTATTTCTAGAATGAAAGGCAGTACCTCAACAACTATGTCTACTCTTACAATCTGTTGACTGACTTTCAGTGTCAACTCCCAACTACCCAAATTCAAATCAGTGTGTAAGCGCTCTGCGCATGCTCTAACCGAGAAGGCCGCTCCACTTCTGTTCACCGCGCGCTGGAATCGCCATAACTTGAACCGGGGAAACGGTGCAGGGCTCGCGGAGGTAAGATAATTGCCACACATTTCTTACAGGAGCAAAGGCTGTAGTTGTACCGTACATAACATTATGTACGCTGCACATATCAACTTTAGCACTACAGTAAGTCTCGGGCATTTTTTTACCAAAATAATCAGAAGCGCTTGCTAACAGGACACGCCTATGTTATATGGCAGAAGCGTGTACGGGCCGCGCGAGGGTCTCAGCCCGTGAGCTGTTCATTTGACTCTGAGGTATTTTTAGAACGTAATAAGAGCTCGTGTTCTCTGGGAATGAAACGTCGACCGTTAACACTGAAACTCCTATTCGATATGCAAAAGACAACGTACACTGTAACGTACAACACAACTTTTCTCCCTTCACGGTTTAGCCGGCGAGCTCGTTGTAGACAGAAAGCCCTGTGCTAGCACGTCTACGGCTAAAGCTACAATGAATAAGTCAGGCTAGGAAACAGCGAGGCCAGCCGTAGTTAGTGGTAATCCTTGAAGGGACTCTCGTGTTCTCCATTTAATGGCTCATTGACGATTAATCGAGTGCATTAATGTGTCTGGAACGATTTTACCAGAATACGGAAGCCACTGAATATAAACAACAAAAAAAAATGTTTGATACAGAGTAATGACTTGCTTGGCAACTAATGGTCTATCTGCCTGAAATCCTCTTTATAATGGCATATTGAATGCTTTTATAGTTCATTAAATAATTCTTTAGGATGGAACAAGCTAAATGTTCAGTAATAGCAGCAGGCTTTGTGGAAGTAGTTGTTGTCGTCACTGAGACATGTGCAACTGTATGAAAGAAAGTGTAATATGGAGTTTTCATCAAATCTAACAAAAAGCGTTGCAGCCCAGAACTATTTAAGTTACGATTCCACTTAAGTTAGATGTCAGAGAAAATCTAGGAGCTGGTTTAATGGAACTTTTTACATTTGAAAGACTAGATTGGGACATGACCCAGGCACATTATATATTAACCAGTCAGTTGCTGACTAATGAATGTGTATGAAAGGGTGGAGCACCAGTGTTAGATTCCTCAAATTCCTCAGCAGAATATGAGGAATCTATTCAGCAAACATTGTAAACCCTAATAAGTTAGCATAACTAAATGGAGGCAGTCAGTCACATCAATTTATTTTAAGTTAAAAACTCGAAGTTTAAGATAATAGAACTTTCAGATTTTGAACTACATGCATGTTAATTCCTCTTAATTTGAAGTATTGACTAAGGTAATTCCTTCATTTTGATAGCACTTAACTTGAAATTTAACTAAACTTAAAATTACCATGTAATCTCAACTTGATCTCTTTCTGTTATAAACAAGCTAGTACAGTGAAACCTAGCATGCTGAATGCATGCTAATTGGATACACTAAAGGTGCATTCCAAACTGTACACTTCTGCACTATTCTGTCATTTTGAAGTGTCACCAGTCCTGCTCCACCCGCTCCGAGCGAGATTCGAACCGGCGTCGCTGTCATGGGAGGCGGGCACGCTAACGAGGAGGCTAAAGGCGTCAGTCACTAGTGCGCCTCTTGATGCCAAGGCAGTGTTGTGTACACACTGCACAGCTACCTACCAGCTGACTAAGTAGTGCAAGTAAAATGTTTACACTGAAAATGCAACAAAAAGAAGTGTACTTTGAGTTTCCGGATGATGCACTTCTTCAACCATCAAAACAGAGTGTGGAATGTTGCGGCTTGCAATACATAGAGGCCGGAGTTACCTGGCTACGTTGCTGGTCTGACAAAACAGTTGTAAATAATGGAGAATGTAGCAACTAGACAAACAACAGTGAAGACAGCACCTTACAAATGTAAGTTGAATGCTTTATCATCACCCCACGTTGTGTGAATATGGATGTTATTTTAGGAACAATTGTTGAACTGAGGATGGCAAATGCACTAAAGCTGGCGGCAACACATTGCATGAGTCTGAAACGTCACTTCCGTCAGCTGTTAAATGGCTAATGATTCCATGTAGTAAAAAACTGTTTAAGTGTTCCATTTGAGTGCCAGGCAAAGGTAGAATGCTTGAGGTAGAAACCCACTGCCCAGATTCAGTTAACCAAACTATGTTGTCCCAACACAAATAGATTAAGTAAAGCTTGACAAAAAGAAAAAAAAGAGGAACAAGGAATGCCCAATAGCCTACTTCATTTTATAGCAAACTGAATTTTGGCTTTTTAATTTTGTTTGTTGTTTGACTTGTGTATTATTTCCCCCTAAAAGCTGGTAGAACTATATATAATCAATCACCTTTATACTGTACAGTATACCGGTATGATACATATAGTGCTGAGAAGCCTGAATGTAGAACAGTCCCTCTTAATGAGTTTCATATTAAGTATTTTGTTTAGGATCTTGACAATGGTTGTCAACTAGAGGAGGGAATCACAAGGTAACTGGCGATGCATATAAACTATGATGTATTGCGACATTTCACTCAATGTTTCTCATTCGTCTTCATCTAACTTAAGAGAACTGCTTTCAAATAACCAAATGAATTGTTAAATGAATATAAATGTGACAGTTTACAAACCAAGGCCAGTTTATTTCCTAATATCTATGTACAAGGCAAAGCCATAAGCATATAAATAAAATAGTAGCATAAACACTTGAAAAACATTATTACAACACAGTTTAAATTCACAAAAGTATAATGGATTACACCTAAAAGGTGTGATACTAAGGTTTATATGATACTAACATTTCTGTCAAAATACCTCAGTCAGTGTTACTACTGTTAAATGGTAAGGGAGGGTGATTATGTGTAAAGCATGATAACCGCACCTTCTAAGGGACTGTTGTTGAATTCCTAGATCGATTTGGCAAAGAAAACAATATTTCACATTACCACAATATGTGGAAAAATGTAAATAACAATATTGATATTTGGCATGCAAACATCGATACAATATCACAAGTAAAAATATCACGATACTTGAACATACCAATATTTTTTTCCCACCTCTATTGTCAGCCCTCACTTTGTCATACATAGAGTAATTTATTCTCTCCCCACCAGTGCCTGTAGCAGGGTGAATCAGAATGGGAGACAACAAGCCAATTTGGGAACAAATAGGATCCAGCTTTGTACAACATTACTATCAGCTGTTTGACACAGACAGGACTCAACTTGGATCAATATATGTGAGTATTTTGTCAAGTGTTTTTATGTTCAGGATAGTTCTCTCTTGACTAGTCCCTTAGCCAAGAGAGAGATGTGTCAACACAATCATAGAAGTGTGTTTATTGTCTCTCTTTTCATCATGTTAGTGTTCAAACCGTCCCTTGGTTTATGTCTTGCAGAGTGACGATAGATGGCCAGTAACAAACAAGTTTTGTCGTGCGTTCAACAGAGGAGTCTTTTCAGGCCTGAAATGTGGTTCTATACTGGACCTTTAAAAAGAGCCTCAAAGTGCCTATACTTTTGACATATTGAGTGGAATAGTTGGATAGACAGTGTATAAATGACGTTAAAAAAAGTAGTGTTATTTGAGGATATTTGCTAAGAAAATCCAACAATCTGTAGATTAAAATAAACCATTTATTTATGTCTGATTTGTTTACACTTGTGAGTACATCTTGTCAGTTGTTACTGGTCCTTTAAAAAAAATCCACAGAATTTAATGTGACTTAGATGTGATTTATATCAGTATTGTTATAATGCAAAGAAGAGTGGCCACTGTACTGCTTTTTCTTATTTACATGACCTCTTTCTCGCTTCCTAGATTGATGCATCATGCCTTACGTGGGAGGGCCAGCAATTCCAGGGGAAAGCGGCAATTGTTGAAAAGCTCTCTGTAAGTATTTGTTTGTGCTGTGTTATAGGCTATTTTGATTTAAAGTTGCTAGAAGTTTTAAGGACCTGCTACCAAATCTCATAAAATAAAATAAAAACCCTTAGTGATAAGTGTCACCATAGTAAAATTAATTGGCGACAGATTAAATCTTGAGAGAGGGGACTGTGTTGCTAAATTGTTATGCTGGACAGTGAGAGTAGATGATGAGTCTATGAAGTAAAAATAAAATTAGGTATTTTAAGTAGCCTGCACCTGAGCAGTCCTAAAAAAAATTTTTTATTTGATATTACTACATTTTGTTTTTTCTAGTATATATATATTAATGTTTCATCCAGTTGTCCATCTTTAACAGAATTTTAGCAAATGTTTGATTTAATTACTACATGTAAATGTAGTATGGTAACTTTCAATTTAAAGAATGTATATCAAACATAATTTTTTTTTCTAGAGCTTGCCCTTCACAAAAATAGCCCACAGCATAACAGCACAAGACCACCAGCCCACCCCTGATAGCTGCATATTGAGTATGGTAGTAGGCCAACTTAAAGTAAGTATTTTCTTTATATAAATAAAATAAATATATATTTGTTGCTTCTAAAGCGGGCAGCTATGCTATTGTAGCAGTGCCTGAGTTGAACACAATTGGTTAATATGAAATATGTACCTGATGAAGGTCTATGAGGGCATTTTCTCTCCCACATGGTAAAATGAATAAATTTATTTATTATTTATTCTTATTCATTGTAGTGTTTATAGAAGGTTTAAGCCTCTCTTGATTGCCCTCTTGCTCTACCTTATTTGGCATGGCATAGATTTAATAAATATGGCTATTTCGGAGCTGTAGTGTGTGTTTGTCTATCAGGCTGACGATGACATGGTCCTGGGCTTCCACCAGACCTTTCTCTTGAAAAGTATCCACACTGCCTGGATTTGCACCAACGAAGTCTTCAGGCTTGCCCTGCACAACCTTTGAACTTAAAGACTTTCTGTAGTCACATGGTCTTTCCTCATCCTCTTAATGTCTGTAAGGACCAGTGTCCGCTTGTGTTAACGCATTCTATACAGGCCCCTCTACTAATGGCATTAAGCTGCATTCAGATCAAGCGTCTGTGTGACCTTCCATGGGGCGGAATGCCATGACATGTCAAATCTGTTGAAATTTGTTTAGCCTGGTGCGTGCCTTTTAAATAGAAAGCTTTGATAGGACAGCTTATGTTTTGACCTCTTTGTCTTGCCAAAGAAAAAAAGCATAAATCAAATTGTTGAATATTTCAGAAGAATTCTAACTTGACCCTAGAGATATGCAAAAATACATATTTTCAATATCGACTTGTCAGTATGTTGCTTAAATGACTAGTTTACTAATCAGTTTTAACGAAGACCTGTATTACTCTGGTTTCTGGTCCACCTGACCCTGATTGGAAATGTTTCTCAGGGGGTGTTTACATAGATGCATTCTTGTATTCCAAAAAAAGCTAGACAGAGCACAGTTGAGGTTTTGAGACATTTTTGAAGGTTGAACTATTTTTTTTACTTGACGTGCCTTGTTAAAAGCAAAACGATCACGGTGAGACCGTCAAAATGAGCAGTGGTACTTGAAATGGGACTGAAAAATGCATTTTTTTAAGAGGGTTTTGCCATGCTAACAGCTAAAGCATAGTACGCTAATTAGACCAACAACACTTAAAATATCAAAACCAAAAAGTAAAAAAAAAAATCTACATTTATTAAACCTCACTAATTGGCTAGTGCGTTGATGGATTATTAGTGGACCAATCCTTACTTAATCCTGATTTATCTGTATTCACAGTGGGTGAAACATGGTATGTTTGGGATCAGTTTTGTTTCCATTAAAGGGATAGTTCAACCTAAAATTATAATTCTCTCATCATTTACTCACCCTCGTGCTGTCTAAACTCTTATGAATTTCTTTTGCGGAACAAAAATAAAGATGTTTTGAAGGATGTATGATGTATTTTTGTTCATACAATGTAAATCAATGGGGTCTAAAACTTTCAGTCACCAAAAAGCACATAAAGGCAGTATAAAAGTAATCCATACAACTCGAGTGGTTTAATCCATGTCTTCTGAAACGATATGATTGCTTTGGGTGAGAAACAAATCTTGTCTTGTTGCCGTATTCATAATAGAAGCACGTTCACACAGTTCCACACGCTTGAAGCATGCGCAGAGCGCTGTACACAAACCAGACACACTTTTGTCAGATTCGTGGTTTTCATGCCTAGATGGGCTATTTTGGCAACGCAGGTGCAGGTTAAACTGATAGTATGGGTTGATTTTTTTTTTTTTAATTTATTTATTTTTTTAATAAATGTTTAAATTATTTTTAGTTTTTTAATGCACCACGGTTGCCAAAAGGTTGATGGTAAACACTAAAAATGAAAACGTAATGTCTTTTTGAGGTATAATGATACTGGGTTTGAGTACCTGGCAACTGCATGCGGTGTCTAGAAGCCTGCACTATGTTCCAGTCTGGCAGGATATCAAGATTTATAGTGAAAAAGGAGTTAAATTTTTTTTTTTTTTGTCTGTTTCTAACTCAAAGCAATCATGCTGTTTCAGAAGACATGGGTAAAACCACTCAAGTCAGATGGATTACTTTTATGCTGCCGTTATGTCCTTTTAGGAGCATGAAAGTTTAGGACCCCATTGATTTACATTATTTGGACAAACTCATCTCACATATTACATAATCTTCGTTTGTGTTCCACAAAGAAAGTCATATAAGTTTGAGAATTCATGAGAGTAAATAATGAGAGAATTATCATTATTGGGTGAACTACAGGTGCATCTCAATAAATTAGAATGTCGTGGAAAAGTTCATTTATTTCAGTAATTCAACTCAAATTGTGAAAATCGTGTATTAAATAAATTCAATGCACACAGACTGAAGTAGTTTAAGTCTTTGGTTCTTTTAATTGTGATGATTTTGGCTCACATTTAACAAAAACCCACCAATTCACTATCTCAAAAAATTAGAATATGGTGACATGCCAATCAGCTAATCAACTCAAAACAACTGCAAAGGTTTCCTGAGCCTTCAAAATGGTCTCTCAGTTTGGTTCACTAGGCTACACAATCATGGGGAAGACTGCTGATCTGACAGTTGTCCAGAAGACAATCATTGACACCCTTCACAAGGAGGGTAAGCCACAAACATTCATTGCCAAAGAAGCTGGCTGTTCACAGAGTGCTGTATCCAAGCATGTTAACAGAAAGTTGAGTGGAAGGAAAAAGTGTGGAAGAAAAAGATGCACAACCAACCGAGAGAACCGCAGCCTTATGATTGTCAAGCAAAATCGATTCAAGAATTTGGGTGAACTTCACAAGGAATGGACTGAGGCTGGGGTCAAGGCATCAAGACACAGACATGTCAAGGAATTTGGCTACAGTTGTCGTATTCCTCTTGTTAAGCCACTCCTGAACCACAGACAACGTCAGAGGCGTCTTACCTGGGCTAAGGAGAAGAAGAACTGGACTGTTGCCCAGTGGTCCAAAGTCCTCTTTTCAGATGAGAGCAAGTTTTGTATTTCATTTGGAAACCAAGGTCCAAGAGTCTGGAGGAAGGGTGGAGAAGCTCATAGCCCAAGTTGCTTGAAGTCCAGTGTTAAGTTTCCACAGTATGTGATGATTTGTGGTGCAATGTCATCTGCTGGTGTTGGTCCATTGTGTTTTTTGAAAACCAAAGTCACTGCACCTGTTTACCAAGACATTTTGGAGCACTTCATGCTTCCTTCTGCTGACCAGCTTTTTAAAGATGCTGATTTCATTTTCCAGCAGGATTTGGCACCTGCCCACACTGCCAAAAGCACCAAAAGTTGGTTGAATGACCATGGTGTTGGTGTGCTTGACTGGCCAGCAAACTCACCAGACCTGAACCCCATAGAGAATCTATGGGGTATTGTCAAGAGGAAAATGAGAAACAAGAGACCAAAAAATGCAGATGAGCTGAAGGCCACTGTCAAAGAAACCTGGGCTTCCATACCACCTCAGCAGTGCCACAAACTGATCACCTCCATGCCACGCCGAATTGAGGCAGTAATTAAAGCAAAAGGAGCCCCTACCAAGTATTGAGTAAATATACAGTAAATGAACATACTTTCCAGAAGGCCAACAATTCACTAAAAATGTTTTTTTTATTGGTCTTATGATGTATTCTAATTTTTTGAGATAGTGAATTGGTGGGTTTTTGTTAAATGTGAGCCAAAATCATCACAATTAAAAGAACCAAAGACTTAAACTACTTCAGTCTGTGTGCATTGAATTTATTTAATACACGATTTTCACAATTTGAGTTGAATTACTGAAATAAATGAACTTTTCCACGACATTCTAATTTATTGAGATGCACCTGTATACATTAAAGTTTAAATGACTGATTTGAATTAGACAAAATGTACTTTGTAAAACAATGTGTGAATGAATAAGAATGGATTTGAATCTTAGCAAACCTGTTGATCTTGTACATGTAAATGTGTTCTGGAGAACGGGCAACGGTCGGGAAGAATTAAAGGAACAGTTCACACACAAATGAAAATTTGCTGATAATTTACTTACCCACAGGCCATCCAAGATGTATCTGAGTTTCTTTCTTCATCAAAACAGAATTTAAGATTTTTAGGATTTCATTTCAGGCCTCCTCCTCTAAACAATGCAAGTGAATGTACTCCATTATTTGATGGTCCAAAATGCATATTTAGGGTGCATCAAAATAATCCACACGACTCCAGTCGACAAATAAAGTTCTTCTGAACCCAAACGATTGATTATTTTGAGAAACAAAACAATACTTATATACTTTTTAACTACAAATGTTCACTTCCGTACATCTGTAATGCACGCTCATGAGAGGGATGAGGTAAACCGTTCACTGCACACCCTCCAATATTTGAGAGAATGTAGGGGTGTACTGATATCCAGGTTCAGCACGATAAGCCAGAGCTTCAATCGCTCATGATCATGTATAGGCAATGAAATTTAAAATATTTCCCGCCGTGCATTTTCTTTGGGGTTTCTGAAGGTTGAAGCATCCAGGATACACGCACCAAACAACCATTTTGAACAATACATTTATAAAAATACAAATCTACAGCAAAGACAATTAAACTTTTGTACAGCGCTCCTCCTCTTGTAAATAATGACCCGCTTCCTGCCGCCGCCTCCACGTGACGCGTGACCTTTACCAACGAGCTTACATCATCCCTCTAAGGAGCGCGTCACAGATGTACGGAAGTGAACATTTGTAGTTAAAAAGTATGCAAGTATTGTTTTGTTTCTAAAAATAATCAATCGTTTGGGTTCAGAAGAACTTTATTTGTCGACTGGAGTCGTGTGGATTATTTTGATGCACCCTAAATATGCATTTTGGACCGTCAAAAAATGGAGTACATTCACTTGCATTGTTTAGAGGAGGAGGCCTGAAATGAAATCCTAAAAATCTTAAATTCTGTTTTGATGAAGAAAGAAACTCAGATACATCTTGGATGGCCTGAGGGTGAGTAAATTATCTGCACATTTTCATTTTTGGGTGAACTGTTCCTTTAAGTCAATGTATGACATAGACAGTCTAAAAATGACATCTCAGAGCTCTGTTTTGGGTGTTTGCAATAACCAGCATTAGCACAAAGTTGTATGCACTGCATGGGTTAGCTAGCAAAAAATGTGATTATAAACATCTAAAAATAAATTGTTTGATTTATGTATTGGGCATGTGTGTGTTTAATAAAACATGGTTACAATAATCAAATATAGAGACAGTTTGCGTGACAAAGATAAAGCCTTGTCCTGGGTTAAATCACATTCTTTATTGCTATTCATTACTGAAGATCATTTTTAGTCCAGAACTAGGCCTCAGTGTAAAATGATAAAACATCCATCATCTAACTTTGCTTGTTTTTCTTATGTAGATTTACCTTCACCTACCAAACTTTCCTATGATTAACTCTAGAAATGAAGTCAAAACAACCACTCGGTCTCTTTGCATGTATCCTGGGCTGAAAGGAAAAGAGAATAATTGTGATATAACTCTCAGCCTTAAATTTGGCTTGGTTACAGTTGTAGATTTTGTCTTTCTGTAGCTTGTTTAATATGCCTTAACTTGCTGAACATATCTGAAAAAAATTGCATGTTTTCTTGTTTTGCTGTTACAGCATTTGACATTTTTGTCCTAGTTTGATTATTGCCCTTGTTGCACAATTGTATGAGAACTTCTAAGTCAGCTGTGTGATTTTGATTTGTTTAGGCAGATGATGATCCCATCATGGGATTCCATCAGAGCTTCATCCTGAAGAACATTAATGAGGCGTGGGTTTGCACCAATGACATGTTCCGCCTGGCGCTGCACAATTTTGGCTAAACACCCCATGGCTAGCAGAAGGAAAGCTGGGCAAGGTGGAGGATGGGGTTTTACCTTTGTAACTCCTGAACCTGTCAATTGTCCCTTAATTCATCACACTCAAAAGAAGCGGCACCGGATTACAGCAGTTAATCACAGAAAACATTGCAGGCGTATACAGTACTGCCTCTACTCCAGAAATGACGTTTCTTTGCTGAAAGCCCACATATCCATCAAACTGACCCTTTTTCCTTCGCCAACCTGCATGAAGATGGGGAGCTTAAGTATCAGAGAACGCCCTGATAGGACAAATACATATTAACCTAACCTCGGTTGTTTGATATTTACATTTTAGTTGCTGATTTTGACTTTGAAATAACAACTGTCTTACTATCTTTCTTTGATTCAGTACAAAGTGTGTCATCAGCTTGTTTTTAGAATATGCTCCTGAAAGTTTAAATCTTTCTTTGCCCCTCTAGAAAATTGGAATCTTCATTCAATGTGATGTCAGGTTGCTCTAGCTATCCAAAGAATACAACCCTAATTTTCCCCTCCTCTCAGACCAGTGTGCTTCCCACTTTATGCTCACTACTCTCTGTGACAATAATTACCAAGCCACGATACACAATAAAACCTTTGATTTTTTTCTTAATGTCATCATCCCCCTGTCTCGTTTTGCGTCTGCCTATTCCCTTTTCTGTGCTTGCCTGTTCATACTTTTGATGCTTCATATTAGATTCTCTAAATCATTTCCAGGTTACAAAATCATTTTTGCAGAAATCAGTTAAGCTTGTTACAGTTAAGCTTTAACTACGAAGTATTTGCTTTTCTGGTAGAACAGGGCTATAATGAGCAGTTAAACAATGTTGCAAGTTTTTCCACGTGTAGAGTAACCTTACACATTGCGGAATTATCAATTAATGCTTGTTGAAAAGAGTATATGCTTAGGGAAAAACTGAAACACAGGCTGGTGATGCCACATCAATAAAGCAAGTTAAGATTTTTGTTTGTTTGTTTGTTTGTTTTTTTTGAGAGAAACAAAGTTTAGTAAAAACATGGATGACCTTTCCCAGTGGTTTTATTCCTTAATTGATCCTTGTTTTTTTTTTGTTTTTTTTTTGGTTAACAGGTTCCATTTGCCCTTGATAAAAATCTTAGTAATGGGATGTGGGAAATTATATGACAAAAGCCTATACGAATGTAAATACCATTGAGATTGTAGTGTGGCCAAAGCAGTTGATGTTTTGCTACATTCTCTTCTCTACTGATCTCAATAGCTTATATTTTGGCACTACCAGTACAAGAAGGAATGGTAACATTTAAAGACATATAAAGCCTGAAGCGATAACTTAAAAATAATGGTTTGTGGGAATAACTAGCTCTTCATTTTTTACAAGAAGTTTACAGTAAAGGACTAATGGTCAGTGATTATAATTAGAAAATCCTCTTCACAAAATACTGAAGGCCTTTGTGCCAAGTGATGGTACGGATATTTTGAAAAGATGTCTTCTCCATTGGAGCTTTGCACTGAAATATCCAGAGAGAACTGGATGAATTTAATGAAATACCTTTTTTTTTTTTTTGGATACATTTTTGTCTTATTGTATACTTCATGCTTGATCAACCATGCAGACATCCACTGCCTTAATTTTGGTTTGAGGAGAAGAGCAAAAGAAGACTTGATTTCCCTACCCGAAACAACAGTAATACAATGTGAATACGTCAAAAGAGACCACTTCAGATGCCTACATGTATGTGAAAATAAAGGAGATCAAAGTAAAGTCTGATGTTACTGTTATTTCAATAGGTTAAGGCACAGATACACTGAAAATTAAAAGATACTCGAGGAGCCATTTGGCTTGGATTTGGAAAGCCTAATAAATATACCAATAAGCACATATTTAAAGGAATACCCCCCCCTTGCATTGTATGGACCTATAGAGCTGAGATATTCATCTAAAATCTTAATTTGTGTTCTGCAGAAGGAAAGTCATACACATCTGTAATTGCCTGGGTGTGAGTAAATGTTGAGAGAATTTTCATTTTGGGGTAAACTACCCCTTTAAATTCCATGAGCAGACCTACATAAATTGGTGCCTGGAGGAACTCTGGTGTGGAAAGTGAAGAAACCCCAAATGGTACCTCGAGTAGCTTTTAATTTTTGTTTTGTTGTTTTTAACTTCTCTAATAAAAACATGGTATATTGTGTGAGAATGTGTGTGCATTTTATTTTATCACCGGTCTCCTTATTGGTGTTATTTTGTCATAAACCATACTACATCATATGGTCTCTGTTTAAACACTATAAAAATATAATCTTAAGTAAAATTTGTTTAGTTTTACTAAATGGTAATTTTCTGATCACCACTAACGCTAAAACCTGTCATGATAAATAAAAAATGCTAACAGAATATCACCTGTCTTTAAAAATAGAAATGATCATGTCTTAAACTGCACTGAAGAGTTTGCCGTTGATGTAGAGTCTGTCCTAGACAGCCAAGCGTTTACCTCCGGAACTGAAGAAATCCTGCTAACAGCGGTGGGGGAGCGAAACGTATGGAGCACTCAGCGGAAGTTAAGGGACGGTTGCGAGCTTTTATCAGGGGAAAGCTTAGACTCTCAAAATAAAATTATTGGGAATTTGGCTACTCCCAGCGATTTATTCCCCCTTGCCCTTACGTATGGCTTCCAGTTCCAACATGGACATAGAGGGCGCGACTCAGCATCTTCGGGACATCTTAAAACTGGATCGTCCCGGTAATTCGGCCGGTAAGTTGCCGGGAAAGGGAGCAGCTAGGCCTCGGCGCGATGATGCTGCGCAGCGCTTCATTTCACCGCCAACCACCTGCCTAAAGCCGCTCAAAAACGCGGTACAACACTAACTACACTTAATAAGTGACAAAGGTCGTATTTTGTGGAAAGTTATGCTTAAATGAAAGGAGAAAGATTCACAAAACATAATCTAGCATCTGAGGGCTAAACCTCTGTAGGCGCTAGCAACAGCCTTGCACTGATATATGTACAGCTATTATTCAAGAGTCTAAACCATTTCATATTTACCACTCTGATAACCGACTTGATAAATTAAAACAATAAATACGTGTAGGTATTTCGAGAGAGCTTCTCTAGCATAGTCATAAAGATGTCAAGGCTGTGTTCTCAAACCTAGTGTAATAAGTAGCTTTGATTGTCACTCAGAGAGTGTGCAGAATTGATTTTTTGACTTGGCTTATCGGCCATATCATTACTCAGAGCCCTCTTTGGTTGAGAGCCAGAGAAAAACATCTTTCAATGGCGAGTTGAATGGAGTTGTTGGAGCTGAGCTGATCGGAACAGGTGGACATGCGGCAATGGTGGAGTCGACTACTCACAACTCAGACAAGCTCAATGGACAGGACACACAGACCATGTATGTTTTTAGTGTACCCAACACTATACAATATTTCCCCATTTTTTATGATGATTTGTTATACTGTAGTTCTCCTCTTGATTTACTCTGTGTCATGTTTTGGGTGCGTACACAATGCAAGAGTCATAATGTCTTGGTTTTTTATATTATCTAGCTTATGTTGAGCAAACAGGTTATTACATCAGATATCTTTAAGAATCTTAAGTCTTATTTTTTCTTTTGTCCAGTTGTCTTTCAGGAGATGATGGGTCCACATGTGTGCCCATTAGAGCAAACAATGTGGAAATTGTGTCCAGTCGTGACTCTAGTATTGACAGTAAGGCTCGGGGCAGCAACAAGGTTTGCAAATTAAAGTTTTGTGCAAAACTGCGCTTCTATTTTGCATTTTAAGGGTTCCCACAGTCATGGAAATATCAGGGAATTTTGAAATTGTGATTTCCATATCTAGAGAAGTCATGGCAATGAATGATATTCTTACAAATTCAGGGAAATGTCTAGTCAGTTATATATATATATATATAATTTTGTTTTAAAGTAAAAATTTTTTGTTTTGTTCAGTATTTTCTATTATATTTTTTATTTTTATATCACAAACAACTAAAAATGTCAAGGAAATTTATTGGTCAAAAGTTGTTGGAACGCTGTCAGTTATTTAGACTTTGTGTTATTAAACCTTTGCCGCATTGCTGTCTTACAGGTTAAAATTCAGCCAGTGGCCAAATATGACTGGGAACACAAGTACTACTATGGCAATTTAATAGCTGTGTCAAACACATACCTAGCTTATGCCATCAGAGGTAAGTTTGCGTAGTTTTTCGGAATCTTACATGCTTGTTCTTACACTGATAATAATAAACACAGTAAGTCGGCAACATGCGTGGTCATGTAAATACATTAAACGGCTTTCCTTTATTGATGTAAGGCCATAAAGGGCTTAAGAATAAACCAATCAACATGGTTAGATTTTTGCTAATTACTCCGGTTTCGCGTTGCATGTAAACACCTTAAATGGATAGTTAACCCAAAAATGAAAATTCTCTCATCATTTACTCATCCTTATGCCATCCCAGATGTGTATGACTTTCTATCTTCTGCTAAACACAAAAGATTTTTAGAAGAATATTTCAGCTCTATAGGTCCATACAATGCAAGCGAAAGGGTACCAACATTTTTAAGCGTCAAAAGAACAAAGGCAGTATAAGGGTGTGTTCACACTTGGCAGGTTTGGTTAGATTAAAACAAACTCCCGTGCAATTGCTCTGTTAGTGCGGTTCATTTGAACAAGTGTGAACGCTGCCATCCAAACCTTGGTGCGCACCAAACAAGCGGACTGTTTTGACTACTTTACACATTTTATTAGCTGGTAAAAATGCCACCATATATACATAAATCCAACAAGCGCATTTAGCCCAGCAGCCAGCATTGTTTTGGATGTTCGGCAAGATCCGTCGCAAAACATAGGTCATAAAAGCTGTCCAATCAGGTTGTGACCTTATCCTTTTGCCTTTTTTTTGTATCTTTATGTTCGGTGTTAAAAATGCCAGTGTGAACACTAAGCAAACCAGGAGTAAATGTATCATTTTCTTTTTGGTCCGGACCAAGAGAACCAAGAGAATTGAACAACCACCCAATTTATGTTATATGTAACATAATGTGAACTTTTATCAAAACATTACTGTACCCTAGAAACATGGGGTGCAATATGAGATTTTAAGAAGACTAAAGGATTTTTTAAAAGTTATGCATGGCACATGTGATCATCATTACAGGACTCTTAATAATAGTAATAATAATAAATATTGTTATTATCAAGCTATTGGAAATGGGTAAAAAAGACTAACAGTAACAAAGACTATAACAGCAACTAAGACATACAACTTTAACATTCTAACATTACTGCAACTGAAAACATTAACATTAGCAGTTGAACAAACAACAAAACAAAAATGACAGAACTTGATACAAATGCATTCATCAATTCATCAACTCATCAACGCGACTTGATACTTTGAGACCTATTTAATGCTCTCCTTCATTAATAAACTTAGAGGCGTGTGGAAAAGGCATCAACAGAACACGCATACGTGAGAATCTTGACATGAGATGGTTACCTTCTAGACACAACCCCACTTTCACATTCATCTTGTTTTTGTTGATTCGTATTCTCTTTTTTTTTTTTTTTTATAGCCCATTTTCTCCCCAATTTGTCATGCCCAAGTCTCACTACTTACTAGGTCCTTGTGGTGGCGCGGTTACTCCCCTCAATCCGGGTGGCAGAGGACAAGTCTCAGTCACCTCCACTTCTGAGACAGTCAATCCGCGCATCTTATCACGTGGCTCGTTGTGCATGACACCGCGGAGACTCGCAGCATGTTGAGGCTCATGCTATTCTCCGCGATCCACACACAACATACCACGTGCCCCATTGAGAGTGAGAACCACTTAAGCGCAACCACGAGGAGGTTACCCCATGTGACTCTACCCTCCATAGCAACTGGGCCAATTTGGTTGCTTTTATGCTGACTTTGTGATTTTTGGGCCTTAAAAATGTTGGCACCCATTCACTTACATTGTATGGACCTACATAGCTGAAATACTCTTCTAAAAATCTTCATTTGTGTTCTTCAGAAGAAATTAAGTCATACATATCTGGAATGGCATGAGGGTGAGGAAATGAGATGGTTTTTGGGTCAACTGTCCCTTGTTCTATGTGCACAAGTCTTGTGCGCATACCTCTTCACAGTTTGAAGTCAAAAGCAGAGAATAACTTGAGTACTTCAAATGTCATGTAAACTTGGATTTCTTGCTTTGTCAGATTTTGGAAATAAGCTGATTTCTGGGAGTAATCGGCGTATTGGTGTGCATGTGAACGGCCTCACTGTGTATTGCTTATATTACATTGTAGCACTTTTTCAAATTAAATGTCGATTGTATTCAAATAAATATTTTAATTGTTTTCCACTCATAGGCGCAAACAACCATTCTATGATCCGTGTGCTCCACCTGGGTTCGACAGAGCGCTCCCTGCTGAAGGGTTTCACTGGTGCAGTCACAGACCTTGCCTTTGCCCACTTGGACTCCAACCTGTTGGGCTGCGTGGATGAGGCTGGAAACATGTTCATTTGGCAGCTCACCTATCACAGCAGCAAAATACAGTATCCTCTGTAGATAATTTTGCGGCCCTAACAACGTGTCATAACCAGGCGCAACAAGATTCCAGTGACAAGTTAGAAAATTAGATCACTTAATCTATACAGTGAATACATGACTTGGATTACACACATTATATAGATAAATAGTATTGAGATAAATACATTTATCATAAGGCCAGAGCGGGATGGGCTCCCCCAGCTGAGTGGTTCCTCTTAATGTTTTTTTCTCTCCTCTAACTAAACATATTAAGGAGTTTTTCCCTCCAATAACTAATATCTTATGGAGTTTTTTACTTGCCACTTAAATCCTTGCTACTAAATCATCAAATACAGGAGGTTTATGGGGTTTAACTCTTCTGCATATTGAAGTATAATGTGAGAGAGCAGGTGTTCTGTGATTTGTCTTTAACCTAAATGTCTCTCAGGGATGAAGTGGTAGTTCACATCCGGAGGCCTGATGACACACCACTGAACTCCAGCCGCAGACTTATCTGGTGTCCCTTCATTCCAGAGGACAGTTATGAGAACCCAGAGGATTCATGTCAGACACTGGCACTTCTACATGAAGACAGAGTATGTTTTCTGTGGAATTTGACATTGTCAAGTCTCAATACCATTATTTTTTTTTTTTTTTTACATTTTTTTTATTTTTTATTATTATTTCTTTATTTTCTTTTGTCACTTTCTTAACTTTATTTTCACTTTTAACTGCAGGCTGAGGTTTGGGACCTTGACATCCTCCGATCCAATAACAGCTCATGGCCCGTGGATGCCACTGACTTGAAAGAGGGCTTCATCACTATTAGAGGGCACAGTGCAGTAAGTCCTGCTGTCCTCTCTCGATACACTGGAGTGTCTGCAATGCTCTAACTGATTAAGAAATTTTTTATTTTTTTCAATGTAATGGATATTATGTTGTAATTACAATTACAATACCATATCAATGTTTTTTCTGGTATGATGTTTTGTAAAGTACATTTCTGTTTCTTTGCAGCGCATTAGTGAGGGAGCACTGTCCCCTGATGGCACTGTGTTGGCTACAGCCAGTCACGATGGATATGTAAAGTTTTGGCAGATCTACATTGAAGGACAGGACCAACCCAGGTACATGTTTGAGACAACTGATTTTCCAAAAAGGCTGTGTGGGAAGCTAGATACATTTAAGCAAGTGTGTTCTGGTAACGCACGTGATATTCAGTTCAACATCACGATCATAAGTGTGATAGTACTTTTATACAACAATTCTATAAACAAGAAAGTAGTAATCAAATAACTTTTCAGATCAAATTTGGCCAGTTAGTTTTTAATTTCTTTCTGCTTTAAAAAAAATAGATCCAAAAGAAGCCAAAGTATCAAGCTTTTTGTGTCGGCAAGCAATGCACAGACCGAAACACAGAATGTGAGTGGAGTGGTGTAGCAGCAATTTTTCCTCTCTGCTCAAATCGTTTTTTGTAATCAGTCCTTTCTAGTTCCACTCCGGATTTTCAATTTTCCGCTCACTGTGTGCTCACTGGTGAGAGAAATTCTGCACTGAGCGAAAACACAGACACCCTTTCAATCAAAATCACAAAACATATCACACTACTTCACTCGCTGCACCTCTTGCATACATTACACTGTTATACAAACTGTGAAACATCTCAGTACTGTTACTGTATTTTCCGGAATATAAGTCATGTTTTTTTTCATCATCTGAAAGGTCCTGCGATTTTATATACATAATTCATACGTAATTGATGTCAGCCGGTCAAACACATGCACCAAAACAGATGAAAACATCAGCCATAGAGACAGTGGTAGCATTTTAAAGTTGCTAATTCAAAATATTTTGCCTTTACAAAGTACGTTATGTAACCAGTTTAAATATTTTGTCTACCATAACATTATTGTTCTAACAAACTCTAGTCCGCTGTCAAACGCAGCTCCTCACATGCACACAAAGTGATGTTTCATCACACTCGTAATAAAAACATTCAGTCAGTGAACTGGATAATTAATGCATTGCAAAGAGGGTTGCAAATATCAGAAATATTCACAGATAGACAGTTGCTAACGTTAATGAATGAATAAAATACAACGGGTGTATTGTTTTACTCGCAGACTAAAAGCTGTTTATTTGTGCACTGCATAGAGTTACAGATGTTATAAACAGATGTGGCTTACTTTTCGCATTTCTTTCATGAAACATAAAAAGTATATGAGAAACTGTTACACATGATTACTTAAAGCAAATTCTCCCGTTTAAAACAAGCCCCAAAACACTGTGATACGATGTGTAGATTCTGAGGCACTGTAATCGTCTTCATGGAGCATGTTTGACATCTGAACCGGTGAAGGGAAGTCAGACAGCTGCTCCCGGGTCTTAGTGCCTACCACTTCCAACCTCTGTCATGCTACTTATCTGTGTTTTATTTTATTTTATTTTTATTTTTTTTCTCTCAACAACATGATTTTAACCTGGTGCGACTTCTAATCAGATGTGACTTTATTTCTGGAAAATACGGTACATTAAATATCAGCATTCTTATAATGCCGCTTGGCCAATCAATGGACTGGAACTAGCTGTTGAATAAAAGAAAGCTTAGTCCTGGTTTGAAAAGATGTCATGGTCCTGTTTGGTGGCTTTTCAGTAATCTGATTCTCTTTTTTGCTCTGAAGCGATCTTGGTCAAGAACACCAATACTGAAAGGGATGTCAGTAGCTGTGTAATATATGGGTTGTCTAAGATTGATCTTTTGTGTTACACATTCATTTACCCCCCAGTATTTTATTGTTTTTTGAATGGATTATTTTCTGAATTCATTTTTTTAACTTGGTTTTATTTTAGTGAGGTGTTTATGCACATCTTGCACTTCAAAGCTGCATTTTCTTTTTCCACTCTAAATCCATTCTAGAGGTAAATCAATAATTAAACTCAGTAGAAAATACAAGTAGCCTTGCTCCTCTTGCAGATGCCTGCATGAATGGCAGCCACATAATGGGCGTCCTCTTTCTTGCCTGCTCTTTTGTGACAACCACAAGAAGCAAGACCCGGAGTGAGTATTGGGTTCCTTTCTCTTAGTCAGTCCACTGTGTTCCCAATTGAAAGTTATCGTCAGAAGATATTGAAGTCTTTTTTAATCTGAAACTAAGCTTTGTTAAGGCACATTTAATTGTCTTTGCTGTACATCTTAAAGCTTAAACTTTTTTTGTACTTCAGAGTTCCGTTCTGGCGCTTCCTCATCACTGGTGCTGATCAGAACCAGGAGCTGAAGATGTGGTGTACAGTATCATGGACCTGCCTACAAACTGTCAGGTGTGTTCATCCCAAAGCAAAAAGCTGGAATAGGACTGATTATTTAGTTGGCTTGATGAATAGGGGAGTCTTTATTTAATTGTTATCTATACCATCAACTATTGTTCATTTTTGCTTTTCAGGTTTTCTCCAGATCCATTCAACAGTAGTGTGTTACCTAGTCTGAAGGCCAGTTTGGACCTATCTGCAGAGTTTCTCATTCTTAGTGATGTTCAGAGGAAGGTTAGACTCCCATTGCTTATTTCTCACATTTTAGATTAAAGGAATATTCCGGGTTCAATACAAGTTAATCTCAATCAACAGCATTTGTGGCATAATGTTGATTACCACAAAAATTCATTTTGACTCGTCCCATCTTTTCTTAAAAAAAAGCAAAAATCGTTGTTACAGTGAGGCACTTATGAAAATGGAAGTGAATGGGGACAATTTTTGGAGGGTTTAAAGGAAGAAATTTGAAGCTTATCATTTTATAAAAGCACTTGCATTAATTCCTCTGTTAAAACTCATGTGTTAATTGATCTGTAAAGTTGTTTAAATTTGTCATTTTTACAGTCATTTTAGGGTTTGTTGACATTAAATCGTCATGACAAATAAATTGTAAAAATGGCTATAACTTTACACAGAAGAGACACTAAAATCATGTTTACATACGTATTGTTTATGTCTCGTGGCTGTACTTTTGAAAAAGTGCGTATTTTAACGTTCGGAATTTGGCCCCCATTCACTTCCCTTCCATTGTAAGTGCCTCAGTGTAGGCCAGATTTGTGCTTTTTTTTAATTTTTTTTAAGAAAAGGCAAGTCCAATTTTTTTTTTTGTGGTAATCAATATTATGCCACACATGCCGTTGAGCTGAACTTGTATTGAACCCGGAATATTCCTTTAACTGCTTGCTTTTGTTTGTACTTTATGGCCTGAAATTGTGCATTGTTTGAGATGAAAATAGTATGAAATATTGAAGTTAATACTGCTTTGCATGGATAGCTTTCATTTTTCTTCTGTCAAAGACAACTGATACTTTGAATCTGGAACTGTGTGAATGGGATCAGTAACAATCTTTGATCTAAATCATTGCCTTACACCAGGAAGCACAAGAACTATATTTACCTACAACTTTAGAAATTTCAGAAATTATTATGCATATGGGACAGGTAGAAAGGTGTGCAGGAAGTAGGAATGAAAAATAAACGCATGTCTTGCCAACTCTGGCTCTTTAAATTAGGCCAAGGTTGCTTTTGCAAACAATAAATTTGCATTCAGAATAGGCCAAAGAAGTTACTTTTGTGTTTGACATGTAGGTGCTGTATGTAATGGAGCTGTTACAGGATCAGGAGAAAGGCCGCGCCAGCTTCACTGCAGTTTCTGAATTTCTGCTTACACACCCAGTGCTCAGCTTCGGTGTACAGGATGTCACCCGTGCACGACTACGCCACACAGAAGTTCTTCCCCCTGATGAGGAAAGCGAGAGCATGACTACAGGTCAGCTGACTGCCAGCTTTGCCTGTTCAAATGCTTACTTAATTTTACATTTGTAACAAGGTGAAAGAAGATTTTCAAGTTGAGCTTGTCTTAAAGTTGTGTTTAAAATCTTCTCACAGAGGGGAGCCAGGGACTCTCAGAGTCTAAATCAGGAATCCAGATTAAGCTCTACTGTGTGCATACAAAGTGAGTAATTCAGATTAAACATTCATGCTTGTTAACTTGTATTTCAGAGGGCCTCTGCATGCTTTTCATAAGTTTGATGTAACGTTTGTTTATACCTGCAGATCACTACAGGACGTGCAGATCTGGTTCCAACCCAGTGAGGGGGCCTCATCCTCCCTCTTTTTGTCTCAGTCTGGATCCCAAGATGGCTTTGGTGAGTCTGAAAATGTTTAGTCTTGTTTACTTTTATGTAGACTGTAAACTTAAATTTTCCGCATTACCTGCTGCGTATTAAATACAGATTTCCATGTTTAATTTTCTTGCATTTCACCACAGGTTTCTGTGACCACCTGGCGGATCTGAATGTGGAGGCAATGAGCTCTGATAAGGAGTCTGGTGATAGTGGCTCACAGAATGACTTGAGCAAGATTCTGCCTCTTCCAACTCCAGCTGACTTCATGAGTCCAGCCCCATCAGCCTTGCCCAAACTCATGACCCCAGATGCCTTCATGACCCCCAGCACCTCTGTAAGCACTTCACAGGCCGTTAATCTTACATGTAATTAAGTCCCTTCAGTAAAACTGATCATTCATCAACCACCCTTTTTTAGATGCCTGCCTCTCCTGGCAGCTGTGCCAGCAGCTTGACTATTGTAACAGCCACAAGCAGCTCAGACAGTGGGGCAAGGTGAGGGTTTCCACATGATCTAGTGAAAACTTCTTAGAACACCTCTATTGCACAGTGCTGTGGAAAAGTATTTTCCCCCATCCTGATTTCTTCTGTTTTTGTGTATTTTTCATACCAAATTGTTTTGGATCTTCAAATGAGATATAAGATAAAACAAAGGCAACCTGAGTAAACACAAAATACAGTTTTCAAATATATATTTTTTTTATTGAAGCAAAAAAGCTATCCAACACATATCACCCATGTGAAAAACGAACTGTCCCTTAAAGTTAATAGCTGGTTGTGCCACCTTTAGCAGCAACATCTGCAACCAAACGCTTCCGATAACTGGAGATCAGTCTTTCATAATCCTGTGGTGGAATTATGGCCCACCCTTCTTTGCAGAACTGCTTTAGTTCAGCCATATTGGAGGGTTTGAGCATGAACTACCCGTTTAAGGTCCTGCCACAGCATCTCAATTGGGTTTAAGTCAGGACTTTGACTAGGCCACTCCAAAACTTTAATTTTGCTTCAATTGAGCTGTTCAGAGGTGGACATACTCCTATGTTTTGGATCATTTTCTTGCTGCATAATCCAGTTGTGCTTGAGCTTCAGATCATGGACTGATGACTGGATGTTCTCTTTAGGATTTTCTGGTAGAGAGCAGAATTCATGTTTCCCTCAATTATTGCAAGTCACTCTGGCCCTGAAGCAGCAAAGCATCCCCACACCATCACACTACCACCACCATGCATGACCATAGGTATGATGTTCTTTTTGTGGAATTCTGTGTTTGATTTACACCAGCTGTAACGGGACCTCTGTCTTCCAAACAGTTCCACTTTTGACTAGCCCACACAACATTCTCCCAAAAGGTTTGAGGATCATCAAGGTGTTTTTTTTTGGCAAAATTCAGAAGAGCCTTAATGTTCATCTGGGTTAGCAGTGGTTTTTGCCTCGCCACTCTTCCATGGATGTCATTTTTGGCCAGTGTCTTTCTGATAGTGGAGTCATGAACAGCGACATTTATTGATGCGAGAGAGACCTGCAGTTCCTTGGATGTTATCCTTGACTTTTTGTGATTTCCTGGATGATTCGTCGCTGTGCTCTTAGAGGAATTTTGGAAGGTCGTCCACTTCTGGGAAGGTGTAGATTTGATTGAACAGGGCTGGCAGTAATCAGGCCTGGCTGTGTCTAGTCCAGCTGAACCCCATTATGAATGCATTTTCATTGATTTGGGGATTTGGTAACTAAGGGCAAATAGTTCTTCACACAGGCCCAGTTGGTATTGGATAACTTTTTTGCTTCAATAAATAACATTTATCATTTAAAAACTGTTTACTCAGATTGCCTTTTTTTTTAATGTTAGATTTTAGTATGAGATATACACAAAAAAAAAAAAAAGAAGAAAAGGATAGGGGCAAATACTTTTCCACAGCTCTGTATATGAACCATATAGCCTCCTTTCAGCATGACATGGTATAAGAAGTGCATGTCAAGTGTGCATGAAAGTGTTGGATGCCCTCATGCACTCATAGACATTGCTAATTTTCTTCTCATATATTTGTAGGTGTGGAGATGATTTTACGCAGAGTCCTAAAATGTCTGTAGACTGTGGCAGCAGCAGCTTAAATCTGAGTGCAAGCGCAAGCAGTCCAAGATCCAACCCCATCCTCATCTCAGGCCTTGGGGAAAACATCCAGGTACTAATGGATGTGCCAAACTGCATACTAGTGGCCACTGATGTCAAGTAGTTTTGCCTTTGTCGCAGCATATAAAATATGTTAGTTTGTGCCACTGTGTATTTGATTTTTTAAAAGATCTTAGACTTTTTTCAAAAAGTCAGCAAAATCTGATTATTTGGCGTATCCAACTTAAATTCATTTAGTTTATAGTCTGCAATGTCGTACACACATTGATATTGTGTCTGAATTCACTCATTTATCTCACTTGTGACATTAGCTATGTAATAATGGTGAATGAGTGGCTTCTATGCACCTCATGTTTCTCTCAGGTGTTGCTGACTCTTTATGATTAAAAAAAATTATATGCACTGCATATTGACTATACTGTCTGAAGAAATGGATTAGATGAGATTATATTACTTGCAGAATTACAAAAAGTGCAGACAGTCAATCTTAAAGATTGGATTTGGAAACCATTCATATTAATGTTCAGTGTGGACAACCTGAACTCATTTAAGGTTAACAACTCTCACTTAATTATTTTCTTCTGGCACTCCATCCACTCCTCCATTTAAAATCCCAATCCGGTCAGGGTTTCTCTCCTCCACTGGTGCTCTCTTCATCTCTCCTTCGAGAGGCTTCCCTGCTGTGTGAAGCTGCTCCTTATTCTCACATACTTCCCCTCCCTTATTTTCCCCCTCCTCCTCCACAGGTTCCCCCTCCAAACCCCCCTCTCTCCCTGGATCTCCAAGCTTTAGATCCCATGGCAGTCCCCCAGGCCTCTCCTACCAGAGCTCGCTCTCCGGATGTCATCTCCTCCGCCTCTACAGCCATGTCCCAAGACATCCCTGAGATCGCCTCAGAGACTTTCCAGAGGGGGATGGCCGTTGCCGCTGCTGACCCACGGGACTCTGTCCCCGCTCTGCACACTGACAGCATGGCGTCAGCTGCATCAGTCCTCCACCTGCTGTCTCCGAGAGCCCGGAGCTGTGCGGAGCACAGTTTGCTGCCTCTGGAGCGGGGCGCAGCAGCTGTGGATGGGGAACAGAGACTCAATAACACACCCTCACTGCTAGAGACCGCTTTGTCACAGGAGAATGCAGTGGCTGCTGCCGGATCCTGTTCTGACAGCAGCGTGAACCATGCATGGCCCGCAGCACCCGATATCACACGGGAGACTCGCAACAGCCTGAGAGACAATGGCCTGGGAGACTGGTGAGAGGCTGTCCCATAAATATAAAGACAAAATCTTTTATCTGTTTTTGTGTATTAATTTATGTTCTTGGAATTTTAAAATGTACTTTGTCTCTCTGCAATGTGTGCAGAGGGCTGATCAATTCTGAGCAATCAGTGCTAATATTTAATGTTTAAGGAATGGTTCTTCCAAAAAATTCAAATTCTGTCATTATTTACCAATGAACACAGAAAATAATTTTTAAAAATCTTCTCATAGATATTTTCCGTACAACAACAGTTCATAATGACCCCCAAAAGGGGGAAAACAGTACCATAAAAGTAGTCCAGATGACTCGCACTATATTCCCAATTTTCTAAAGTCAGACGATAGCTTTGTATGATGAACTTAATGAAATTTAAGTCATTATTCACTTAGAATCTTCGCCTCTGCTGGAGCTCTCAAATCATATGCCGCAAGTTTTATAACTTTAAACATGATTGACTCTCAAAATATCTTGGAACTAAATGTCATGATGTCAAAATTCGTGGCTGCACATCACGTTGTGAATTAATTTTTTAATAATTAAATGAACTGCCAACAAGTATCTCTTGTGTGTATTACTGAGAAAAGTAAGTAGTACAGGTATGGAATGACATGAGAGTGAGAAAACATTGACAGAATTTTCATTCTTGGATTACATTCTTGGATTAATTTAAAGGGAGACTTCATCCAAAAATTCTCTCATCATTTACTCACCCTCATGCCAGATGTGACTTTCTTTTTTACTGCGGAACACAAATGAAGATTTTTAGAAGGATATATATCAGCTCTGTAGGTCCTTTCTATGCAAGTGAATGGTGACCAGAACTTTGAAGGTCCAAATATCACAAAAAGTGATCATAAAAGTAATCCATACGACACTAATGGTTTAATCAATGTCTTCTGAAGCGATCTAGTCGGTATTTGGTGAGAACAGACCAAAACGTAATTCCTTTTTCACTATAAATCTTTACAGCAGTCTCCTTGGCGATCATGATTTCAAGCTCGATTACACTTCCTATAGCACCATCAAGTCCTCTGCATATGCGTCAAGCTCTAGAAAGTGTAATCAAGCTTGAAATCATGATCATGCCTAGAGACTGCAATGGCAAGATGTACAGTGCAACAATAAATGATGAGAGAATTTTCATTTTTGGGTGAACTATCCCTTTAAAAGGCTGAAACTGTTTCCCTTCAGTTCTAGGGAGGAGATGAAGGATAGGCACATTTCTTCTCCCTACCACAGACGCACATATCACCTGACTCAGAATGACAGTCAAGATGCAAGTGCAGAGCAGAGGTACACTATACGTTCTGGAGTATCACTTAGTATGCAGTTACCCCACTTCTGTAGCTCAGATCCCATTATTAAACGTTTTTTTTTTCTTTTTCATTTTTTTTCAAGAATTTGCTCAGCAAGATTTATCATTGTTAAAACAAATACAATCAGTCAGCATCTTATAAGGAAAAATATTCTAATTAGCGTAGCATAATCACATTTTAAAACATCATTGGATTTACAGTTCACTGATCTCTGCAAGTAACAGATTATTCTCAAGTAAGGGCTGAATATTTAAAATCCACAACTTGGTAATCATTCACGCATGGGAACTAATCTATTTGCTGATCAAGACTCTCCTCCTCTGCTGCATATGTCATGTCCAGACATGTTACTGCATTTTTGCTGAATCATGCCCCGACATGTCCAGACAAGTCATATGTAAATGTAAATTAAATGTAAGGTGTGTAATTTTAAGCAATGTTAAAAACAATTCCCCAAAACAATGCGCCTTCAGTGTGCATATCTAAGCTTTCAGGTACCTGTAGTCTCAGTCTTGAAAACCACCACCATCATTTTGCTGATCTTTTCTGTATTTCTCTCTTATATTTTCCCCCTGTTCTGGCTGTGATTGACAGCGATCATGATGATGAGGTTGCCAGTCTGGCCTCCTCCTCAGGGAACTGTGGCCCCCGGTCTTCTCACAGACTCCCTGTGAAAGACTGGAAGACATCACCCCGCAGCTCCCCTAAGCTTAAGAGGAAGAGCAAGAAGGATGAGGGGTGAGCCAGCTGCTTTCCTTACTATGGAAGTCTTTTTGACATTAATATTTTTAGTGTTAGATATAGGATTGTGTAGTGAGCCCCTCAGCACCGTTCAGCCTTAAAATCTGATTATGTAACTGATTAGATCATATTTGTTTCTCTCCCCTACAGCGAGTCCTCACAGTCTAGACAGATTGACAGCCAGGTAAGTCTGTTGATCCCCTGCATCACAATCACAATGCACTTTTTTGCATTTGTATAGTTTAAACTCGATCAAAGTATATGAATGGCTTTGAAGAGAGTTTTCTGAGCAAAAATATTGAATGCCTGTCTAGTGACTGTGATTCATCACATAAATAAAACATATTGCAGTGGAGGCCAGTACAAACAAATAACATATCAAGCCCAGCGGTATGAATGTTGTGCGGTGACTGTTAAGATTCTTTAAACAGTGCTGACGTCAGCCAAGCACACCCTTGAGACTTTGAGTTTCACAAGTGACAGATGAGTGTGCTGTTCTGTCATCAGATGAGCACAGAGGTCCAGGATGAGCTCCTGCAGATGCTGAGGAGCCAGCAGAGGGAGATCGCTGAGCTCAGACAGAGCCAACTGGAGCTGCTGCAAAGAGTCACCAGCCACATGGACGCTGTGCAGAGCTCCCTCATGGCTCACATCGAGCACACCATGCTGGCTCAGCAGGAACAAGAACGTATCCTTCCACTAGGGGGAGACTAATGGGCAGGTTGAAGATTAGAGTTAAGATAGATGAGCAAGCTAAGGAATAAACCAGAGTGTCAGTGCCCCCAACTTAAACATTTGTTTTTGACAACATGAAATCAAAATTGACTAAATTTGCTTTCAATTCATCAGGGTTGCCACTGTCATGAAAAACCTCGAATTATCAGTTGATTTCCAGGCCTGGAATAGTCATGGAAATTATTTAAAATCTGAAAAGGAATTTCAATTGTGAATCTACAGGACTGTGCAAACGTTTTAGGCACTATGAAGCATTTTTCACAAGTGAGGATGTCTTCAAAAATAATGCCATATATAGTTTTCATTTGTCAATTGACATCATACAAAGTCCAGTAAACATAAAAAAGCTAAATCATTATTTGGTGTGACCAACTTTTCCTTCAAAACAGCACCAATTGTCCTAAGTACACCTGGACACAGTTTTTCTTGGTTGTTGGCAGATAGGATGTTCCAAGCTTCTTGGAAAATTTGCCACAGCTCTTCTATCTATTTAGGCTGTCTCAACTGCTTCTGTCCCTTCATGTAATCCCAGACTGTCTTGATGTTGAGATCCGGGCCCTGTGGGGGCCATACATCTGTTGCAGGGCTCCATGTTTTTCTATTTAATTATATTTGCAAAGGGAATGTTGAAATTTAAAATTGATATTTCCTACTGATACACTAAAAGCAGAATACATAAAATAAGCAGTTTAACAACCTGTCTACTCTGGACCCGAGTGATGTCATGCTGCAATGGTTTAGGGCTGTCTACATTGGTCGCGTTGAAATGAACGTTCTTAACCGTATATTTGTCTTGTTGGCATGAGTAGCGCCAGCGCATGCAGCGCAAAATGGGCATTTACTGTTGGTGCGACGCAAGCTACTAAAAATGTGATCTCATCTTCATCAAAGTCACAAGTATAGACAGCTATGAACGCATGCTAATGAATGAGTGATCACTTTGGGTTGGTCAGGCCCAAACAAGTAGTTGTTGGCTTTAACAAGGTGGTGACATAGAGAGAAGAATGGAGCGATTTCTGACAGAGGGCCAAAGCCGAAACCAACAGCTTCAGGACCAGCTGGTTCAGCAGCTGGCCCAGTCTCTAAACAATAGTCTTTCCAACAGGCTGGACAAAGTTCTGCGTGAAGAATTGAAGAAGACCGTCCCACAGAGTGAGTGCTGAAGCTGAACACTGAAAAGACCTAAAAACTCAAGACCTTAACTCTGAAAGACTCCACTGTGCTTTAGCTGTTAGTTTGCATGGTTAAGCTGTCTCAAAGTTGTGTCTTTAAATTTGTCCCCTTTTAAAGCACCACCACTTCAGCCATACACATTTAGACGGATGCCTTAGGTTGCATTTGTCTTGCTCTGTTTTTTAAGTGTCCCACGTTGCGTTTAAGTCAGTGTGTCTAATTTAAAAAAATCCAACTTTTTGGAAAACGAGCCTTGATACCCCTGCTTTCTGCTCTATTCCGTTGCGCTTCTACTAGCTTTTTTTTGAATGTTGCTTCTTTAAAGGCCCCTAAGAAACACATTCAGTCAGTGTCAGGTGAACTCAAAACCAGCATTAATTATACAAGGCTTCCTTTAGACCAGGGGTACTCTATTAATGTACACTAAAGAGGTCCGGTCTCTGCATTTCCTTTCCAGCAATGGTCTGGATTATAATGTGTAGCTTACATGGTACCAGCAGTTATATGGCTAGGAAATTTTTAGGAAATCTTTTTGTAAATAGTTTTTATAACTTGCCACGTTGGCAGCAATAGTACTTTGTAAAAAAAAAAAAATAATAATTTATATATACAGGTGCATCTCAGTAAATTAGAATGTTGTGGAAAAGTTCATTTATTTCAGTAATTCAACTCAAATTGTGAAACTCGTGTATTAAATAAATTCAATGCACACAGACTGAAGTAGTTTAAGTCTTTGGTTCTTTTAATTGTGATGATTTTGGCTCACATTTAACAAAAACCCACCAATTCACTGTCTCAAAAAATTAGAATATGGTGACATGCCAATCAGCTAATCAACTCAACACCTGCAAAGGTTTCCTGAGCCTTCAAAATGGTCTCTCAGTTTGGTTCACTAGGCTACACAATCATGGGGAAGACTGCTGATCTGACAGTTGTCCAGAAGACAATCACTAACACCCTTCACAAGGCCACAAACATTCATTGCCAAAGAAGCTGGCTGTTCACAGAGTGCTGTATCCAAGCATGTTAACAGAAAGTTGAGTAGAAGGAAAAAGTGTGGAAGAAAAAGATGCACAACCAACCGAGAGAACCGCAGCCTTACGATTGTCAAGCAAAATCGATTCAAGAATTTGGGTGAACTTCACAAGGAATGGACTGAGGCTGGGGTCAAGGCATCAAGAGCCACCACACACAGACATGTCAAGGAATTTGGCTACAGTTGTCGTATTCCTCTTGTTAAGCCACTCCTGAACCACAGACAACGTCAGAGGCGTCTTACCTGGGCTAAGGAGAAGAAAAACTGGACTGTTGCCCAGTGTTCCAAAGTCCTCTTTTCAGATGAGAGCAAGTTTTGTATTTCATTTGGAAACCAAGGTCCTAGAGTCTGGAGGAAGGGTGGAGAAGCTCATAGCCCAAGTTGCTTGAAGTCCAGTGTTAAGTTTCCACAGTCTGTGATGATCTGGGGTGCAATGTCATCTGCTGGTGTTGGTCCATTGTGTTTTTTGAAAACCAAAGTCACTGTACCTGTTTACCAAGAAATTTTGGAGCACTTCAGGCTTCCTTCTGCTGACCAGCTTTTTAAAGATGCTGATTTCATTTTCCAGCAGGATTTGGCACCTGCCCACACTGCCAAAAGCACCAAAAGTTGGTTAAATGACCATGGTGTTGGTGTGCTTGACTGGCCAGCAAACTCACCAGACCTGAACCCCATAGAGAATCTATGGGGTATTGTCAAGAGGAAAATGAGAAACAAGAGACCAAAAAATGCAGATGAGCTGAAGGCCACTGTCAAAGAAACCTGGGCTTCCATACCACCTCAGCAGTGCCACAAACTGATCACCTCCATGCCACGCCGAATTGAGGCAGTAATTAAAGCAAAAAGGAGCCCCTAGCAAGTATTGAGTACATATACAGTAAATGAACATACTTTCCAGAAGGCCAACAATTCACTAAAAATGTTTTTTTTATTGGTCTTATGATGTATTCTAATTTTTTGAGATAGTGAATTGGTGGGTTTTTGTTAAATGTGAGCCAAAATCATCACAATTAAAAGAACCAAAGACTTAAACTACTTCAGTCTGTGTGCATTGAATTTATTTAATACACGATTTTCACAATTTGAGTTGAATTACTGAAATAAATGAACTTTTCCACGACATTCTAATTTATTGAGATGCACCTGTGTGTATATATATATATATATATATATATATATATTCCTAAACAGTCAAAATATTCTTTTCAAAACTGGGTAGAGATGAGGACATTGGGGGCCCAGAGACAGCCAAAGTAGTGGAGTCTTTCTACCAAAAGATTTCATCAGTCGAGGGCACTTGGATGTGAATATTAAAAGATAAGATCAACAGTTTGTTTTGAAGCTGAATGACAGCAGTACAGTTTTTGTGTTAAAATATTTATATATGTATGGGATACAGGAGGCCTTGTGACAGATAAAAAAAACATCGTATGGGTGTTCAGAAGTGTACCCTGAGAGAACGTTAACAAAAATGTAAAAGTCTGAATGGAACATTTTAAAATTTTCCTTAAAGTGAGAATCTATTAACAACAAACAAACAAGTTACATAACAGAGAAGCATTAAAATACTGTTTGCATAATAAGTATAAATAGGCTTTCCTTGCCATCTATGATGACATGTAATTTTCACAAAATTAGTAAAAAAATGTTTTATTATGAAAGGCTCGTAACATGCTGATTAATAAAGCAGAATATAGACGGGAAAAAAACGTTACATTCTAAAGGCACCACATTAACGTTTTTGATGTTAATGTTTTTGATATTAAAATAACACCTGCAACTCATACATACAGTAAATTAGGCTTTGTGCGACGCCTCATGTCTATAGCGGGGAGAGAGGCAATGCGAGCGGAGCAGGAATAAAGTGCAAAGCGCTGAACGCACTTTATTCCCGCTCCAGAGAGAAATATTTATTTCTAGCGCTGCTCACGTATACACATATGCTTACACAATCACTTAGCCAGGTGTCAGATAACTAGCACAAAGATTTAGAGCTCAGTCCGGATTGAAATGGCCCTCGGTCCGTATCCGGACCCATGCTTTAGACAGATCAGCCCAGTAGTCGTTTACGCAACCCACCAACTAGTTAATTTTTGTGTGTGTGTGTGTGTGTGTGTGTGTGTGTGTGTATATAATATGTATGTGTAGTTTAGGACATCCCTAGTTGATGACAAAAACATTTTGCTTTTGTAAACTGCCTGAAAATTGTTGAAGTGACTGTTATTGATTTTAAAATTACAAATTGCTGAGGTTGACTTGTTTTTTGCTTTTGTTATACAGCCATTTCAAAGATTCTAGAACCTGTGACTGGCCAGATGAGCAACACCATTGCTGCCAAGTTAACTGCAGTGGAAGCAACACTGAAGGAAAATGTCACCAAAGTCGTTAAGTCCAAGGTCAGTCGCTAATGTTCTGAGCAAAAGGAACTTGAAAACTTGTTTTTTTCCTCCCACAGCTAACATTTAAGCTTGTCTGAATTAATAAGATGTGATACTGTTTTCCAAAGGCTGAGTTTTAAAACTTGAAAAATGTTTCCCTGAAAGACAGATTACAAACAGAGCAGTTCAAAAGAAGTGCTCCAACTGCCCACTCCATAGTAATGATTAATTCATTGTGAAACAATAAGGGCACATATGGGGGAAAATTGAATCATCACACCTCTTCTCTCTTTCTCCATCCTTCTTTTATCCTATCATTCGATTCACAGAACACTACAGATGCGATTGGCCGTGCTGTTGCCGAAGCGATGCAGGGCCCCATCCAGGCAGCCTACAAAGAGACCTTTCAGAGCATCGTGCTGCCTGTGTTTGAACGGGGCTGCCAATCCATGTTTCAGCAGATCAATGACAGCTTCAAACAGGGAACTCACGAGTGTAAGAACCATCAAAGAAGACTTTATTAGTGAAACATTTTGATCTGTCATTTTGCTTGTGCTTGTTTACAGTAATGCAAATATAAACATAATGGTTATCAAAGAATTAGAAGATTTTTGAATGCTCATAGTTAAAGCTCTACTGGATTTGCACAACTTATTTGGTCATAGTTAGCAAACAGGCTCATAGCTTGTGTTGGTCAGTGGAATCACATATTACTAAGGGATAATGTACAGTCAGCCGGTCATTATTGCAAAATAAATCCTGAAAGAAATGGTTTTATATTTTGCAGGAATACTCAGCTGACTACATTATCTTGCTTATTACACAGCTACATACTAAATTATTAAATGGACATGAAATGTTGAAATTATTTTTGTGTGAAGAGAGAGAGCATAGAGTGCTATAGGAAGCTTGAAACTAGCACAGCGTAGGAGATTGGTTGCTAGGGATAATGGTCAAATACAGTTTAGCAATCATTATTCAAAAATATTTGACCATATAATACTGTGATAAATAAATCCAGAGGGCTTTGTAATTGTGGCAGGGTGAGCAAGAGACAGACACAATGGCGCGTCAAGCCTCATAGAGGCATTTATTGGAAATAATTAGTGGTCGACTGATATGGGTTTTTTTTTTAATGGCTGATGCCGATATTCAGAGAGCAGGGTGGCTGATACAATGCTGATATGTCACACAATTTAATATGGTAAATAACATAAACATAAAATTGCTAAAAAAAAATTTTTTATAAACTCTTTAGCACTATATTTACTCAATTTCACACAAAACTTTAACTTTTTAAAAAGTTATAAAACAATAATGTTGTATTTTAAATGGTAGATGGAAGTTTCTTCAGATTTCTGTTTAGTCATCAAATTTTTTTAATTTATTTGCACATGAAGAAATTGTTTTTATTTTAGGAAGAATGAAATAGCAGTACACACAGTAGTCCAGCAACCATGGATGGCATGTCCACATTAGCAATCGCATCTTCTCAAAAAATGATACAGAATCAAACCAATTGTACATAAAGTGCATAGTGAATAAGACATTTACTTCTTGCACACATGAAGCACTTTTACTTTGAAGATGCACTCATGGGCTTATGCAGATCCAGATGTCTTTCTAGCAAGTCAGTCCACTGGCAGCCATCTTTGGAACGCTCCCGAGAGGCTATTTCCAGTCATGCCAGTGCAGCTCCCAATCTTAAAAACGGTTGGTCAAGATTACGATCAAAGAACATATTTCAAATCAGCTGTAAAATCTGTCAACGCTGGTATCATAAATTGTGCTTCTTTACCTCAGATTACGCTAAGAAAACACAATTTTCCCAGCTTGCATAGCTAATGCACATGCGGGTTCTCGAGATGATTGACAGGCGATGTCTGTATCTAAAAGGTGATTGGCTCTTTTACCAGTAAGGCAGGACTTTCTTTCTACATCCGTTGACCATTGGGCGCTAGAGCCTCTTGGTTGGGCGTTTCAGTTTCTCCCATTCATTTTAATAGATCGCGAGCAGCAATCTCCTGACATTTTAAATGGCCCGGATCACCTGCTTGGATTGTCACGGACTGACTGTCATGATTTGTGAATCAGAGGAACTTTTGATTCTGATCCTGAATTTTTTTTATTCTGGCTGATAGAATACGTGCTTCAGAGGAAGATATTTTGAGTTCTCGACGGGAAGAAAACGGTGGAGTTTCGTGAGGTTCATGAATTACATCTGTTTAAACGAGATGCGCATATTTACATATGTTATATGATATTAGTTTTATTAATATTTCCTATTTATCATTAGGCATGACAGTTAAAAGTTACAGGGAACTGTTGAGGGGAGAGAGGGAGAATGAAATAGGCGAGAACTTTAACATTATGAGCGGCCCTAAGAGGTGGAGCGACGATGACGAGTGAGGGGCGGGTCATTCCACCACAGTAATAAAGGAGTAATATTTAATTAAATTCTTTCCCACTAAGCAATGATTTCTGCAGCTCTCCTGTATTTGTTGTAATTTGTTGCTGTGACCAAATCTCTTATGACTCAACATTCCTCTGCAGACATCCAACAGCTGGAGACGCATATCAAGAACAGGAAACAGCAGGACCAGGATGCACAGGATCCTGTGATTGGCCAGCTGCAGCAGATGATTGACACCCTCCAGAGTTCCCAAGACCAGCTGGCCACCACTGTGACAGCCAGCGTGAGCTCTGATGTCCAGCATCAGCTCCACATGATCGTGGGAAAGTAAGGTTTACCACCATACACATACAGCACAGAGCCAATACAATATTTGTCTAAAATCAATTAAAGTGGGGAAAAAAGAAGAAACACAGCAAACGTTTTTCCTCTTTTCCCTCCTATTCCTTCATTTCACTTATGGAAAACTTCACTGCAAGCAGAGGAAACGATTGATTCGGGAGTTCATGCAGAGCAAGCATTTTTTTTTTTGGCTCTTCATTGAGTAGCTTGCAAATAGATTGGCACTTAATCCTCAGTTAAGGTATTCAGTGGTGTTGCTGAAGTATAGTGATGTTGTGTCCTGCAGTGCCACCCTCACCAAAAAGGGTTGAACAAAATATTCATGTATTTAGTAACCTAAAGGCTTTGTTTACACTGCACACAAATCGATTTGGTTTTGAGATCCGAATAGGATTAAAGGTCCGTGCTGTCATTTTGCAAGTCCTGAAATCTGATCAGTTTGTTTAGACAGTGCCAATATACGGTGTATCTACATCGGTTACTATAGTAATGATGTAAGCGTCAGCACGATGCCAAGAGACTTTCTCATACAACAACCTAGAAGTTGCTGTGTATAAAGAGAGGATTGAAAACTGGAAATTTTGTCTCTGCTCATGTTTGACATCTAGCCACGATGCTGAATTAATGATGTGCTTGAGAGAGCATAATACAAAGGCATTGTATGTAGTGGTCGACCGATATATTCAGAATTTTAAATGTTCGGCATCGGCCTGGGCCTGGGTAGCTCAGCAAGTATTGACGCTGACTACCACCCCTGGAGTTGCGATTTAGAATCCAGGGTGTGCTGAGTGATTCCAGCCAAGTCTCCTAAGCAACCAAATTGGCCCGGTTGCTAGGGAGGGTAGAGTCACATGGGGTAACCTTCTCGTGGTCGCGATTGAGTGGTTCTCGCTCTCAATGGGGTGCGTGGTAAGTTGTGCGTGGATCGCGGAGAGTAGCATGAGCCTCCACATGCTGTGAGTCTCCGCGGAGTCATGCACAGCAAGCCACGTGATAAGATGCGTGTATTGACAGTCTCAGAAGCGGAGGCAACTGACACTTGTCCTCCGCCACCCGGATTGAGGTGAGTAACTGTGCCACCATGAGGACCTAGTAAGTAGTGGGAATTGGGCATTCCAAATTGGGAAGAAAAGGGGATAAAAAGAAATTTTGGCATCGTCCAATAAATGTCTCCCCTTTGGCCGATTTTGTTTCTTGAGGGCACTGAGAATCACCTGCTTGCATGTAAAGGGACTGAGACGTAAACGACCAGTCACGGTTTGTTTTGTTGTTACATTTCATCATGTTACTACAATAATAGACCGGTGTGCAACAGTCTAATTTAAACGGTCCATATATCAGAGCCGCGGCACACGCGTTTGAGCTCATAATGTTAAAGTGCTCGCCTGTTTCATTCTCCCTCTCTCTCTCTTCAACTGTTCCCTGTAACATTTAACCGTCTTGTCTAATGATAAAAATGCAAATATCAATAAAACTAATATCATATACCATTTGCAAATATGTGCAAATCTCGTTTAAACAGATGTAATAAACCAACCTCACACAACTTCAGTGGATCCAGCATCCTGTGGAACGCTGATAAATCTTCCTCTGGATCACGTATTCTAACAGTCTCTCCTCAAAGTTTCCCTGTAATTTTTATCAAATATCAATAAAACTTCTATTATATACCGTCAGCAAATATGCAGATATCTCGTTTAAATGGATGTAATTCACGAACCTTACGAAAATCCAGCGTTTTCTTCCTGTCGAGCACTCATCTAATATCTTCCTCTGAAGTGCGTATTCCATCAACCAAATCAAAAACTTAAGGATCAAAAGCTCCTCTGAATCACAAATCATGATAGTCAGTCTGTGACAATCCAAGCAGGCGATCCAGGCCATTTAAAAAGTCAGGAGTTTGCTGCTCATGCTGGAGTGCAACTTCAAAGTAAAAGTGCTTTGTGTGCTATAAGTAAATGTCTTATTCACTATGCACTGTATGTGCAATTGGTTTGATTCTGTATTTCTTGAGGAAATGCGATTGCTAATGTGGACATGCCATCCATAGTTGCTGGACTACTATGTGTACTGTTATTTCCTTCCTAATATATTAACAATTTCTGTGTGCAAATAAAGTACTAAAATTTGATGACTAAACAGAAATCAGAAGGAAGTGTTATCTACCATTTAATGTATCTGCCATTAAAAAAACCCATATCGGTCGATCACTAGTTGTATGTATTCATGCATATACTGAGTCCAAAACCACTGACTTGTTCACTCATTTGCTACACAGTGAATGTTTCATAGTTCGCTATATGAGCAATGAGTATGAAGGTTAAATATTGCCTAAGTGGTTTACATGCGCAGAGTAAGACTTGTAAAATCATAAATGAAGTTACAAGTGTGATAGAAAAATTTGCATGCACAGAGTAAGATTTGTGAAAGCGTAAATCAAATTGCAAGCGTAAGAAAAATATTAGCAATACTTTAATGCTCTGCATAAGTGTAATTCATGTTTTGTGAATCTGTAATTGCATATTAACACAAAGTAAATTTGTTGTGTATTCTTCTGACTTCCTTTTTTTTTGGTGCTTAAACTTTTGGCAGTGTTTTTGCACCTAAACATGGCCAAAAACATTGCAAATCTGCAATCAGCGATATACAAGCAAAGAAAGGGTGCCATGAACAGCTAAACTGATTGACCACATATAATCAGTCTGTAAGTGTGAAATAAACTGCGAAAGTGTAAATTATTTGTGTTTGTGGCATAAATATTTTCCAAAATTAATCCAGTATACACTGTTCTGTCCTCCCTTTGTTGCGCTCACACTTTTGGCACAAATTTCTCACTGAAAAGAGTTTTGCAAGCTCGAGGGGGAAGGCGGGTCTACCTGCTTCTAGTAACCAATCAAATGAGGTTTTCCTTGAGCAGTTTACGCTGATCTGATTGGTTTAATAACATTCTTAATATGGCTAAGTGTCGTTCCTCTGGGCATCTCTCCTCTCTTAAATATTAAACTGAAATATTAATACACGATTTAATTATATTTATTATCATTGGCCAGGCATTTTGGTCAATAGCTGGAATTAGCTGGTATCACAGAACTCGTGCTAGAAAACAAATGAATAAATTAAGCCATATAAAAAAAACTCTGAACAGATAGATAGATAGTTTACTTATATCATTTTGTTTTTTAGAATGAGTTCAATGATACCAGCAAGTTCCATCTGTCCGTCCATCCATCCATCCATCCATCCATCCATCCATCTGATTATCTAAAGTATAATATAAAGTATAAATAATGAACAGCAACAAGAAGAAACATTTGAACACCAGATTGAGATTTAGATCAATAAATGGTGTTAGCTCAAATTTACACTTGCAATAAAAGAATGTGTATATATTAATATTTCAGTTTAATATTTAAGAGAAGAGCGATACCCAGAGGAATGACACTTAGCCATACGAAGAAGGCGCTGTCTGTCACGTTTTTTTTTTTTTTCTTTTTTCTCCCAATTTGGAATGCCCAATTCCCAATGCGCTCTAAGTCCTCGTGGTTGCATAGCGATTCGCCTCAGTCCGGGTGGCGGAGAACGAATCCCAGTTGCCTCCACGTCTGAGACAGTCAACCCGCGCATCTTATCACGTGGCTTGTTGAGCACGTTGCCACGGAGACATAGCGCGTGTGGAGGCTTCACGCCATCCACCGCAGCAACCATGCTCAATTCACCATGCGCCCCACGGAGAACAAACCACATTATAGCGACCACGAGGAGGTTACCCCATGTGACTCTACCCTCCCTAGCAACCGGGCCAGTTTGGTTGCTTACGAGACCTGGCTGGAGTCACTCAGCACGCCCTGGGATTCGAACTAGTGAACTCCAGGGGTGGTAGCCAGCGTATTTTACCACTGAGCTACCCAGGCCCCTGTCTGTCACGTTATTAAACCAATCAGGTCAGAGTAAACTGCTCAAAAACCTCATTTGATTGGTTACTAGAAGCAGGTACACCCACCTTCCCCCTTGCGCTGGCAAAACTCTTTTCAGTGAGAAATTTGTGTCAAAAGTGTAAGCATATCAAAGGGAAGACGGAACAGTGTATACCGGATTATTTCTGGAAAATATTTATGCCACAAACACAAGTCATTTACATGTTTGCAGTAGTTTATTTTACACATACAGACTGATTCTTCGTGGTCAATCTGTTTAGCTGTTCATGACACCCTTTCTTTGTTTGCATATCTCTGATTGCTGATTTGCAATGTTTAGGCGCAAAAACAGTACTAAAATTGTAAGCGTGAAAAAATGTCAGGAGAATACACACCAAATTTACTTTGTGTTAATACGTAATTACAGATTCACAACACATGAATTACACTTATGCAAAGCATTAAAGTTTTGCTAATATTTATTTTTTATGCTTGCAACTTGATTTACACCTTTACAAAATGTTCTGTGCACATGCAATTTATTTTTACGCTTGCAATTTGATTTACGCTTTCACAAATCTTACTCTATGCATGCAAATCATTTAGGCACAATTTTATAAATGAGTGACAGAAAATGAGTGTATTTGGACATGGTTCCAGACAATATTGCACACTTTGTATTAGGGATGGGTAAACATATTGATGTGAAAATTATGAAAAACTAATAAAATATAATTAAGTTAAATTAATTTTTGTAATGTACCTAGTTAGAAGTTCCTCTGTATAATTAACAGCATTAGATGGGAGAGATTTTCTATAATATATGTAAGCAAATGGGACATTATAACTGAAATATACCCATATGAATCGAGAGCTTGTGAATCGGATTTGAATTGGGAAATCTGTATCAATACCCAGCCCTACTTTGTATGACGTTACATATGTGTTGCGCCTATTTTTCCAAAACAAAACAATTACTTTAATCGGATTTCAGTTAACATATGGATGAAATAAATGCTGATGTTGTGTAAAGGAAGTAGAATTTTGTCTTGTAAGTATTTGTGTTAAATTTTGAGTAGGTTTAAGTTGCCTGTCATCCTCCCAGTTTGCAGGACTCCATCCTGACGCAGGTGCAACGTATAGTCAAGGGTGAGGTGAGTCTGGCCATGAAGGAGCAGCAGGCAGCTGTCACCTCCAGCATCATGCAGGCCATGCGCTCGGCCGCAGGAACGCCCGTCCCCACCGCACACCTAGACTACCAGGCCCAGCAGGCCAGCATACTGCAGTTACTACAGCAGGGCCAGCTCAACGAGGCCTTCCAACAGGTTAGAGATGCATACACACTCGCACGCCTTAAGCCCCGTTCACATTGTCAGCGAATTTGTCGGTAGATGTCTCTAGTCTCTGTACTGTGAGTCGCTAGTGGGTGTTCCTACTGCTTTCACTCTAACGTTATTGGTCAGCTGCACAAAAGTCATATAAATATATAAATATCACAGATGAGATATATTGTCGGTAAAACTACAAGCTATCATGCATCCAGTGACAAAATCGCTGACAATGTGAACTGGGCTTTAGGAGCCTTTCACACAAGATTCTTCTCTCATTCAGCTTAAATCAATAAATAACATCCATTTATTTACTTGTTTGCTAAGTAACTGTGTTATAAGTGTGATAATGTACAGTCACCTGGCCATTAGTGCAAAATAAACCCCACTTCACATCTGGTACCTGTTTACATGTCAAGGTTTCTTTTCCTATAATGACCAGCTGAATGTACATTATTCCATATGAATTTCTGTAGTCCATTCTCTCCAGGTCTTTTCCTGAATTGTCTCTGATTTTTCCTACAGGCCTTGTCCGCAGCAGACCTGAATCTGGTGCTGTATGTGTGCGAGACTGTTGACTCTCAGAAAGTGTTCGGCCAGCAGCCCTGTCCACTCCATCAGGCTGTGCTCCTGTCCCTCATCCAGCAGTTATCCACCAACCTGAGCACACGCACAGAACTCAAGATCATGTGGGTTTCCATTTACACATCCATATGTCCTTTATATAGAAACTGTACCTTCAGCCACCCCCTTTATAGCAAGGAGTTTCAATCTTTTAATTATTAAACGCTTAATGTTTTTATAATCTTCTATACGACCTACGTGATCAAGGGTACAATGCAGTTTCATATCAAAGAACAGTAATGCTTTAAGAATTAAGACACTGTCTGTGACAAGGTTCTTAACTCTCTTGACAAGGAGGAAGCGGGTGCCGGTTAAACAATCCACATATGTTTTTATTTCACACACCATTTTACTGCAATGCACACACTAATGGCTTTTCAACACAGGCACACACCCACAGCCAACTTCGTGTGTCGTTCTCTCTCTCCCCTCTCGGTCTGGACTGCACATTTTTATCCCTCTCCGCTCTCACTGCAAAACACAAACAACTGTTAGAGATAACACCCACAGGTGGGACTCCTTACCGCTCTCATCTCCCGATCTCGCTCTCCATTCACAAATCGGTGCTCGACCCCCCCCCCCCCATTTCTAGAGAGGAAGTAAGCGACAGCCATCTGCACCCCCATTCTGTGGACCACCTCGAACTTAAATGGCTGAAGAGCTAGATACCAATGGGTGATCCACACGTTGGTATCCTTCATGCGATGGAGCCACTTGAGCGGGGCGTGGTCCGAACAGAGGATGAAGGCCCCTCCCAGGAGGTAATACCGATGGGTAAGGACCGCCCACTTGATGGCCATCCTTCTCAATTGTGCTGTACCTCGACTCTCTCACCAAAAGCTTTCGGCTGATGTACAGCCCCGGGTGCTCCAACCCCTCCTGGGATAACACTGCGCCCAACCCCCTGTTTGACACGTCGGTCTGTAACACAAAAGGGAGAGAGAAATCGAGAGAGTAATAACGGCCCACCACAAAGCGCAGCTTTCACCCGCGTGAACACCTGCTGACACAGCTCTGTCCACTGGACCGGATCAGACTGTGGGCTGGTGACGGTCAAATAGTTAACGGGTAATCATGAATATCCCCATGCACACACCTCACCTTCACCATCCTACCTGTATCCAAAGCCTCGGATTGAATAGAGCTTTGGTGAATGGAGGTTTGATTACAACCGGAATCCACTAAGGCTTGATATATTACCCCTTTTTATACGCACAGGTATCCGGTACGCTCCTGCTGGATCAGGGACGGCCCGTGGTGCGTCGGAGACCCGGACCAATGTCTCCACATCCCTCGTGGGGCATTGGCCCTGGAAATGTCCAGGACCCCCGCAGCTCCAGCAGACCGGCCCAGACCTCACGTCCACATCCGGGGTAGCGGATTCACCAGCCTGTGGGGGAGAGAGAAGAGGGTTAGGGGAAGAAATTCCCCATTTCTGGGGAACAGGAACGGGATGAGAGGAAGGGGAGGGAGAGAGAAAAGGGCTCGCCGGCCCCCGGATACGCCGCTAGATGGTCCTCAGCAAACCGGACTGCGGCACTGGACCCACTCCACCTCCCCTTCGGCAGCTGGGAGACGAACTGCTTCAGCACCACGAGGTTGATGACGTTATTGTCATCGCTCTCCTTCTCAGCCAGCACCCACCGCCGGTAGGCGTCACAGAGCTGTTGTGCAAAAGCGCACGGGCGGACGACCTCGCTCAGAGTCAGGGAGTGGAACCGCTTGCGGTGCTCTTCTGGACTGCGGCCGACCTGTTGCAGGATGTCTTTCTTCAAATGGGGGTAGTCCAGAAGGTTGGTGTCTGGCAGTTGTTGTTCCACGAGCTGGGCTTCCCCGGTCAGCAGCGGCAAGAGATGAACAGCCCATTGCAACTGCAGCCATCTTAGGGCTTTGGCCGTGCACTCAAACAGCTCCAGGTAGGCCTCTGGGTCATCTTGAACCCCCATTTTAGCAAGTTTCACGTGGGGGTTTGCTGCTGCCGGGGTCGCGGCGGGGGGTGCCCAGGGTAACAAGCTCCGCAAGACCCGCCGGTCCACCTGTTGGGCCTGAAGGAGTGTCTCGAAGTGTTGTTGCTGCTCCTTCTGCAGTTCCATGAGGGCCTGGTGGATGCCGGCGAGGGTTCTAAAGACTACTTCCAGCGGCCAGGACTCCATAGTAGCGTATCCTTCCTCCTTCCCAGGTTTCGGCTCCAGTGTGACAAGGAGGAAGCGGGAGCCTGTTAAACAATCCACGAAAGTTGTTTTTCACACACTATTTTACTGCAATGCACACACTAATGGCTTTTCAGCACAGGCACACACACCCACAGCCAACTTCATGTGTCATTCTCTCTCTCTCCCCTCTCGGTCTGGACTGCCCCTTTTTATCCCTCTCTGTTCTCACTGAAAACACAAACAGCTGTTAGAGATAACACCCATAGGTGTGACTCCTTACCGCTCTCATCTCCTGATCTCACTCTCCATTCACAAATCGTGCTCGACCCCACCCCCACCTCCCCACTGTCCTTTCCTTCTCTTTAATTCCATAAATATGTGGATGACCTTGTGTTCAAGGAGACATTGTGCTTCTGTGGCAGTGCTGCATTGAGCTGCACTGTTATTAAAGTCCTCTACAGTCTGGGTTGCATTAGAGATCTCTGTTGGGGAAATGGGACCAACTCCTGTGAATCACAGACTAATGCTCTGCTTGTGTGCTGCCATTTCCCTTTACTGCTATCTCCTATCTCTGAATTACACCCTTAAATATTAATGTTTCATACTGCCCATATGTGCAATTGCATAACCATCTGTAAGTGTGTGTTTTCTTTCTCTCTCTATGTGGACATAAGGATGTTATTTTAAAGACCAAATGAAAGGACTTGATGAGCGTGATTTTCTTTCCTGTGTTGACGCATATCTTATTGAAAAAGGAAGTTTGGACAAGGCACATCAAATGACTCGTCAGTTTAAAAAAAAAAAAAAAAAAGCCAACAAACTTTAGTTACATCGTAGCAATTAACCATGGTTTAACATCAGTTGCAGGGGAAGGGACTAGGGATGCTCCGAACGGTATCGGCCAATATTCACGTCCTATGACTTGATCGTTGATCAGTAATTTGGCCGATTGCATAAACCGATCACTCATGTCGCAAAATACGTGCAGCTCCTTTAAGACTCCAGCAGTCTTTGTTATGTCGTGGCATAACAAAGTGTGGGGAATACTGGCATAGAGTTGTAAGACAACAAACTTGATTCAGCAATTAAGAACGATGCAGTGGGAGAGGTATGGCGAATATGAGAAGTTTGTGTACTGTAATGCTAATGTGGCGTTTCACACGTGACGAGGCAAAGGGAAAACAATGCGAGCTGTGAAACGGTCCTTATTATCATTCATGGCAGCAGCTTCTCTGTCTCCGCCAGTCATAGGCATCTCAGTAATAATGTGGTGTAATTGAAACATCTTTACTAATTATCTCCGGATTAAACGGCATTAACAAAACTAGCACCTGTAGAGTCCAGAAGCATGCGCTATTTCTCCGCTTTCCTTTCATCTCTTGCCCTCATGAGAGAGCACATGTTCCCTTCATTAAAGTTCAAAGAGCAACAAGTGAAAAATGAATTATTAATACAATCGTCCAACTAAATGAAAAGGCAGGGATGGAATTTATAAATATAATAATTATTTTATACAATATTAAGATACCATGAATTAAATATAATACCATGTATTAATGGGCAAAAAAAAACATTTATATGCAAAAATAAAATTGAAATAAAATAAGGAATAATAGTAATTATATGAAATAATGACTATGAATCAATAACCAAAAATGTCACATTAAGTTGAATTGCACTGATGGGTTATCAGTTTGTCTTCAGTTTGACTCTAAGCTTCGTTTTTTATAGGGCTATCTATCTTAATGTAGAGAATATTTTGTTAGCCTATACTTGTTTTAAAGTCTTATTTAAAAAAGCTTTTTAATAAGCCTTTTAAACTTGTGTTTTTGGTCAGAAAAAACTAGGCAAAGTGATATTACTGGGAAGAGGAAAATTCAATTAATGGTGACAATAGTGCAGAAAGCTTACAGTACATTATAGCCAGTTATGACAGAGATCCTGATAAAAGGTGAAATTGGTATCAGCTGTCAAAAACCTGATCGGAGCATCCTTAGAAGGGACTCGTTCTAGAGACTAGAGAGCATTAAATTGGATATCAAGTCATCAATATATTTGATCCGTTTTCCTCAAAAAGAGGCTATACATTTTAAATGCACATCTGCTAAAAGTACATTTTGGCAACTTAGGGATATACTAGCTACAGATACACTAGCATTTTAGATGGCTTCAAACATATCTAGTTTAATATATGTGATCGATATAAATTAGATAACAATAAATAATAATAATCATAATAAATTAAATGAACATGTTATGTTTATTTATGGGTAATCCCATAACAATTTAACACCCTACAAATAATTTTTTCTTTCGTAGTGGTCGACCTTTGTAGTGACTTAATTATTGGCATCGGCTGATAAATTTTCCCGTTTGCCCGATTTGTTTCTTGAGGGTGCCAAAAATCAAAAGTAAAAGTCAGTATCTGGTGTGGCCACCAGCTGCATTAAGTACTGCAGTGCATCTCCTCCTTATGGACTGCACCGGATTTGCCAGTTCTTGCTGTGAGATGTTACCCCACTCTTCCACCAAGGCACTTGCAAGTTCCCGGACATTTCTGGGGGGAATGGCCCTAGCCCTCACCCTCCGATCTAACAGGTCCCAGACATGCTCAATGGGATTGAGATCCAAGCTCTTCGCTGGCCATGGCAGAACACTGACACACACAGAACGAGCAGTATGGCTGGTGGCATTGTCAGGATGAGCCTGCAGGAAGGGTACCACATGAGGGAGGAGGATGTCTTCCCTGTAACGCACAGCGTTGAGATTGCCTGCAATGACAACAAGCTCAGTCCAATGATGCTGTTACACACCGCCCCAGACCATGATGGACCCTCTACCTCCAAATCGATCCCGCTCCAGAGTACAGGCCTCGGTGTAACGTTCATTCCTTCGACAATAAACGCGAGTCTGACCATTGCCCCTGGTGAGACAAAACCGCGACTCGTCAGTGAAGAGCACTTTTTGCCAGTCCTGTCTGGTCCAGCGAAGGTGGGTTTGTGCCCATAGGCGATGTTGTTGCTGGTGATGTCTGGTAAGGACCTGCCTTACAACAGGCCTACAAGCCCTCAGTCCAGCCTCTCTCAGCCTATTGCAGACAGTCTGAGCATTGATGGAGGGATTGTGCATTCCTGGTGTAACTAGGGCAGTTGTTGTTGTCATCCTGTACCTGTCCCGCAGGTGTGATATTCGGATGTACAGATCCTGCGCAGGTGTTGTTACATGTGGTCTGCCACTGCGAGGACAATCGGCTGTCCTTCCTGTCTCCTTGTAGTGCTGTCTTAGGCGTCTCACAGTATGGACATTGCAATTTATTGCCCTGGCCACATCTGCAGTCCTCATGTCTCCATGCAGCATGCCTAAGGCATGTTCACGCAGGTGAGCAGGGACCTTGGGCATCTGTCTTTTGGTGTTTTTCAGAGTCAGTAGAAAGGTCTCTTTAGTGTCCTAAGTTTATTTTTTAATTGTGACCATAATTGCCTCTGTAAGTTGTTAGTGTCTTTACGACCGTTCCACAGGTTCATGTTCATTAATTGTTTATGGTTCATTGAACAAGCATGGAAAACATTGTTTAAACCCTTTACAATAAAGATCAGTAAAGTTATTTGGATTTTTACAAAATTATCTTTAAAATACAGTGTCCCGAAAAAGGTTTAGTAACAATTTCTTCGTGCAAATAAATTACTAAAATTTGATGACTAAACAGAAATCAGAAGAAACTGATTACTTTGCAACTTGTGCAAAATATTGTGTTTAATCACAACAAATGAATACATCTGGCATCAGTGCAAAAACATGTTTCTGAAACATTTTAGATAAAAACAAAAGACTAAAAACTGTAATATTATAAAATCAATAGTTCCTCTAACTCTAAATTCTGATTGAATTAGACATTTAAAACCATTGAAAAACTAGCGGATAGTATCAACACCTGTGACTGCATATTAGTTAAATTCTATCCACTGGGCGGCAACATGGTGATTTTTGATTGTCGCTGGACTGTTTTCTGGTTCCAGTCTCCATAAGCCGAAACAAGTGATCCAGATGGAGAAAAAAACATTTTATGTGTTGGTTGGGAGTAAAACAAATAGTTCAGACTCAACTTATGCAGTTGTTGGCTGTCATTACAACTTGAAATAGTTAAATTATATCAACATAACCTCAGACCATGGCTTCATATCTTCTACTGATGTCTCTCAGGGCCAGTAGATCCATGTTGAGATTACCACGCTGTGGGCTTAAATGTATTGGAACAGGGCCGACATGTGAAAATAGAGCAAACTGATATGAGGCATCAAAGCTTAGCCATCTGGACAGGACTGCACAGCACAGTTCTGGGGATATTAAGGTCATTGTAATACATTTCTATTTTTAATCGGGAGCTTTAAACTTAATGATCGCTTTTAAGGTAGTTAAGATGACCTCTGTATAACATGCAGCTCAGTTCTCTGGTGGTATCATACTGCAATGCCTCTTCATTTTAAAGGCAGATGGAGAGATTTCCCAGATAGTTTTTCAGACAGGTGGTGTTTTACTAATCCTTGCTGGACCTTATAAAGCCCAAGCAGCCTGGAGGGAAGACAAAAAAAAATGCTTTATCCTGAAATAGCTTAAAGAAACAACAAACATGTTCTGTTAGGACAGCTGTCAAAAAACACTGGCTTGACTGAAAGGAAACCTACAAAATTGGCTGGGCTGGCCAGAGATATGGTTTTGTATATTTTTCATATACTACAGCCCAGGTCCCTGGTGCTTACGCATTTAATATTAATACATCATTAGAGATCTGTCCCTGTGCATAGTGTTTCCAATTGTAATGAGATTTGACTTCAAAGCAAACTGGTGTACTAAAGAGGAGAGATTAAAGGAATTTGGTCTTTGTACAAAAGACTTTGATAGAATAAATGATCTAAACTGTGCATCTGGTTGAATCAAAACTGTCTGGGAAGTGAGAATATTTGCTGCTTCATGACGCAGATGATTGTATGACGGTAGTGATGATGTTTGCAGTTATTTAACAGTGGCTTCAAGCCACTCCATGTAATCCAGTGCATTTGTTTTATATTTATATATTTTCTCTCTCTCTCTCTCTCTCTCTCTCTATATATATATAATATATATATATATATCTACTCTATATATCACTATCTCTGTCTCATCTATCTATATATCTCTCTATCTATACATATTTATTCATGTACAGCTATCTGGAGGATGCTGTGATGAATCTGGACCATGGAGATCCAATCACCAGAGATCACATGTCGGCAGTGCTGTCCCAGGTACGACAGAAGCTCCTCCACTTCTTGCAACAGGACGCCCACAGCCCCCTGAGCAAGCGTGCACGGCGCCTCATGATGATGATGCAGGGCCTGGTCAACCACTAGTGCTCTGCACTGATCCCCTCCTAATCTCACAGCTGTCGTCTTCACAATCCCTCAGTCATTGTTTTGCAGTCTCATGTATGACCATGACCTCACTTAACCTTGCATTTCAGTTGCTTTATCTATACTCTGCATCTTATTGGCTCTTTCTGCAGTACTATTGGGAGTTGTAGTCCAGACTTAAAGACTTTAAATTTGATGTATATTGACTTGGACTACATCTCCTCATCCTGTCCTCCCTTCTTTCAGACTGACTATTGTGTATTCCATCTTGTGTGGAATTTTGATTTCATTTTTCTGAACAAGTGAAAGATTAATCCTCAGTTTGTATGCGGTATCAATATTAATGCAGGATGGGATAAGGGTATTTTCATGGTGGCGTACTATACCAGGAGATCACGACGACATCATTTTTTGCTTTCATCCTTGACACAGCAGGAACAAGTCTGTGGAGAATAAAACTATAATGTGAAAACTCAGTTTCTGTTAAATGGATTGTCCATAGTTCTGGCTGCTTTGCTTTTTTCCTTTCAGTTTTTCAAGCTGAAATGCTGTCAAACGCTGCAGACACGGAGACATTATCATCGCCTTATGAACATTTACCTGTTTCTTGTTAAAGGTTACATTAGGCCACTTATCCTTATCTCACCCAGCAATTTACTGAAAGAAACATAATTATTTGGCAGACTTGCTGCCTTTTCATGTCAAGTGGTGTATCAGACATGTCCCCTGAATTTTTGTTGAGTTTGTTTTGATTTTTTATTTTTTTTATCATGGTTGGAAAAGGTAATGCTATAAGGACTCAAGTCAAGGTCACAGCTAGTGTTTTTGTTCTGGTGAAAGTTTTAAGTTCAGCTTTTGAACTATTGCTCAATCAGCCCACTCAATTGATACCATGTTTTTCAGTTAACCGTGTTCTGTAAAACATCTAAAAGGACTTATTATATTAACAAGGAATGCCAACAACATTTAGTTATTGAGAGTTTCTTCAAAAGCAGCCTTGAATTACTTGGCTGTTTGTAGGTCGCAGTACGTCCATTAGTCTCTAGAGTGCAGGCATTTATGTATCTTCTTTCTAATTTGATATGCTGCTTCTGTGATTTTCAGTATTTCTGTGAAATTACACTACAGTGAATGCAACTAGGTTTTTCTTTTAAAATAATAAGAATAATGCTGTCTTTGTGAAACTGTTCTTTGTTTTCTATTCTCAAATAATTGAAGGTGAACCGGCTGAAACTAGTTGAATGCCCATGTTCTGCTCTCTTCTAGTCAGTTGATTGTATTTGATTTAGGCTGAGATTGCCAACACTTGTTATTCATTAAGAGGGTTCTATATGGTCATGCCCTCAGATGGAGAAAGAACAGAAAAGAAAGTGCCTTAGACTAATGTGTATCAGATACTGGAAATCTGTCCTCAGCTCCTGCTTGGTAGTACAGACACAATTATGTGCTGAATAGTAGGTGGCCTCTCTAAAGAAATTTTATTTTTCACTAAAGCAAGAAAAAAAGTTAGGAATGGACAGGGTTGTTACTGAAACATTTTGTTAAAAGTGCTGTAAAGCAATGTGTGATCTGAGGTTATTTTTTCGGCTGTTCAGTTTCTTTAAGTTTCACAAGACTTTTGTGATGAAGTGCAGTCCCTGTTGATTGTGTTTGTGTTAAAACATTCGTTCCCCTGCCATCTTTATTTTTAGAGCTGTGTGAGTATTATATCCATGGCCATTTGCAGCAGTCAGTGTGGCTCATTAGAACATTTTTACAAAGTTATGGCAATATGTCCTCTTTTTGCTTCATTCTCATTTGTAAGAAATGCTCTGCAACTGACATGAGACTGCTCTGTAATTAAGGGTTATTCTGAGGCGCTAATAAGGAAATATTAAACTCCAGCATGCCTGCATGCTACTGGTGAGTTACATTTAACCTGTTTTTACAAGAACAAAACCCCACTTTTATTTTTCCATTGTGTCTTTTCTTTTGTGTTTGCAAAATATGTTGTACATTTTACACATTGCTTTCATCCTAGATGTTTTGGAATAAAAAAAAGAAAGAAAAAAAAAAGACGTTGTTCAGTGTTCTGTTAAGAGACTATGTGGGTATTTTATTCCCCAGACATACTTTAATACTATTAAGTATCCATCATACTAATAAGTATATCTGTCTTGCTATGTATGGAAAAAAAAATAATGAAAATATGCCTTCAGCAGAAAACAGTAGTTGTATTGTGGGAAAAACACTAATATAGCCATATGCATCATGTGTCAAGTCTAGTATAGACCCTATTATTCGACTTTATTGTTTAATTAATATTATATGCTTTACAAACCATTACTTGATATACATTCAAGTATTTAGAAATGTCATGCAGCTGAACAATATATTCTATTTGAATGTAGGAGAGCTACTGATGTTATCATTATGTAATGTTTTTAATGACGTATTAAGGAAAGTTTAACCCGTGTATGTAGAGAAGAACGTAGTAATGTATGAGGAGAATGAAAAGTTTTCTGTTTCAATCAAATCTCGGTTGAGCAGCACTCTCTCCGCAGCCGCCTCCTCCTTTACTACAAGAAGCGCGCACTAGTGGATCACTCACCGATCTAGCGCGATGCGAGCGGATGCTGCGAGTTTCGATTAAACGAACGGAGGGCTAATACTCACATCATTACTATCATCAGTTTCTGTTCACTGGGATACGTCCAGGATGACCCTTATCCTCTGCAACGCCTGTCTCATTTTGCCTGTTGCTCTACATTTGCGTAAGTTGACCCAATACATTTGTTAAATCGTTTCAAATGCTTTTCTGTAGTGTCGAAGGCAAAAACATGAATGATCCTCAAAGACTTACGATGGTTTGAGGGGTTGTTCACAACGAACACGGCTTTGTGGCGATATGTAGACTACTTTTTTCTACGTAAATACGTCTTTGACCTTTGCACCACGTCCAGCAGTTTAACAGCGTTTTTTTAGACGCCGAGCCTGGAAAAAGGACGTCAACTTTTAAAAGTGCTTTTCGAGACAGGACTGTGCGTTGTGAACGGCCCTTTTACACACCAGCATGGACATGAGTGACATCGCTGCATTTACAGTTTTATTCAGGCTGCGATTAATCCGCGCTAGATATTATCGGATTACATGTATGTTACTCACGCTTAATGTCACGGGCTGTGTTCCCTTTTTAAACGAGACAAAAAGAGTCAAATAGAAGATAATGAAACATACTGGTTCCGAAATGTAAAGACGAGTGGATATACGGTGTGTGTATGTAAGTATAGATGTGTCCAAAGTGCAGCAGAGTACAAGCTCTGAATGATCACCGTTGACGTTTCTCTGTTTCTTTGGAGTGAAAGCAAATGTTGATGTTACTTTATTTCCCCCCAGGATTTAGTCAGTGTGTGGAAAAACAGAACGATAGGAGCAACCTTGCATCTGCTCTCTCCCTCACAGCTTTTCTCTCCGGAGAGTAACCTCTTTTACCCATTTTACCGAACAAGACGTTATTAGTTATAGAGGTCCGAGGGAGGAAACTGTATTTAAAGGAACAGTGGTTCAATACAAGTGAAGCTCAGTCGACAGCATTTGAGGCATAATGTTGATTACCACAAAAATTAATTTGGACTCGTCACTCCATTTCTTTAAAAATAAAGCAAAAATGTGGGTTACAGTGAGGCACGTACAATAGAATTGAATGGGGCCAGTCCGTAAAGGTTGAGATACTCTGTTTAAAAAGTATAGCCACAAAAAGTAAACAATATGCATGTCAACTTTTGCTAACATCATTTTACTGTGATGAAATCGTTTAATAACCTTTTCTGTGTAAAGTTATAGTCTATCTGATTTTACAACTTCTTCGCCATGACGACAAACTTTAAACCTTGTAATCCCAGTAATTTAGTAGTCTGCTGCAAAAACGGCGATTTAGACAACACCACAGCTCAAATAATATGCAAGTTTTAACAGAAGAATTAATGTAAGTACTTTTTTACAAAAGAACTTTGTAAAAAAGGTCACTTCCATTGTTGGTGCTTCACTCTAACCAAGATTTACTTATTTATTTTAAAGGATAAATTGAAATTAATTTTTGTGGTAGTCAAAATTATACCACAATGAATAATATTCATATAACCCAGGGGTTCTCAACTGGGGTAGTACCGCCCCCCAGGGGGCGTTCAAATGATGCAAGGTGGCGCTGAGAGAAAATTAGTTGAGAGGGGGGCATTAGGCCACAAATGGGGGGGGGGGGGGGCTTTATGAGTCATATTAATAAAATCTATCGTCAAGTTCCTCATTGCATAAACACACTTATTTAGAATATACAAGTTCTCCATCATACGGGTTGGTGCACATTTGTACCGCGGTCATCTGAAGTATCTGGATTCAGGGGCGGACTAGCCATAGGGAGAACTAGGACTTTTCCTGTGGGCTGGCCGCGAAACAGGCGGCGATAAGATGAAATGGGCTGCCGTGTTTTGCCAAACGGGCCACGACTGGCTGAAGAGGGCCGCAAAACGGCGGAAAAGGACAGCGATAATTAACAAAGATAACTTTTCATAAGGGCAAATTACACTTGATTTTTTAAAGATAAAATAGAAATGCCTAAATCCTAAAAAAAAAAAAATAGGCTAAAATATTATTTTAATGAAAGAAATGATAACTGGTTTTGTTTGCCTTCGGACTTTCCAAGAGATGACTGAATTTGAATCAATAAAAACCTGATGAAAGGAGAGTTACAACTGTCAGAATAAATTAGCCACATAAATTAGGTGTTAACGTTTCATAGATGTCATAGATAACCTTACTGTTGTTAATATCAGTAAATTTACATTTGCATCCAACTCAAAATCAATGCCGTACTGTAGAATGAGCATTTCAGTGGGACAAAGTATGCAATATTATTGGTCATTTTACTTATTTTTGAAATATAATAAAAAATAATGTCACTTTCATTATTAGTTTGTCCTCAGAATTTTAATTTGTAACTGTATATAGTTTATTTATGTATTCTATTTCAGTCACGATGGAATATACTGTATGTCTATTGCAAAAGATCATACAGGACTTTAACCTGCATCCCCACAGGTGCACCTCAGCTTCTTTACATTCATACACTGTTGCTGTGCCATTGCTCCTGCCAAGCCACCCCATTTATCATTCACTTGTAATGCCACAAAATCTGAGCTAACTTTTCACGTATGATATAGCTCTACACATTTACAGTGCATTCAGAAAGTATTCAGACCCCTTCATTTTTTTCACATTTTGTATGTTGCAGCCTAATGCTAAAATGTTTTAAATTAATTTTCACATTAATCTACACTCCATACACAATAATGGCAAAGCAAAAACCAGATTTTTGATAACTTTGAAAATTTATTAATATCTCTGTATTTTGCTGCATTAAGCTTTCCTTCAACCCTGACCAGTTCCCCAGTCCCTGCTGCTGAAAAACACCCCCACAGCATGATGCTACCCCCACCATACTTCACCGTTGGGATGGTATTGCACAGGTGATGAGCAGTGCCTGGTTTCCTCCAGATATGACGCTTGGAATTGAGGCCCAACAGTTCAATCTTCATTTCATCAGACCAGAGAATCTTGTTTCTCACTGTCTGAGAGTCCTTTAAGTTTTTGTTTTTGAGGGGAGGCTTCCGTCTGGCCACTCTGCCATGAAGCCCAGATTGGTGGAGTGTTGTAGTAATGGTTGTCCTTCTGCAAGATTCTCCCATCTCCACACATGATCTCTGGAGCTCAGCCAGAGTGGCCATTGGGTTCTTGGTCACCTCTCTTTCTAAGGCCCTTCTCCCCCAGTTGCTCAGTTTGGCCAGGCAGCCAGCTCTAAGAAGAGTCCTGGTTGTTCCAAACTTCTTCCATTTAAGAATTATGGAGGCCACTGTGCTCTTGGGAACCTTCAATGCAGCCAAAAAAAAAAATTTGTAGCCTTCCCCAGATCTGTGCCTCAACACAATTCTGAGCTCTGCAGGCAGTTCCTTTGACATGGCTTGGTTTTTGCTCTGATATGCATTTTCAGCTGTGAGACCTTATATAGACAGGTGTGTGCCTTTCCAAATCATGTCCAATCAATTGAATTTGCCACAGGTGGACTCCAATCAAAGTGTAGAAACATCTCAAAGATGATCCAGAGAAATGGGATGCACCTGAGCTAAATTTCAAGTGTCATAGCAAAGGGTCTGAATACTTATGTCATTGTGAGATTTCTGTTTTTACTTTTCAATAAATTTGCAAAGTTATCAAAAATCTGGTTTTTGCTTTTTCATTATGGGGTATGGAGTATAAATTGATGTAAAAAAAAAAGTGGGTCTGAATACTTTCTGAATGCACTGTATATGCCAGGCTGTCCATGCCATCAAAAACGATCATTAGCCTGCAATACACTCACTTAAATTTTTATCAAAGAATTTATTAACTCAGGGCATTGCAGTAAGCATTGCCCTATTTTCTCAAATTCTACATTCACATTTATGTTCTTAGTAGATTGTTTCTTCCCAAAGTAACTTACAATAAATGCGAGGAGCAGAGAATAAATAGTGCAAGATGTTAAAGGCCACAAAAGCCAAGAACAAACCCCTAATAGCACCCTTATCACATTGCTTCTATACAAGGATGTGCTTAGTTGCTATCTGTACAGATCAGTTGAGACAAAAATCACAGAGTACTTGTAGAGCAAGTACAAGTGAATCATGTGAGTTCTTTATGAGATCTGGAGTAGATAGTGTAGATCCATCCTCCATCAATGAGGATGGACACGGTCACAAAGGTCACAGGTTTGATGCCCAGAGAGGGCCCAAAAAGGACCTCTATGATATACCCTACTCATTGAGCCAGGGGATAGAGGACCCATGAATTTAAGGGACAGGAGTCAAATCGGTTATAATTGGTAAGAATGCCCAACATTCCAAGGCTTTAGGCATGAGAGGGAGGAGAGACACTAGCAGGAAGTTTCTACTTTTCTGAGTCTAAGTCAGGTTCTTGGAGTATTGAGGATATGTGGTCTATCTTAAAGTGTGATAGGACAACTTCACTAGACATGGGTATGCTGACAGCAGAAGAAAGGAAGACAGAAGATCAGAGGGAAGGGATGGGGTTGAGGGGGCAGGATGACTGGTGAGGAGCTGGAGTATTTTTCTAACTGAGATGATTTCAAACGAGGTAAGCAGCAGAGAAGGTATCAAACAAGTCAGGGTTTGTGAGAATCACAGTAATGCTGTTTTTTTTGCACTTTGATGCTCATGCAGATGATTTGAGTTTGAGTCTGGCTTGTGTCACTATTTCCCAATCCTATTCCTCCCTTTTCATGCTATAATTTCCTGTCTCCACTTTTCTTGTCTGTTAGTAAAGATGCAAAAAGCTAAAAAATGAACAGAAACAAATACCTCACATGAATACAGGACATTGACTTTCACATACAATTCTCAACGTTCATTGGCCACATTTCCCCTTCCTGAACTAACATATTGCTTTTCAGTGGTATAAATAATGCTGTAAAGGGGTCATGACATGCCATTTTTTTTTTTTTTTTTTTTTTTTTTTTTTACTATGTTCCTTAAGGTTAACTTTTAATATCCGTAAAGTTTTTTTGTACAAAGTTTATTTGTCATATATTTGTAAAACATGATAATTTTCCACCCTCATTCTGACCCTCTGTCAGAAACACTCGGTTTTGGTGCTGCTTCTTTAAGACTGGACAGTAAACATCCACTGTTCTGATTGGCTCTCTGCTCTTGACTGACCTGCTCTCTTCTCTTGCCATCTCACTGCTCACCGCTACTGAGTGGGGCTACGGAAGTGATAAGGTAAAGCAGGTGTTGATGTGTTGTTGTGGAGGTGGTCAGATGCAAATGTCTACCACAATGTGACATTACAGTGTGAAGGAAGTAGAGAACGAGTCGTTTTGGCAGCTTGGTTTCAACAAATTCTCTTTTTGCAGTGAGGAGGAAGTTTTGAGTTCTGAAACTTACAGTATGTTTTTATAGGACAATGACCTCTTATATGTTAAAAGATCAAGGAAAATTTGGTTCCTCATGTTATGACCCTTTTAAGAACAAAGCACTTCTTTTTAGCTTAAACCGTTGTCCCCATGTGTTATTGAGTGTACAAAAACAAAAACAAAATTAATTAATTCTTGTTTAATGTCATATGAAAAAGATCTTTCTTAAGTTGTAGTCATAAGCGGTTCCTGAACTTTCTTATGTATTAATACCTCACAGTGGGTGGTGAGAATTTTAGATTTCGTTTAAATTGAATATTTTATTTTTTAGTTTAAGGGTAGAAAACCCTCTTAATCTTTTGCTCTTTTCTTCTCTCCCCACCTCACTTTCATTTTCAGATTTTTGAATGCAGACAGTTTGCTGCATTGAAAGAAGCAGGCATGACTTTTGTACAGCGTGTTCTGTACAGATACTTTTAAGACTCCTTGAAAACTAGGACACTAATGTTTACTGCCAAGTGTATCATAAACATATCCACTCCATACCTATCTAATGTTTGTTTTTTGAAACAGTTTATGATTTTGATCAACAGTTTATGATCAAAAGTGTTTGTGGTTTTGCCATTCACATGTTATTCTCCATGTCACATTCCAAATAAACAGTTTGAAGACTGATACAAAAGCTTAAATCCAGGACAGACCTATAGAATGATGTTTACATACTGTATGAACTGTCCAAAATCTTTCCCCCATATTCTTTTTTTTAACAAGTTTTAGGTAGAGTGTGTGGTGCAACTTCTGAGGTGTTTCAGTCATCATTTGTTGTTCAATCACTGAGCACATACCCACACACACTAATCAATCTTGTCTGAGTGATTTCTCACTGTCTGCTCTTTAGTTATAGATGCGGTAAATGGCTGATCCCCAAAATAAGCACTGTAAAATAAACCTGCACCTGAGGCATGACATCCCTTTGACTCCCCACCCCTTCCTGACACATTCATGAGAAAAGTGACTTCTATTGAATTAACAGGAATTTGTGTCCTTTAGAACAAATTAATCCTGAGTGAATCAGCGGTGTGAGTGTTTGTGTGCATTGTGGTTAAAGAGTCTGCCTGAGAGAGAAAAAGAGCAGAGGGAAAGAGAGTGACACAGCTTGCAGGGTAATTAAAGGGAGCTGAATTGGACACAGACTCTACAGTGAATAGGGAACATTGGTGTTTTTAAACGAATATTCAAGGTCACTGCAGTCCATATCCCAGGTGGTAAATACTGTGTGGGCTTTATTTGCATCGGAGGTAAAAGACTCATTGGAACCCTTAGGGCATACTAAGGCTAAATGTGCTGCCAAATATGGTCATCACCTTTTCTGAACGTTTCACAGCCAAAAAGACTTTGAGAAGAAACACTTAAATAAATCAACTCCAAATTCTGGCACACTTTCAAACGGCCTACACTGCTTATGACTAACTTAAGTGAATCTGTCTAATACACACAAGGGCGTGTGTACTTATGCTACCTTTGTGCGGGCACATCATTATCCTTGCTTAGTTATTATTAATGAACATCATATTGTCCGAATAAAAACAGAATTTTAGTTTACTTTATCCTTCTCTAGCTATAAGAGATGAAGTGCACTCTCCAAACTAAAGGGGTAGTTCACCCAAAAATGGAAATTCTGCCGTCATTTACTCATACTTATGTTGTTCCAAACTTGTATGATGTTCTTTCTTGGAACAAAAAAGTAGATGATAAGCAAAATAACAGCCTCAGTCACCATTCACCTTCATTGTTTGTAAGGAAAAAAGATGCAATGAAAGTGAATGGTGACTAAGACTGACATACTGCCTAACATCTCCATGAACAAAAGAGAATCATACAGGTTTAGAACAACATGTGGGCAAGTAAATGGTGGCAGAATTTTTTTATTTGGTATATACAGTGTTTTGATATTTAAGTCAGCTTTGTCTAGCTGTTGCTATTTATTCATAATTGAGACATCAGCCATGTAAGTGAAAGGGACAAAACAATCATTTAGGTTGGTCTTTTCTGATTCAGTGTGGTTTTGGAGGTGTACATGAGAAAAGATTATTATGGCTGTCAGGTTTGTTTGATCACGGCTGACTGACTGCTACCTCAATTGCAAACCTTTTGAACCAGTTGAACAGACCGTGTTTTTTTTTTTTCTTTTTTTTTGGGGGGGTAATTTCCGCCTTTATGTGACAAGCTTAGATACTTTGACAGAGATGATCTGAAGATAGGGGAGTACCATGAAAAATATGTGAATAATGGGAAAAGCAATATGCAGAACAAGGGAAAGTTTAGTTGAGAACAGAATAATATGGTCTGAGAAGAGAAGAGAAGAGAAAGAGAAGAGAAGAGAAGAGATGCTGCAGCCTTCTCAGAGAAGAATGCCACAATTGGAAGAAAACCAAACTCCAAATGCCTGGAAGCATGCACTAACCCTGATAAGTTACAGCTGGGAACTTAAATGTTGCAGTCGATAAAAACTCATTAGAGCAGGACCGGGTCACTGTGTTAGTGTCCAGTGCAATGAACCTCGCATTTACTCTCCATCAGAGGGGATGAGAAGAACCTCTATTGATCTTAGCAGAAAGCTCATTTATTTGGTGGATGGAAAATGGTGTTAACATGGCTTAAATCGCACCATAGCTAGGGTCAACAGTCTCAAGGCCGAGTAATAGACAAAGGGTAGGGAAGAGGACATTCATGTTTGCAACAGGAGTAGGCTACAGTATATTGAGAGACATCTTGGTTTTGCACGTGAAGCCTGAACTGAGAGGTCTGAGTGCTACTTTTCTTTAACACAGCCCAGTTGCCAGACTATACAGCATTAAAGCTCCAATTCTGTCACCACTGTAGAACAGAATCTATTTCCAGGGAGTCTGTGTTCCTCTGACACTGCTTGTGATGAGAGAACTATCTACCCAAAATAGAGTCTCCACCAGTTTGAGTTCCCCAATAGTCTGTTGAACCCCATTTAAGGTGACTTTTTGATTCACTGCCCTGCTGAAGAATAACAGTATTTTAAAACACAAGACTTGACGGACCACTTTTTCATTTTTTTGCCAAGTGAGTAGAGATTGTGACAACACAATAAGCCACCTCTAGTTATAGAGATCACAAAAAGTAACACCTGTTCATTCAATGCACAGGAGACCTGTTCACACCGTTGTTTTATGTACTGCCTTACATAACTCTATATAAATTATTTAATGCCATGAATCTTTTGTGGTTTTGCACGGTGGATTCCCCTGTTAAGTTTTGGTTATAAATAATGTAAGATGGTTAGCTAGATACTTCTGTCCAGGTCTGGGCCCTCCAAAAAGTCCTTATATTGAATCTAGTCCATTCTCTGTACATGCTGTGTAATCCAAATCACATTAGTATTACTAATAAGTCATAAGATATAAGACTAAGCAGAATTTCCAATGGGTATTCAGGCATACTGTATGTCAGAAGCTCTGCTGATTAAAGCAAGAGATGTTTGCCATTATAGCTGTGAGTTCCACCAATATTTCCCTATTTGTAGTTTACTTTTAAGAATGAATGTATATAAGTTCTAATTGCAATTAATTAACTAATTGCAAAAATCACTTTTTCATTTTACATTAGTTACCAGTAAAAAGAGCTCATGTAGTTTTTAATTTAGTAGTAGTTGTAATGCAGGAATGAACACTAATCAGGATGTTTTGGCTTTGATTTAATTTTATGATACTTACACTACTGTTCAACACTCATATATAGTATATATATATATATATATATAATTTTTTTTTTCTTCACATTTTAGAATAATAGTAAAGTCATCAAAACTATGGAATAACATAAATGGAACTATGGGAATTATGTTGTCACTAAACAAAATCCAAAATAAATCAAAACTGTGTTATATTTTAGCATCTTCAAAGTAGTCACCCTTGACTCTTGACATTTTCTCAACCAGCTTCTTGAGGTATCACCCTGGGGTGCTTTTTAAACAGTATTGAAGGAGTTCCCATCTATGTTGGGCACTTATTGGCTGCTTTTCTTTATTATTTGGTCCAAGTCATCAATTGCAAAACTTTTTTGTTTTAAATTAAAATTTTAGTTTTATAATGAAATAAATGAATATGGTGGCACAATTATATTTTTGTCTACAAAACTAATTTCAAACATTTAAGCATACGCCTTCAGTTCAAAAGATTTTTAAGATCATGAGAAACATTTCAGTCAAGTGTTTCAAAACTTTTGACCAGTAGTGTATATTGCTTAGTGGAAATCACACTTAAATACTATAGACAGGAAAAGCATAAGATCGATTCTCAAACTCAGAATTTAATATTGTTAGCCACTGGATCAAGCTCTAGAGTGTTTGCTAACTCTGACATTTACACCTATCGTCAGTTCTAATGATCCTGCTTGTCATTTTTAAATATTTATCTTTGATCATAATAAACCATTCTGCTCTCATTAGATTTTGTTTGTTCCCTGCAGTGATTCTGTTTAATAACATAATTGCTTTTTCTGCCATTGTCAAAATTATATGCCAATTCCAAGTGGTTACCAATTATTTTGTGCCCTACTTCAAAGGGAGAGAACAGCATTGCCGATTGAAAAATAAAATGCGTGTTCTGTCTGCTTCCTGGTGAGTATCATTGAAAAATATGATTCACTGGCTTGGATAGACCTTAGTATGGAGCTTTTTATATTTAGCCTTGCTGCCTCTTTCACTGCCAGAACAACCATTCAAAAGTACGAACTACGTTTTAGATCAATTTTAAACTCGTGGGTTCTAGTTTCCAAAGTTGCCTAATTTCTCAACAGTAAGAGTACACAGAGGGGGGAAATACGGTGGCCCAGGGGTGCACAACACAACCAAATTAGCAAAGCAAACAAATAAGATGCCACAATAAGTCAGAACACAACACAATGGAAAAGCCACAACACAACGAAATGATCAGAAAAAAAAAAAAAAAAAAAAAAATATATATATATATATATATATATATATATATATATATATATATATATATATATATATATATATATATATATATGTATGTATATACACACACACACACATATGAAGTGCTCGGGACCAGTGGTTCTCAACCAGGGGGTCAGGACCCACTAGGGGGCCTCAGCACACTTCCAGGGGGGCCTCAAGATCTCTTATTTAAAATATGATAGATTATATAATTTTTATATAATTATTAAAATTCAACTTACTGAAAATGCTAAAAATGTAATAACTCCCTTCAACAGCTTGATTTTTATGAAGAATATACAGTTCTAGACATTTCTGGAATCACAAGTTTTAAGGAAATATCTTATAATTGATATAACTTATAAATATCTAACAGCCTACTTGGGGGGCCTTTGAATATTTTCTCCGACAATGTGGGGCTTTGGAGTCAAAAAGGTTGAGAACCACTGCTCTGGACAATGCTAACTGGTTGGGTTTCCATGATTAATGTTATTTCACATAACTTTATCAACATTTCCAAAGGTATAAAATCAATTTATTTTCAAATGGACATTTCTAGCATACATGGAGTCTCTTCTGTTTGGAAACCCATTTCACATGACCAGGGAACTTCTTTTATGACGTGTTGGTGGGGGGAACTTCTCTTGTGAGCAGCTCTCTACTTTTTCCGAGCAGCCTCATAATCTCGCTTGCATTGAGTCAGACTGCCACATGACTTAAAGGGATAGTTCACCAAAAAATTTAAATTCTCTCGTCATTTACTCACCCTCATGCCATTCCAGATGTGTATGACTTTCTTTCTTCAGCAGACCACAAACAAAGATTTTTAGAATAATATCTCAGCTCTGTAGGTCCATACTATGCAAGTGGATGGTGATCAGCACTGTAAAGCTCAAAAAAGCACAGACAGTCATAGTAAAAGTAATCCATACGATTCCAGTGGTTAAATAAATGTCTTCTAAAATGATATGATGGGTGACAAATAGACCAATATTTAAGTCCTTTTCACTATAATTGTTTACTTCCGATCGCTCTCGCTTATGAGACGACCGAGTACACGCAGCCTGTCACGTGACGTAAGCGTGATGTGGCTTAATGATGTTTTGTTGTGGGTTCATTTCATGTGCTGTAGCTGAATTTATTTGTGGTGTGGCTTAATTTAGTTGTGTTGTGGCTTATTTCCATTGTGCTGTGCCTTAACTTTGTTGTGCAGTGGCTTAATTTTCATTTTGTTCTAGGTTAATTTTGTTGTGACTTATTTCCATTGTGCTGTGGTTTTTCCATTGTGTTGTGGCAAAACATTTTGTGCTGTGGTTTTTCTATTGTGTGGTGGCTTAATTTTGTTGTGTTGTGGCTTATTTCCTTTGCTGTGGCTTTTCAGTTGTGTTGTGGCTTAATTTATTTGTGCTGAGGCTTAATTTAGTTGGGTTGAGGCTTATTTCTGTTGTGTTTATTTGCTTTGCTAATTTAGTTGTGTTGTGCACCTCTGGCCCACCATAGTAAAAAATCAAAGAGTGGCTGCAGTTATTGGACAGGCATGCATGAGTGTTTTACATGGTCAAAGTGATATGAAAAAGTGGACAGCGTGTGTCCACATTTTCAGCAACATTGGGTTTGGGAAGTATTTTTCCATTCGTTTTCTTCATAGGGATTTCAAAACATTCCTTTGACCAAAATATATATGAAAATGAGGTCCGCAGACTCCACACACTTTTATACTATTCCCTTTAATTGATTAAAATATTTTTTATGTGAAAATGTAAGTACATTTATATTTTTTATGTGTTTTTTCTTTCTTTCACTTTGATCTGGCACCTGTTAAAAAGTGTTGAATGTGCATGCATTTGCCCTCTTTTGATAAAGGAATATTCCAGGTTCGATACAAGTTAGCTCAATCAACAGCATTTGTGGCATAATGTTGATTACCATAAAGATACATTTTGACTTGCCCCTCCTTTTCTTAAAAAAAAAGCAAAAATCTGTGTTACAGTGAGGCACTTACAGTGGAAGTGAAGGGGGCCAATATGTAAACATTAAAATACTCATTGTTTCAATAGTATAGCCATAAGATGTAAGCAATATGTGTTTACATGATTTTAGTGTGATAAAATTAAGTTATATTAAATTTTACAACTTGGTTGCCAGGACAACGTAATGCTTTAAACCCTAAAACAACTGTTAAAACAACTATTTTTTATCAACATAACAGCTCAAATAATAACAGTTTATACAGAAGAATGAATGTAAGTATTTTATTTTTTTATTATAAGCTTCACATTTCTGCCTTTTAAACCTTCTAAAAAATTGGTCAAAACTCAGAAAGTTCAAAAAAGGACATAAAGGCAGCATAAAAGTAATCCATACAACTCCAGTGGTTAAATCCATATCTTCTGAGCAATAGGATAGGTGTGGGTAGTGCTTGAAGTGGGGCGGTATGCAGCGGTACGCAGTACCGATGTTATGGATCAACTGGGGATCGTGTTAACTAGGGATGTGCGCGTGAATCTCTGCATTTTTATTTAAATTGTTATAATAGCATCTTTTACTTTTCAAAGGTTCTGTGCATGACAGTGTTGTGTGTTTATGACTACCCATGACACTGCCAAAAGATGATCTTTCAGAACAGTGCAATATTTTTGGTGGAGAGCAAGTACAAAGGCCAGATTGACCAATGGGTAAGAATAAATGGTACTCTGAGGAAGCATGAGAAAGTTCTTCAGAAACATAATGATTTTTTTTTTTTTTTTTTTTAAAGCCTGTAAATATTAGAAAATGTAAATGATTATTATTATTTATTTATTTATTTATTTATTTTTCTCAGTAACTCAACCATTCTCAGAAAATTCAGTAGAGTATATTGTAATTACTGGCTGTTAGATTCAGTTGGAAATTTGATTAATCTATTTAAAACAATATTAAACATAAGCAGTGCTTTACGGGAGAGGGCGGTAACTGGAGATGATGAGCTCTTGTGATTCCCTTTCCCGAGGTAACAACAACTTCTCTGATGTTGATCAGTATATCTCTTCTTTAGGATTTTGGGTATTGTAGATCTTTACCATGAATGTGTAAAATAAGCACAATTTTTAAAAAATGAATATTGCACTAACTTATGGCAATACAGAAGCATACATAATCGATAAACAACCTCAGAGCTCAAGGTAGGTCTGTCTAGAAAGGTGTGTATGATAACATTAAAAAATTATTCCGGAACCCTAGTCTTGCGCTCTATTGTAATGTAATTGAGAACCACTTATCCCTGCTCACGAATCATCCCTAATCCCCTGTCTGTTTATTTAATATTGTATCCTGTGTACACATCACTGCAGAAATGTGCTCCCATCAGCATCATATAATCTGCTGTTGGAAATCACAATGATTATTTGTGGAGTGCAAATTTTGTGCATATATATTTTTTATTTATTTATTTTTTTTAGCATTTCAGACTCCATTTTAGATTCCTTAATGAAATGAGCTTTTCTTTTTTTCATGTAAATAAAGCTGAGTTCACCAGAACATATTCAGATGAAAGAATACTTTAAAAACAAAATTTGCAAATGTTCAAAAAGGAACATGGGATTCTTTTCGTCTAATGGTTTGGGAGTACAGGGAGAAACTGATATTAATGTCTAATGTCAGGGCTTTAATGCAGTCATATTTTTTCACTGTTTGACTGAAGTGTATATGAAAACAACAAATATGCAGTTAAACATGACGATGCTCTCAAGATCCTGATAGTGTTTTGCTGTGAGAATCTACACCAGCGGTGCTCACACTTCTATGTAATAAGATGTACTTTTCATAATGTTATTATAGCAAGATCAACCATAAACAATATATGCATAGTCGGTAGTGTAATTTGAATTTCTCTAGACCTATTTTGATACCACAACAAATAATAATACTTATTTTTTTAGTTATGAAAGCACTGTTTCAAGTTCTCTAGTAATTATTAAAGACAAGTCTGTAATCAAATAAGAACAAAGAAACAAATGAATAAAATAAATAAAAGCAACAATAAAAAATTCAAATTAAGAAAATTAACAGCAGTAGCCTATCAAGTATTTAAGTAAACATTCAGAATAAAATTAATTGTAAAATGAAACTGCTAACCACTGGTCTTCACTGTTTGATTATATTCCATAAATACTTTAGTTTACATTTATACTTCAAGTCCACTTTTTAGTCCCCACTGTTAACAGTCACTTTAGACATAACTGACTGTATTTACATCAATACCTCGCCAAGACGGACATTTTTGGTGGAATTTTTAAGTGTATTTGACCATTTAGGTGCATTTTCACAAGCACTCTAAGAGACGGAGCACATGCGTATGTAAAGCACACACACATAGGCTGCAAAAACATTTTTGTGTAGTTATTAGACTTGGGTGAAACCAAGACCAGGGAAATCATGCCAACCTCTCAAAGAGTTTCAGTTTTAGCATAAAAACTGTAATTTTTTTGTTCTCTCTCTGTTACTGCATATTCTTTGTCACTTGTAAACACGCCACATTACAGAAGAACTGTATGCTTTGAATGCTGTTTCATGTTGACATTAATGCCTTCCTAAAAGGACACCTGAAGTCCCAAAATACAGACCAGTTTCTGCTTTTTCCGGGCCTGATTTTGAACCATTTTTTTTTTTTTTTTGTCAGATTAATTAAAAAGCTGTTGCTGTGGATTACCAGAGTGAAGTTTTATTTTATGTGAAATTATTGTATTTGGGCCCTTACTGCTAAGATCTTCTAAGCAAGCCCAAATCTGAATCTAATTTAAACTGCATTTCGGGACAGACTCGTTAACAAAGCGCCTCCATCTGTATAGGTTTTTCTGTGACCTTGTTCTGGACAAACAGCAGCTGTCAAATTAATGCCAGTGGAACTATGATATCTCTTTTTCAGGTTTTCTTTGTAAGTGTCTTTGTGTCTCACTTTTATCACATGAAATCACTGAACCCTTGTATTGTCTCCATTCCCAGCAAGAGATAATGAATAGATGCAATCAAAAGCAAGTCACATTTCATTCGGTCTGTTACTTCTCTTCCTTCCACTTTACAAAGTGACACATGGCTGCACATGTGAGTGAATTTTATTGTCTTTGCCTCCTTGTGATCGAAGTAAATACTTTGCACAATAGTGATGGGAAACACGTTGTCTGCCTTACTTACCCTGACCCCACCAACCCCCACCAACTCTCTCTCCAGTTTCCAGATGAAACCGCAGTCCTGCTTGGATAGCGAAATTTAGGAAACTGTTTTGGGAATTGTGTGTTTTTATGTATTAGTTCCATATCTTGAAGTCTTTAAAGGAATAGTTCATCCAAAAAGCAGTGGTGGCTCAGCGGTTAAGGCTCTGGGTTACTGATCAGAAGGTCGGGGGTTCAAGTCCCAGCACCGCCAAGATGCCACTGTTGGGCCCTTGAGCAAGGCCCTTGACCCTATCTGCTCCAGGGGTGCCGTATCATGGCTGACCCTGCACTCTGACCCCAGCCTAGCTGGGATATGTGAAAAAGAAGAATTTCACTGTATATGTGCAAATGTGTGATAAATAAAGAGAATTATTAATTATGAAAATTATTAATTATTAAATTATTATTAATTAACACTCATGTCTTTCAAAACCAGTAAGGCTTTCTTACTTATGTTAAACACAAAGGTAAACATTTAAATTAATATACGCTCCTTTATTTCAATACAATGACAGTGGATACTGCCTCACTTTAAAGCTTTAAAAAAACACCCAAAAGTATTGTAAAAAGTAGACAATGCTGCTTGTTCATCATATTCCATGTCTTCTGAAGGCATATGATAGTTTTTGGTGGGAAACAACCTGAAATGTAATTTTTTAGTGAAAATCTTGACGTCCGTTGCGCATTCATTGGTGCGTGAAAGAAGGTCCTTCGCAGAGGCACGTGTGTTCATTAAATTTTTGGGTGAACTATTCCTTTACGGGCATGTGTGTGAGAAAAATCATCCAGTAAAACAAAATTTAAAGGTAAAGCGTGTATTATCTTTTTTTTTCATGTTAAAATACTTTCTCCTATCCCAGTTTAATGTGCAGAGACAACTATTACTAAGTAATTTGTAGACTGATTCACCTGAACAGTTTAAACTGTGCTTTCAAAACATTGCTTGTTTTGACCATCACAACCAACCTGACACAGCAACATTGGATCACCTAACAATGTGCGTTTTGGGTGGGACTATCAGTTTTTGACCAATGGAAATCTTTTTTTAAATCATAATTTATGCAATTGCCTTTGGTAACACTGGTGGTGCAGAAACCTTCAAAAAACCTTTTGTCTTGGCCTTTAAACAATACAAAATGATTTTGTTTTCCCAGCTAGCAAGGATATGGTGGGACAGATGTATTTCTGTCATTTTGTTCAGCTGGTTTGCTGTGTGTTGTCTTTTTAGCCACACAAAGAGCATGGTGACGTGAGCTATGGTGATGTGGCGGGTATAGCTCACTGCCAAAACCAGTGAACAATAAGGAAAAAAGGTCTATACTAACAAGCACAGAACTCATCTGCCACCACCTTCTGAGCTTGATTTTGTTCCAATTAATCCTCCTCACCTGGAGGACAACCTGTGCTGTGAAAGCCGACTTATAGAGAATTATAGGTTGTGTCACCAAGTTCAACAAATGTGATTTTTCATTCTTGTTAAAGAAGATTAATATTATTCTCCTTTTCCACATAGACAGTTTCTTTATTAATGCCTCCAAAAATTCAATAGCACAATGTTCCTGTCTCAATTTACAGTGCATATCACTGTATAAGGTCCAGTCTCTTTTTCCCAGTTTCATAAGGGAAATTAACAACTGGTGAATGCACTTGTTCTGAGCCCTGCATTCTCCCTCCATTCAGTGTTCTAGGAGTGAAGGTGTGAATGGAAAACCAGAGAGGTTAACCAATCACTCAGAAAGGGGACTTTGCTGGCATGAGCTAATTATCAGAGTTTGTTTGTGCTATTGCACGCGATTTCACGGGAAGCCCTGTTTCAGAGTTAGCTCTGGGAATAGAGGCTCTCTTTGCCTTTCGCACGCTATGCTGTCACCGCTAGACTTATTAGCTTGTCGCCCTTAATGATGCTGTGCTAGAGAGGGACACAGTTACCATAGAAAAAGTTGCCATAGTGCTGCAATGAAACTTTACAGCAATGCACAAGCTGCCTTTGATTTTAAACAAAGTTAAAGTTCAGAGAGTAAACAGTACAGAGAGAGCCAGGACTCGCTCCATCACTCCTTTCATTCTGCAGAGATGTGTGTTCTGCCTGTGCCATATGCGGGGCACTGAAACTCATCACAGAGGAAAGTGAATATTGTGAGTTTAGTCTTGACAGTGCTCGTATGAAGATTCTTTTTTTTAACAGTGCTATACAACAAGCTTTTACTGTGTGTCATTTACACTATGTTCTTTCCTCTTGCACAGATGCTATAAGAGTATTCCAAATATAGGTCTCTCTCTCTCTCTCTCTCAAGCATTTGTGCAATTGGACATTTGACTCAAATCAAGTTACTGAGATATAGCCTTGGTCTCCCCTATATACAGTATAAATAGGGATTACATGAAGATACAGAAGCAATCGAGACAGCCTAAATAGATAAAAGAACTGTGGTGAATATTGAGTTAGCTTTTTAATGTTAACTGGAATTTGTATGAAGTTAACTGATAAATGAAAACTAATTATGGCATTATTTTTGAAGACATCCTCACTGTGCAACATTTATTACAAGTGCCTAAGACATTTGCACAGTAATATATACGTATTTATATATACACACCGATCAGTCAAATTATTTTTTTTTGAATCCCCTTTTCTCTCCAATTTGGAATGCCCAATTCCCATTACTTAGTAGGTCCTCGTGGTACACGGTGACTCACCTCAATTCGGGTGGTGGAGGACAAGCCTCAGTTGCCTCCGCTTCTGAGACAGTCAATCCATGCATCTTATCATGTGGCTCATTGTGCATGACACCGCAGAGACTCCCAGCATGTGGAGGCTCATGCTACTCTCCACGATCCACGCACAACTTACCACGTGCCCCATTGAGAGCGAGAACCACTAATCGCGAAACATGAGGAGGTTACCCCATGTGATTCTACCCTCCCTAGCAACCGGGTCAATTTGGTTGCTTAGGAGTCCTGGCTGGAGTCACTCAGCACACCATGGATTCGAACTCGTGACTCCAGGTGTGGTAGTCAGCGTCAATACTCGCTGAGCTACCCAGGCCCCCCGATCAGTCACAACATTAAAACCACCTGCCTAATATTGTGTAGGTCCCCCTCGTGCCACCAAAACAGCGACACAGAATAACATTCTGAGATGCTATTCTTCTCATCACAATTTTACAGAGCGGTTATCTGAGTTACCGTAGAATTTGTGAGTTCAAACCAGTCTGGACATTCTCTGTTGACCTCTCTCATCAACAAGCCGTTTCTGTCCACAGAACTGCCGCTCACTGGATATTTTTGTTTTGTTTTTGGCACCATTCTGAGTAAACTCTAGAGACTGTTGTGTGTGAAAATCCCAGGAGATCAGCAGTTACAGAAATACTCAAACCAGCCTATCGGCTATAACAATCATGCCATGGTCCAAATCACTGAGATCACAATATATATATATATATATATATATATATATACAGGTGCGTCTCAATAAATTAGAATGTCGTGGAAAAGTTCATTTATTTCAGTAATTCAACTCAAATTGTGAAACACGTGTATTAAATAAATTCATTGCACACAGACTGAAGTAGTTTAAGTCTTTGGTTCTTTTAATTGTGATGATTTTGGCTCACATTTAACAAAAACCCACCAATTCACTATCTCAAAAAATTAGAATATGGTGACATGCCAATCAGCTAATCAACTCAAAACACCTGCAAAGGTTTCCTGAGCCTTCAAAATGGTCTCTCAGTTTGGTTCACTAGGCTACACAATCATGGGGAAGACTGCTGATCTGACAGTTGTCCAGAAGACAATCATTGACACCCTTCACAAGGAGGGTAAGCCACAAACATTCCTTGCCAAAGAAGCTGGCTGTTCACAGAGTGCTGTATCTGAGCATGTTAACAGAAAGTTGAGTGGAAGGAAAAAGTGTGGAAGAAAAAGATGCACAACCAACCAAGAGAACCGCAGCCTTATGATTGTCAAGCAAAATCGATTCAAAAATTTGGGTGAACTTCACAATGAATGGACTGAGGCTGGGGTCAAGGCAATAAGAGCCACCACACACAGACATGTCAAGGAATTTGGCTACAGTTGTCGTATTCCTCTTGTTAAGCCACTCCTGAAACACAGACAATGTCAGAGGCGTCTTACCTGGGCTAAGGAGAAGAAGAACTGGACTGTTGCCCAGTGGTCCAAAGTCCTCTTTTCAGATGAGAGCAAGTTTTGTATTTCATTTGGAAACCAAGGTCCTAGAGTCTGGAGGAAGGGTGGAGAAGCTCATAGCACAAGTTGCTTGAAGTCCAGTGTTAAGTTTCCACAGTCTGTGATGATTTGGGGTGCAATGTCATCTGCTGGTATTGGTCCATTGTGTTTTTTGAAAACCAAAGTCACTGCATCCGTTTACCAAGAAATTTTGGAGCACTTCATGCTTCCTTCTGCTGACCAGCTTTTTAAAGATGCTGATTTCATTTTCCAGCAGAATTTGGCACCTGCCCACACTGCCAAAAGCACCAAAAGTTGGTTAAATGACCATGGTGTTGGTGTACTTGACTGGCCAGCAAACTCACCAGACCTGAACCCCATAGAGAATCTATGGGGTATTGTCAAGAGGAAAATGAGAAACAAGAGACCAAAAAATGCAGATGAGCTGAAGGCCACTGTCAAAGAAACCTGGGCTTCCATACCACCTCAGCAGTGCCACAAACTGATCACCTCCATGCCACTCCGAATTGAGGCAATATTTAAAGCAAAAGGATCCCCTACCAAGTATTGAGTACATATACAGTAAATGAACATACTTTCCAGAAGGCCAACAATTCACTAAAAATGTTTTTTTTATTGGTCTCATGATGTATTCTAATTTTTTGAGATGGTGAATTGGTGGGTTTTTGTTAAATGTGAGCCAAAATCATCACAATTAAAAGAACCAGAGACTTAAACTACTTCAGTCTGTGTGCACTGAATTTATTTAATACACGAGTTTCACAATTTGAGTTGAATTACTGAAATAAATGAACTTTTCCACGACATTCTAATTTATTGAGATGCACCTGTATATATATATATATATACTGTGTATATACCCCCACCAAATGCAAAAACGTCAGAGGGGAAAGCGAAAACGACTGAGGGGGTTGTTCAGTCAATGTCCTGATAAAGGCAATATTCCTTTTCAGAAATGATCTAGTCAGGTTACTGAATCCTCAAATCTTCTTTTAGTGTAATTTATCTTCATTTTATTGGTGTGATGATTCGGTAACCTGGACACTCCAAGCCACAAATATGTCTTTGTTAAATAGGCATCTACAACATTCATAATTCAGAACAAACACAGCTCTGCGAAAGATCCATGATATTTGATTTAATTATTTATTTGTTATCACTTAACTGTGAACATTAACTTTGACAATGTGCCTGCATGTCTACTCACTCCAGTAAACCTCACTTGCATGCTTCACTGTGTTTGTGTATGTAAATCTTCAGAAACTGACAAATAAAAATGTTTTACAATTATTTTGATGTGCTCCCCATGGGATGTCTGCGAGAGGCACATGTAGCAGACCTCAGCAGCAAATGTGTTTGCTCAGCACTGGTTTGGCTAAAGCTTGCATATGCCACCTCATGAATAGGAGATGGGCATGTATGTGGCCTACACCTCAATTATCACTTGCACATCTCATGCTCCAGTGGTCATCTGAAATCAGCATCTTTAAATGTGTAATGACTTTGGGGTTTGAAATATGTCAACAATTCACAATATTCACATTAATATGCCTTATAGCTTTTATGTAGGAATGGATGGATGGATGGATGGATGGATGGATGGATGGATGGATGGACGGATAGATATGGATGGGTGGGTGGGTAGATGATAGATAGATAGATAGATAGCACTTGCCTTCAACCTCTTTATGTCTGAGTCACTCAAGGGACATACAGGATAAGGGTTATGCAACTGTTTTGCTCTTAGCCCTCCATGCTGCTTAAAACACCACATTACTTATTATGATGTTTTTGTTTCAAGGTTTCATAACATGCTCCTTAAAGAAGATGATTGTGAAAAATGAAATTGTTTGATCATATATTATGCAATAGTACATGAACCTGCAATCTATGGTGATCCCTACAACATGACTGAACTACAATATTCTTATTGCGTGTATTTGAGAAACATGCAATTCAGTTTGGTGACGCTTGTGGCACAGAAATACATTTTTTAGCTTGAAATTTTTTCTTTTTTTAGCTTGAAACCTTTATTTTTCTGGTCACAATTTTACAACCATGATCTCATTTTTCCTTATTTACATTATTGCCTCAGGACTCCCCCATAGTGCAGTAATGTAAATACATATCTCATGTACATATGTACAGTAAATTCACATATTTCATTCAATAACTGTACATACCTGTACCTTGCACATACATTACCACTTGCACATGTACATACATAGACAATTCTGTTATACGTCCCATTATTTGTATGTCTATTTATACTCACCTTGTTTAATATTCTGTATCTCACTGTAATGTTCTGTGTGCACTTGTTTCTCCTATCACCAAAAAACATTCCTTGTGTACGTGAGAACACTTGGCAATAAAGCTCATTCTGATTCTGATTTTTGGTATATTCAGCAGTCCGCTTGTCTTTCTCATCTCTATCTCGCAGTACTTCTTTTTCAGTTTCTCTTTTTTCTCTCATTCACTCTCTACAGTCCCCTCTCACGCAAGTGCCCTGTTTTATATTATTTATTTATTTATTAAAGAACCTCATGGACTCCCCATGGATCTCTGGCACCACATATTAAAAATTAATGTTGTGGTTCAAACAAGCCCTGCGTCTTCCGCCTGGGTCAAAACTGGATGAGCAAAATGGGCCAGGCCAGATCACACTGTGTGTGGGTGTACAGCACTCAGATATATCAGAGCTTGGATTACACAACATCACTAATAACATTAGCAATGCAGGCAGTGCTACAGTCTACTCTTAAGCTCTCTTGAGTGTCGGCCAGAGGTACAAACTCAGAGATGTGTAACTGGGTACAGGAAGTTCTCTGCGTCAGTTTTGATCCGATAAGACTTTTTTGAGAATATCTGCTTTTTACATGATTTCTTTTCCCTCCCAGGCTGCTTAGTTTTTTATTTATTTATTTATTTCTGGGGTTAGCTTTTTAGCTATTACACTGCCTACTCTCTCCTTTTGTGTTCCACTAAAGAAAGTCCCACAGGTTTTATCCAACATGTGGGTGAATAAATAATGACAAAATTTTCATTTATGGGTTAACTATACTTTTAAGAAGACATGACAATATTTCCGGAAAGTGAATATAGTGAGCAGGCTATGCTCACTTGCCTTGCGGTGTATTCTAGGAATTTCTAGGGAGTGAATGTTAAAGTTCACTGGAATTATTTAAAATCCCTGGGCAGTGTACTACCATTTTAGAGACCAGATTGAGATACAACCTGAGTTTCCATTTAGCCATTATCAAAGTGCATCAGTCTTTCTCATTTCTTCAGTCATTTCAATTTCCCTGCCTTTCTTTGTCTTCTCCGCATCTCATGTACTACTTGGTTTTCTATCCTTCTCCAGATATTCATTAAATGTTGATTTGGATGAGTGAAACCAATAATCCTCAGGCCTCACTTCCAAAACATAGTTGAAAATCAATAGGTTTGCAGCAGTGATGGAATAAAGCAGAGAGAGAGAGAGAGAGAGAGAGAGAGAGAACCTTCTCCTATCAAATATTAATCAGCCATTTCCTCAAGGGACTCAGGAGAGTGCTGGTGATTTGCTGTCTGACCCAATTAAGATCCTCCTGCATATCTCACTTAAGTTACTTCCATCTGTGGTTTTAGTGTCAATAGATATAGATTATGGAGAAAAGAGAGGCAATGGAGGAGGAGGGCTAGCCTGGGGTCTCTTGGAGAGAATTAGTATGTTCCCTGAGAAGCAGGCTTTGGTACCCTTAAAGGGAAAGTTCACCAAAAAAATTAAACATCTGTCATCATTTACTCACCCTGTTGTTCTAAACCTGTGTGTCTTCCTTTCCTCTGTGGAACACAAAAGGAAATGCAAAATGTTATCCTCAGACAGCACTTACTTTCATTGCATCTTTCTTCCATATCACATATGTGTTTCTCCTAAATCCTCCTTAAGATAAGAGATGTGAGACCTTGTGTTCTGTTCTAACAATAAAGCTTTGTTAGAACCTTCTCTTTATAATAAACAACCTATAAATAACCAAGAAGCCCACAAGTTCAGACTTTTGTGTGCTATAGTGACTGTTCTTCATTGGGTCTGAAAAGCAGAGCCATTTAGTGTCACCCTGCTGGAGTGTAAAAGAAAATCCTGCCTATGTTTTGGGAAATCAGTGTGTTCTCATGAGAAATATATATTTTTTATTTGAATGTTTGGAAATAAATGAACCATAACACTCTGAAAGGCTTTGCACACTGCAATGAAAAAAGTTTTGACTCATTTAATGGGCTAAGTTGCATCTTGAAATGTATTGTTCTGTGCTTTGAGCTTAGATCCCCATTCTTACCATTAATGAATTTTACCACTTTTGAAAAACCTGAAACATTACTCTAGATGTTCCCCAAATGAGAAAATTTTTATTGCATATTTACAATTGAACAAAAGTGCAATACTAACCACATTTACGCAAGTTTAAAATCTGCAGTATTCTTCAAACTTATTTGTTGCCCCATACTTTTCTCTCATTCCACATGTCTAATCTCAGCCTCATCTCTCATGAGCCTTTGAATAGGGGCAAAATTGTGAGTGATATTGTTCTCTTTTTTTGGCTGTAGTTCTTGTGCCCAGTCCATGTTCTTCTGCAGTCACTAGGAGGTGTGGCTCCATCTATAAAGGGTTTGCCCAGTGTCTGCTCACCCTGGGAGACAGTCTCTCTGTCAGTGCCCAAAAAGATGAGGATACGCAGGAGATTGACTCTATTTGCAAGTAAGGACAACACAAACACACACACTTATGCATGAATGTATATACGGTAAGGATATACTTTATATAGTGTTATACTGATATACTGTTCACAATTACAGTAGGACAAAAATAATTTATGTTCCTTCTAGTTGTCAAACTTAGTGGAACGTGTCCATAGTTAATGTGATAAACTACACTTGTTGTTACTCTGCAAGGACACCTGCGTATCTAATGACCTTGGGACCAGTTGGTTTACAGTAATTGCAAAAATGACTCTGAAAGGTGAAGTTAGTATTGAGAAATGGTGTAGCATTTTTGGCAGATAACCCTTTTGACTTGGTTTGATAACCAATGCAATGAAATTCATACATATTAAGTGTAGCTTAAGTGACCAGATACATTTTGGGGCCACTGAATATTCATCTAATACCATCAACATAAAATACCTCTTTCACACCTCAAGATTGTTTGCCGTATGCTGTTTGTTGTGTTGTCACAGGAGAGTCTGTGATATAGAGTAGCACAGTTCACTGACATGACACCTCATTTATTCTTTTTCTCCCTTTGTCCCTTTTTCATCTCATTCTCTCTTTCTCTCTTCACTTTTTGTTCTCCCATGTGCTTGAGTAGATTTTCTAATTAAAGACTATGTCTATCTTTCTCTACAGTGTCTCTTTCTGTCTGCCACTCAGATCATGCATCTATGACATTACTTTATATTTTGTCACACCCTGTCGCTGCAGGAACTCTTTAAGTATTCATCTTGTAGCAGCATGATGTTTTTAAAGAACAGCCACCTGCGCATCCTCCAGTCAGGCTCAATCTGTTACAGTGTTATTATCATTAAAGAACACTAAATGAAAACATTTGCGTTAGCTAAAATTTAAAAAAAACTTACATAATTGGATATATATATATATATATATATATATATATATATATATATATATATATATATATATATATATATATATATATATATATTATTTTTTTTCTTTCCCTTTTTCACCCAATTTGGAATGCCCAATTCCCAATGCGCTTTTAAGTCCTTGTGGTCGCGTAGTGATTTGCCTCAATCCGGGTGGCGGAGGACGAATCCTAGATGCCTCCGCGTCTGAGACCGTCAACCCGCGCATCTTATCACGTGGCTTGTTGAGTGCGTTGCCACGGAGGCATCCACTCTCAACTCACCACGCGCCCCACGAGAATGAACCACATTATAACAACCACGAGGAGGTTACCCCATGTGACTCTACCCTCCCTAGCAACCGGGCCAATTTGGTTGCTTAGGAGACCTGGCTGGAGTCACTCATCATGCCCTGGGATTCGAACTAGTGAACTCCAGGGGTGGTAGCATAATTGGAATTTCTTAACTAAAATACATTTGAATGACTCCAAAACTAAATAATATAAAAATAAAACTGACCAAAAATGTATTTTAGTTTTTGATACACACTATAATATACTTTTTCAAACCTTTACAACTTGCCCTCGTTAAACAGGAACATGCCACTAGATAGTGATAACACAGCACTGAGAAATGTAACGCCATTAAACATAGTCATAACAACTCTCTGATTAAATTTAAGGCGCGATGATGAATTTAACATGTTTGGTCTTGGTGGACTAGATCTGCATATGCTGCTGCTAGAACATACACAGAGATGCTGCATCAAGCGTGTAGACATGCTACTGCAGTAGAATTAGACATACATACAACCCCCGTGAAACATATCTAGACATGGGAAGGAGGAGGGTTTCAGAGAGAAACTCCCATAGCGTGCTGCAGTGAAACCGGCTTAACTTGTTTGACAAAGGAGAGTAGGTATGTTGATTGGCTTAACAGATTACATGTCAATGGTAGAGGCCTGCAACTGACGGGTTTCGCGCACGTGCTCTCACTCACATACACATGTGAATGGACGAGTTAGGGGCTGCACGCGTCTGTTCTATTATTGTTTTCCTCTGTAAACACATGCTGAAAGAACGTCTTTTACTGTTGCACTGCATCTCGCTGTTTCTTCAGCGACTCGCGCCACGATGGGTGAAAGGTGCCATCCATTGTTCCTGGCAGGCTACTCTGCCTTACAGGCTCCATATGGTTAGGATTAGGGTGGGGGTCGGTTTAGGGTATCTGCTGCCAGTCAGGAACAAACCGTGGCACCTATGTACAATGGGTGACTTGCGCAGGGCTGGCACATTTTAAACACTGTGTCAAGTTAAATAGAACTTCAAGCATGTCGAGACACCTGCACTCTGTTTCATTCTTTGCGCTGCATCTAGCTTGTTTTTAGCGCATAAAGATTCAACATTCTGAACAAGTTCAGGCTACATAGAGGGGACTGCTGCATTGTTTCATATTATTCCAGATTGTTTTGCACCAAGCAAAGTTTAAGCACATAAACGGTAAGGCAATGCTTTTTTCCCCTTCTGCTCGAGAAGGGTATATCTGCAGGCATTGCTCCAAAAGGGGGCGGGAGCTTCAAACCACCATTAAAGAAATAGGGAGCCCCTTACCTAACCCTTTCCCTAATCATAACCGTGAGTGGAAGTGACGCCCTCTTTTGGAGTTGGCGCAACCCCCTTTTGAAGGAACCCCGCCCCCTTTTGGAGTAACCCCGCCCTCTTTTGGATGTCTCCGGCCTGCAGCTATACCTACTTGTTCTGCTCTAGTGTGCCGTGCCTTGTAAAAACTATGTTAACTGTTTCATTAATGTTACGAATGTTGCCTATATGATTACATAAAATACAGCCTATTGCAATAGTACTTGCTAGGAGAAGGAATTATAAAAATAGTGAACGATTTCAGGTTTGGGTCAGGTTCGGGCTTATAATCTGACGGTATCGTTCGAGCTGGGTAGGGTTGGGCCACATGGTCTCGGGTACGGGTCGGGTTCGGGTTTCGTTTTAAGGTCCGTGCAGACCTCTAGTCAAACGACATCTGAGCTTGAGCCATAGAGTATGCAAACAAATTGGCTAACACTTTACATGTTCAGAAAGGGCTTGTGTCATGTAAAGTTTCATGACTGAACTTAGTATCATTTAAATTATGTGTTAACATGTTAAGTTTGGCAGCCCTAAAATACTAAAACTAAATATTCTGAAAAACTAAAACTAAATGAAATGCTAAGTACTAAGCTGAAACTAAAAGTCAGCGTGAAAACTAACAGAAACATTATTACATTAAAAGTAGAATCAGAATCAGAATCAGAATGAGCTTTATTGCCAAGTGTTCTCACGTACACAAGGAATGTTTTTTGGTGATAGGAGAAACAAGTGCACACAGAACATTACAGTGAGATACAGACTATAAAACAAGGTGAGTATAAATAGACATACAAATAATAGGACATATAACAGAATGGCATATGTATGTAAAAGTGGTAATGTAGTACAAATTAAAAAGTACAAATTAAAAATAAAATCGAAAAAATAAAACAATTCAAAACTATAAAAACCCTGATGCAATACACATCTCTCATTTACAGCACTAACTGAATCTGGCCAACAGCATTTTATTGAGCTATGTTCAGTATTTAAAGCATAGACAGCCAGCCTATGTCAGTGTTATTCCTGGAGGTGCCAATTAATCCTACCTCCGAGCTCACTGATCGCGTGCATACATGCATAAACATTCACACATGCACATAGGTTCTCAGGAAGTTTGCCTGATTGTGACTCTTTGAAACAGTTGCATTCTCCCACCAGACTGAAAGTGTCAAGCTTAGGCCAAGTCTCGTCCTCTCGCTGAGTTCTCAGAAGAACAGCAGGAAATATAAGAAAAGAATTTGTGCTGAATTACATTCTTGTTGTTGTTGAAGGACAAATTTCCACTACTGCACACACAGTATTTCACTGTATAAAAGGTAACAGACTCTCTGCCCTTCTGTCTATGTAAGAAGAGGGGGTTTTACACAAAAACATTAAGATGACAAAACAATTTTTTTTTGCATTATCCTTTAATGTTATTTTTTCTTGTCTCATAAACAAAATATTCACTCCAGTGATTCACTTATTCATCACTGTTTTTGCTCTTGAAATTCTCAAAAGTGTATTGTTAACAGTTTTCAGATTGCCTCTGTGTATTGATTGTGGCTGCAAACTGTGTCTCCAGCCCACATCAGTTTACAGCTCCAGCAGTGTTGCAGCACTTGAGATGGGTTTTTGTTTTGATTTGCCATGCCATTTTGGGCATCCCACAGTATTAATCCTGAAATTCTCGCTCACAAAAAATGAACACTACACTGTAAAATGTGGTATCCAGTGTTGGGTAAATTACTCAAAAAAAGTAATCCAGTACAAATTACCAATTACTTCTCTAAAAATTGTAATCACATTACTTTACTGATTACTTCAGCAAAAAATTTACTTTAAAGGTACTTTCTAAAGCACTTTTCACAGAAAATAATTCATGAGTTCAAAATAATATCTATTTCCAAATCGCTCATTGTTATATGCCATTCAGCTGTCACATAAATGCAAACAGATGTACACATGAACATGTATGAAATGTATTATAGAGGCTACATAAATAATGTTATTTTAGAAATATGTGTAACCCAAGTAATGTACTTAAAAGTAATTAACTTAATTGTAAATCAGAAACTGTAGTCTGATTACAAGAATATAAAATATAATACAACGCTACTTATTTTAACTAAAAAGTAATTGGACTACAGTAACTAATAACTTTGTAATCAGATTACACCCAACACTGGTGGTAACCTTCAATTGTTACCCTAAAAAGCAATTTCTACCTGATCTAACAGGTTGATTCAGTGATGTCAAATAATATTTTTGACTTGAATTAGTCGATTCTGGAAACCAGTTGAAAAACAGTTGATTTAGACACATGAAGCACATTTTAAAATGTTTTTCAGTATAGCATTAAAAACTAAGGTCTTCCTTGTCCTTCATTTTAGACTATGGCTACTTGAAGGATGTTTCAGGTTGCAGATTTATTTTTATCAGAGATTGTCGCTCATTAGTTTGTAGATTAGGTATTATATATTCCAGACATTTAACCTCAAGAATTTGTCTGTTACAGATCCTGGGATGATTTTCATGACTGTGCAAATGTGGCCATGGCTGGATGCCCGGACGAGGCTGCTGCAGTGTGGGAGTCTCTGAGACAAGAGTCCAAAAAGATGCAATTTTCTGGAAACCTGTATGAGATGTGCTCCAGTCGTAGCCAATCGGCAGCTGCCTCTGATTCCCAAAGCCCAGATGAGACCAATCAGGAATCGCTAAAGGGACGTGCCAGTCCCTTTAAAAGTGTGACTCTGTGCACTTTTCTGGCCTTTTCTTTGCCTGTACTACTAATGTTTCACTGGATATGATCACATCTATCTGCTTTCTCAACAAGACTCACCATAGAATTCAAATGTGCAGGACATTGACAAAGATATTGACTGGTTTTGTTCTGACATTTCCATAAAGATCTCATCGATAATAAGATTCATTCTATGCTTCAAATCAAACTTTTCAAAGCAAAAAGAATGTCATTTTCACACAGCAGACATTACGCAGACAAACACATGTTTTCAGGTGCAAAAGCTTACACTCAAGTACAAAAAAATCTTCTGCTAAAAATGACTAAATTAATTTTAAGTACTAGAAGGGCACAATTCAAATAGAGGAAATTAAATTCATTAGGAGGACCAAAATGCAGCTTCAGGCCTGATGAGGACAAATCAAAGAGCTGAAAATGCTGAACGACATTTAACAAAACATTCAAACCCCTTCATCTAAGAGAAAATTAAATGAGAATACTACAGTAGAGTTCCACTTGGTGAGCTATGAGTATCAAAGCAATGTAAAGAGCCCTCAAAAAGTTTTATTATTTCACTCTGTAGTGTAATCTTCTTTTGTAGGCCCCTGAGAGGATTAAGTTTAAGGATTACTCCAAATTAAAGTAAATCTAAGCAACACAGCTCACCTACAGGCTATTCTTGGGAAAAGACTTGTCAGACTTTGTAGCATGTAGTCTGAATGATGGTTTAAAACCTCAATTTCTTAATGACGTGTTCATTAATTCAGGTTAAAGGAATAATTCACCCAAAAATGAAAATCATGTCATCATTTACTCACCTTTATGCTGTTCCAAACCTGTTTGACTTACTTTCTTCTCTATAACACAATATTTAGCAGAATATTCAAAAAAAGAAATGTATGTGGTTTTGGAACGACATGAGAGTGGGTAAATTACAAGAGAATTTTCATTTTTGGGTGAACTTTATCTTTAACAAATAGCACAGCATTATGCTTAAAGGTGTATTCGTACTAGTCTGTATCAGCATGGAACTGGTATTCATTTGATGTTGGTCTATGTATATATTGTATAATCTTACATTATAAATGATATATATATATATATATATATATATATATATATATATATATATATATATATATATATATATATATATTTTTTTTTTTTTTTTTTTTTTAATATAATGTGTTTGTATTCACACACAAAAAAACATAAAGGGTAGGATAGTTCACCCAAACATTTAAATTCTCTCATTATTTACTCACCCTCATGATATCCCATGTGTGTATGAATTTCTTTTTTCACCAGAACACATTTGAAGAAAAATATCTTAGCTCAGTAGATCCATAAAATGCAAGTGAATGGAGATTTCTCTTTTGAAGCTCCAAGTGGAGAACGTGAGATTACTTCGGTATCATGGCAACGTGAATACACCACACGAGAGACCACTTGGACTCCACCCTCTCGTGCAGCTGCCATCACGTTGGATTATAGTTAAAAAGTACTTAAATGTTGATCTTTTTTCGCACCAAAAGTGACCATATTGCTTTAGAAGACATTAATTTAACAGCTGGAGTTGTATCGATGACATTTATTCTGACTGTCTGAGATTTTTGGAGCTTCAAAAGAGAAATCTCCATTCACTTGCATTTTAAGGACCTACTGAGCTAAGATATTTTTCTATTTTTCTTCAAATATGTTCTGGTGAAGAGAGAAAGTCATACACAACTGGGATATCACGAGGGTGAGTAAATAATGAGAACATTTTCATTTTTGGGTGAACTAACCCTTTAAACTTGAGGAAACAAATCACAACATGATAATATACTACAGTTATACATGATAAATTGCAGTAATATACTGTAAACAGGACCAATATGCTGTAAAGAAGAGCCTGTTTGATAGGTCTAAATAATATAAACCAGATTATCATTAATTGAGTAATGAATAGATGAGAAAAATCAATGCTGGTTAACAGCATGAACTCAAACATCTAATGAGATCAAATTGTGAATGAATATTGCCAAAAATACAAGCATACAGTATTTCTGTGGATGCATGATTTTGCGTATTTAGCATATGTGCTGTTGCAGAGGTTGTTCAAAGGATCAGCTTTCATTACCTCCACACTCAACGCTGGCTCTGCCCTGCTCAGCGGATTTCTCAATCAATGTTATTTATGTTTAATTTTTAGATGTAATTGGCAATCAATCACATTTGTCAATGCAGTAAACATATTAAGGAAGGCAAAAGCCATTTATTTAGCCAGAAAAAAACAATACATTAATGGGGAATATTGCCACTTATGTCTCAAAATGTGTTTTTGTGTGGAAGTACTGTTTACTTGAGAAATTATTTTTAAATTGCATTTGAAAGTGCTTAACACAGCTAAACTGAATGATCAAAGGCTGACTATTAATGCTGTGACTCATGCTTTTCTTTTCAATTCCACTATTGTCATCGCCAATGAATGTAATAGAATCTTATTAAACTGTAGGATCAAAGTCTAAATAATATAGTAAGGGCTAATATGTACAGACTTAAGTGTACGTCACTCCTTGCAAAATAGTGCTAATTTATTTATTTATAACTGTGCGTATTTAATGATATATGAAGATAGTTGCAATTTGCTTGAAAGTTGCATTATTCCAAATGCATGTAAAAGACATTTTATATCAATAACTGTGCTTCTTTTATTTTGATATCTTATTATATATTGCTGATTGTTCCCTCATTTTCAAGCCCTTACACTGGTGCCCTGGTCACTAGAAACAATTTGAAGATTGCTTAATTGTCTTTTTAAAGGTGCAATATGTAGCAATTTTCATGCAATATTTATTTTTTTTGCCAATGTGTGAACGGCTTTTAACGCAACTTAAAAAATGAGCCCTTCCCGGACTTCCTAGGTTATTAAAGCCTGTAAACTGATTTTCATGCGATGGGAGCGGGTCACTTTTGCCGGGAAAATCCAAAAGATGTGACGTTTATGCGCACGCCCGAGAGCCTTGCCTCAGTAATAGCTTCTCTTCCGCTATTCAACAGCGTCAACAAACTGCAAAACTAGGTAACGTTATCTTAGAGATGGAATCCAGCAAATGTCCAGCTCCCAGCACAACACCGACTCCTACACAAACTCTGAGTAAGCCACAAAAAAAAAAAAAAAAAAAAAACCTGAAAAAATATCCCGTTTGACTAAGCAGGAGTGAACATCGGCAGGGCATTTGATTCCTGGAGGGACCTTCATTCGGTTTTGGGGATCAAAACCGACCCTGAATTGGCGTTCTTCTTATTGGACAGGTAAGCTTACATAACTGCAAAGCATGTGGAATATAGTGCCATAAGGATTGATTGGTGTAATTTTAGCTAACTTGATCTTGCCTGCACAGTAACTGTCATTATCAATGTTAATCTGTAATTATTCAGCAAGGTAAACTACAATAACACATGAAATGAATGCTAGACAATGCAAAAAGCTCCATTCATTAGTGTAACGTAATTTAGTTATACAGAAAATATATACATTCTATTATTATAAAACAATAACACATCGATATATCGAAATGACAGTTGTGATGGAATCACATCAATACTGAACTGTGTCAACATATTTATAATGTACAGTTTATTTATAAACAGCTACTGTCATCATCCACCAAATTTAGCTTACAGTTATTGACAAATCTGGCTAGCTAGCTAACGCCGACATAGGTTATCGTATAAATGCAGTCTGTATCATGCAAAGAAAAGTGATTACTTAAACTACAGTCTTGCATAGTCAGACCTATATCCACACTTTGTTTTAGCCCTGTTCCAGCACTGGAGAGTCAAATATAATATACAGTCTCAAAATTTGTAGTAAAACAATCATACTGTAACTGCGTAATTTTAATTATGCTACCTCATCTGTCAGCATGATGTCGGTGAATCACATTCAGTCTCTTTGTACATGATGTCATTGTTTTGGTCGATGCTCGTTCGCATCCCTATGGAGTGCGTGCATGAGTGTGAGCATCAGCAACAGGTAGCTGGCTGCAGTTCACTTAACGGCCACAGGTGTCATTAATAACACGGGTTTCTGAATCTTACTGCAGCTTTAAGTCACATTGTTGACTGCAATTCGTGGGAAGTGTCTGAGAGAAAACTCAGTTAATGTTATTTGCTTTTTAATGCTTATTGTTTGTCATTTTTGTCTCATCATGAAACATGACTGTCTGCAAAACAATTGCTACATACCAATATACTATACATTATAAATAAATGGTGCTGGACAACACAGTTAACAGTGACTGGGATTGTGCCCTGGTTTATGCCCATAAAACATATATATTTACAACTCTATGGGGTCTCTAGCAGAATGTGCATAAATCTCACACTCTCACATTGAATACATTTTGTTTATTCCTCTACCTCCTCTAGAAATGAATATTTAATGCATCACAGATGCCTCTGTAAACACAGACCCACCTTCTGTTAGCAAGACAGAGATTACCTCCCAGCACAGCTGAATCCTGCTCAGAACACATATATAAACCCTCCAACAGTGGGATGAGCCTGGTTGTTCAACTCCAATTATTTTTATGCTAGGGCATTTGTAAGTCTAAGCCAATGCACTGATGCTTTTGCCTAAAGGATGCACATTACTATATGTAACGTTGCTCTAGAAATCATGGATTCTAAACATTTGTACAAAAAACTTTTAAAAGTCAGTGCAGTTTAGCTTATTGACAAAGTTTGGCCACTTTGTCTTGTAGCATAAGGCAGCTAGAATACTTATTGATGCTGTCAGTGTCACGTGCGCTTTGCTGATTATATACTGTATACTCTGACAGTAAACCAGTAACAGTTTAAAGAGGAATGTGGATATGCCATGGTTTTCTTGCTCATAATGTGTTGTGTTTATGTGGGTGTTTTAATTGCAGGAAAACATACTATTATTCGTTAAATTACATGGCAGTGGCGACATTTTTTGCAAAACGACTTTACGTGATTCATTGCATAGCACATATTGCAGCATTTCTGAGGAGAAATGTCCACTGTGTGGCGCTAAAAGCGAGTAAATTGTTCTCCCATACAGATGAGGTTTTAAGGTTAATGCTTTATCAAGTTTTAAATAAACAAAACCATCCTCTCAACCCTAAACCTGGCCTAAACCTAACCCATAGTGTCATAAAAGCAAATTTGAGATAAAAACGGAATTGCTGAAGCAATCTCATAATTTAGGATGTTTCTGGCACACGTGACAACATGCTCTTCAGGGCTCATACCCTGGTTCTTCGCATTGCATGTGCGACACTTTGTCAGCTGAGCAACTGCACAACAATATCATGCCCAAATAAGCTTCTAAAAGTAGTTGATTATTTAATGCAAACATTAAAATGTATTGCCTTACAGGTTGTGCGCTATTGTAAAAGTGTTTTGATGTCATAAGATAACATTGTGTGAGGAACAGAGCAAAAAGGCAAACTAAGCTTAATATACTGATTATAAACTCTAAGCTTAATATACTGATTATAAAACAGGAAGCAATCCTTATGCTTCTTGTTAATGCAAACAATGAAATCTGATACCATTCAGTAAGATTTTGTCATTGAAAATCTGAAACATTCACTCCTCAGTGGTGATGTTCTGACCATTAATCAACTTATGGCACAGTAGACAGTTTGTGCTTTATTTAGGTGCTTCTATTGTAAGTGCTTTATTATTGTCACCTTGATTTTTGTCAACATTATGCCACAACTGCTGTCGACTGAGCTAACTTGTATTTAACTGTTTTGTGTCATGTTCATATACCCTTTTATAATATGTTGGATGGTTAATTCACACAATTTCTAGTGTGTACTAAATACAACTGCAGTACAGCACTATGCGTGTACTTTGACTACAACGATATTAAAAATCACTAATTCTTTCAAACTCACTCTGCATTGTTACAGCAACTCTTCACTCACTCAGCAACAAATGTGCCGTGATAGATAATGGCCCTTAAAATCCTTCTCCATGTTCCCTCATTGAATTCATGAATATAAAAGGTAATTTATCACTCATGAAAATCCTGATATTGCCCATTCCTGCTCCCAGCGAAACTAGCACACACACTCTCTTATTAAAACTCTGCCCAAGGGGCTGAATCAAGTTTACTTTATGGATTTCTCTTTCTCTTTTCGAAGTATATTAGAGAGATAAAATGTATATTAGTTTCTCTCTCTCTCTCTCTCTCTCTCTCTCTCTCTCTCTCTCTCTCTCTACTTTTCCTGCTCTCTATAACAGATTCATCAGAAATTAATCAAGGGTCAATCTGATGTGTTGAGATAGATACAATGAAATGTGAGAATACATGGGGGGAAGGTCTGATACTGATGGAAATGGAAATATTAATAAAGAAGAGAGAGGTAATTTTTGTGGAAAGATGGAGCATGAATAGATAAAAGATTGCATTTGTTGAAAAAATAAATAAAAAAGTTGTGTCTGCTGAAAATATACAAGCACATGAAAACCAGCATTTGAAAATTCGGTGAAACTTACCCATTTATATTAAACACATATAAATTGGTAAGTTCAGCAGCAGCGCTTGTGTATTGTTGTTTTTTGCAGCAAATTTATGGCATGTATTGACTGATGCAAATGGTCAGGATTTATATTCATTTATTTAATAATTTAGCAGAATCTAAACTTTAGAATTTACCTCAAGGTTTTCTTTTTTGTTAACATACTCTAGTCAAATTGCCAGATTATTAAACTCCAGTGGTCCATAATTTTGTGCATTAATGTGCAGAGGAAAATGGAGGCACAGCATAATCATGTGGTTAAGGTGGGATATAATATATAATACCTAAAAATATATGTTTTTAGATAATATACAGTTTAGTGTATTTATATAATATAAACACACTTTGGGGTGTAATATACTGTATATTATCCTATTTGTGTTCCTAGTCAAATTAATCATATCTGTTTATGTGTTGATTAGTGAAAAAATATTCAGATTAGCCTTTACGTTGTAATGTTGTGGTATGTCATCATCAGATAAATGTTCATGTTCATATAGGTTTTTCCCCCGCTGTACATTTTCTTTGAAAGATTATTTAATGTTTTGCTAGTAAGTGGGTAATTCTTGTTTTCCAGTGGTCTTCTTGAAGGGTGCCACTATATATTAAATCAATATGTGCTTTTCATTCCTACTGATTAAATCTACAAACATTTAGGCAATTGTATGAACATAGCAATAATTATTTAGGTATTCAATTATAACTATATGTTAGCTATATGAATCCCGATACCAAAAGAGCTCATATGTTTTGGTTCATCCATACTAGTATTAATAGATAATTCTTTAATAGTGTTTAATTTGTGAAGTTATTCAGAGGTCTTCATGAACAGCATTATGAAACTGGTAGCATTCTTTGTGATTTTCATACAAAGCAAGTACTCTAATAGTCCAACCGGTATATTTTCCCTGTTTTGCTTAGCATCTTTCCTTAATGTATTACACATCTACACAACATCACTATTTCCAGCATATATGCATAGTGCAAATCAGTATAAATGTTTAGTTTGTGCTTTCATGAATCTCATGAAATACCAGTCACCAACAGATTAGAGCTTTGATTTCAGGAGGACTGGGGTTACTTATTCCATTTTCTGTATGAATATGAGAGCGTGAGTGTGTTTATGTGTGTTTGTGCTCTTATAAAGCTGTGATTCATTTTTCACTACTGCCATATTTTAATTCCCTTCTGAGATAGGAATGGCCCCTGAAAGAGTCCCTGTGGAAATCACAGGAGGCAGCTGTGGGCTTGCAATTGCTTTGCACTCAGGAAAACAGTAATGAATAATCTATTGGCACTACAGAAGGAGGGTGGGTTAAACGGATAGGGAGGACATGGAGATGATCGCCACACATTGAGGTGTGATTCTAGCATTTTACATGGCAGTTATCATGGACCATCTATCTATCTGTCTATCTATCTATCTATCTATCTACACTATATGGCCAAAAGTTTGTGGACACCCCCTTCTAATTAACGAATTTGGTTACTCCATTAAATCCAGTAAAGAAAAATCTTAATGTTTCTTTACAGGGCTATAGCCAGGGTTTAGAAATTAGTGAGGTCCAGATTTTTCTTCTTTTAATAGATCTTATTTACGGCAATTCATATCAAAATTACATCTAAAAACAAAAGTTATACACTACAGTAACACAAACTCATTATCTATAATGAAATACATACAGAGGGACCTGTTGGCAAAAATACTTTTATTAAAGCTGCACAACCTCTTCTTCTGTGTGTGTGTGTGTCTGTGTTGTGACAGAGAGGGAGAGAGAGAAGAGAGATAGATAGTAAAAAATAAAGGGAGAGAGAGAGTCAGAAGATGAGACCAAAAATGCTATTAAACTATTTTGAAAAGGACTATATGATTACATCAGTTTTCATATTCTATTATGTAAAAACTGAGATAATAATGTGCATTAATGTCAGTGCCACTTATATACAGTTTGGAACAAAAACTTTTCAACCAGGCCAACCCCCTCTGAGGTGTTAATACATTGATCTGTGCTGGAAACCCTGTATGACACACATTGTATGACATTTCTTTGTTCTGGTTAACAGGGAGAATAATAAGTTGCAATTTACAGACTTTCAAGAGTGATCTCTCTTCAATCACAGAGAACTTATTGCACCAAGAAGGCCATAATTATATTAAAAGTGGCTCTTTAAGGCTCCTACCTGGAAGTGAAGGCTTGAATCGGGCAGTGGGCAAAGCAATGTGTGGTTGAAGAACACACTAACTACAGGCCGTTCATCATGGTCTTTCTCTCCACTTCTTGGCTCACTGAAATTGCATAAAATAAGACAGTTACAGACTTACAAGTTATGATCAGGTAGTGCAAATGTGACAATCTTGGTATACTAATCTTCACAACATGCATTACCTTTTGGAAGGCTAGTTGGGTCCTCCTGTGCCCAGAGGCATCCCACCGCCTGAGAACTCTCTCTTTGTCAATTTTCACTTTCCAGTGAACATGCATAAGCGGCAGTCCTGTAAGCCGTTCATTGGACATGCTGGCTCTGAGCCAAGTTTTGAGCCTTCACATGGCAGAGAATGACCTTTCACAGGCACATGTTGTCACTGGAAGTGTAAGAAACAGTTTCAACATACATTTTATGTTGGGAAAGAAGTGTTGCTTGCAGAGTTTCCAAAGCTAATAGGAATAATAGGGTTCAAAACAGTATTACTAAGAATGCAAACTTTAATACAGTGAAAAACACACTCTATTAGCATAACATAAATATATATAAATAAATAACAATATCCAAAATTCTTTTGAATGTCCATGTACTAAAATAAAATATTTGATGCCATGAGTGTACTTTCATTAACTATTACTATTATTTTGAATGGCCATGGAAAATGAAGCAATGTGATAACAATTTTACCTGGTCGCAAAAATGAGTCCGTTAATTTACCTGATGAACTTTCACCTTTTGTTGACCCTTTATGCTTCGCAGAGCTAAAGTGTGCTTCTATATCACTTGCACCTTTATTAGCAACTGACACATACAGGTGCATCTCAATAAATTAGAATGTCGTGGAAAAGTTCATTTATTTCAGTAATTCAACTCAAATTGTGAAACTCGTGTATTAAATAAATTCAGTGCACTCAGACTGAAGTAGTTTAAGTCTTTGGTTCTTTTAATTGTGATGATTTTGGCTCACATTTAACAAAAACCCACCAATTCACTATCTCAAAAAATTAGAATACATCATAAGACCAATAAAAAAACATTTTTAGTGAATTGTTGGCCTTCTGGAAAGTATGTTCATTTACTGTATATGTACTCAATACTTGGTAGGGGCTCCTTTTTGCTTTAATTACTGCCTCTATTCAGCGTGGCATGGAGATGATCAGTTTGTGGCACTGCTGAGCTGGTATGGAAGCCCAGGTTTCTTTGACAGTGGCCTTCAGCTCATCTGCATTTTTTGGTCTCTTGTTTCTCATTTTCCTCTTGACAATACCCCATAGATTCTCTATGGGGTTCAGGTCTGGTGAGTTTGCTGGCCAGTCAAGCACACCAACACCATGGTCATTTAACCAACTTTTGGTGCTTTTGGCAGTGTGGGCAGGTGCCAAATCCTGCTGGAAAATGAAATCAGCATCTTTAAAAAGCTGGTCAGCAGAAGGAAGCATGAAGTGCTCCAAAATTTCTTGGTAAATGGGTGCAGTGACTTTGGTTTTCAAAAAACACAATGGACCAACACCAGCAGATGACATTGTACCTCAAATCATCACAGACTGTGGAAACTTAACACTGGACTTCAAGCAACTTGGACTATGAGCTTCTCCACCCTTCCTCCAGACTCTAGGACCTTGGTTTCCAAATGAAATACAAAACTTGCTCTCATCTGAAAAGAGGACTTTGGAACACTGGGCAACAGTCCAGTTCTTCTTCTCCTTAGCCCAGGTAAGACGCCTCTGACGTTGTCTGTGGATCAGGAGTGGCTTAACAAGAGGAATACGACAACTGTAGTGTCTGTGTGTGGTGGCTCTTGATGCCTTGACCCCAGCCTCAGTCCATTCCTTGTGAAGTTCACCCAAATTCTTGAATCGATTTTGCTTGACAATCATAAGGCTGCGGTTCTCTCGGTTGGTTGTGCATCTTTTTCTTCCACACTTTTTCCTTCCACTCAACTTTCTGTTAACACGCTTGGATACAGCACTCTGTGAACAGCCAGCTTCTTTGGCAATGAATGTTTGTGGCTTACCCTCCTTGTGAAGGGTGTCAATGATTGTCTTCTGGACAACTGTCAGATCAGCAGTCTTCCCCATGATTGTGTAGCCTAGTGAACCAAACTGAGAGACCATTTTGAAGGCTCAGGAAACCTTTGCAGGTGTTTTGAGTTGATTAGCTGATTGGCATGTCACCATATTCTAATTTTTTGAGATAGTGAATTGGTGGGTTTTTGTTAAAAGTGAGCCAAAATCATCACAATTAAAAGAACCAAAGACTTAAACTACTTCAGTCTGTGTGCATTGAATTTATTTAATACACGAGTTTCACAATTTGAGTTGAATTACTGAAATAAATGAACTTTTCCACGACATTCTAATTTATTGAGATGCACCTGTAAGTGCCAGCTTTACATGTCATACATTCTGCTTCCCACAGATCTTGACCTGGATGAAAGCATGGGAATTTTTTGCAAATCTTCTGTAAATTTGCACTTTTGTTTCCACTCAGCTGTCATTTGCTGCTACTGTCAAGCAACTTTTTGATGCCAAACACAACAGCGCTTTGCGCTTTCGCAGAGAGATTTGGCCAATAGTTGCTGCAAGCCTCTTATAAATCGACCAATTGGTGTGTGAGAAGGCGGGACTTATAAAGAGGGGTTAAAGCAATGCAAATATGCGCGCACACACAATGAAGTATTAGACCAGATGCACATCATGATCAGGGCCATAGCCAGCTATGAGGTCACCGAGGTCGGGACCTCGGTAATTATTTTAAAAATATATGTCTATCTATAAAATTTTTCTAATAAAAAACCAATCGGCGCTATTTAACTGTATAATCAGGAGTTGAAAACATCTGGTCTATCCTCACAGCAGGTGTTTCCATGGAGCTGCATCTTAAATAACTCTCTGATTGGTGCGTGATGCTTATCTCTGTGTTGATTGGATAGCTGATCAAGTTCACAGCCAGCCGGGATCAAGCAATCCAGTCACAGTCCAATGTTGAACTGACCTGGCATGAACCAAGGTATGTGACTAGGACAGCTAACAATAATTAATTAATTAAGTAACCCTAGGTGTTTGCTATAAACTAACTATATAATATTTGTTTTGAATAAATGTAACTTCATTAACGTTGAGCTAAACTTAAGTACATGGCACGAGAGAAGAAAGAAAGCAACACTAAACAATGGCATTCGTTTTGTCTATGCAACTAGTTAGCTAGCTTCTAATACTATTATGGTGACCATACGTCCTCTTTTTCCCGGACATGTCCTCTTTTTCGGACCTTAAAAAATCGTCCGGCCAGGATTTCTAAATTTGCGAAAATGTCCAGGATTCGGCTTTAGTTGCATTATTATGTAAAGGCTTGGGCTTTGTGTGCTTCCAAATTTGTGGCAACTGTTTGGGGATAGTCCTTTTCTGTTCCAGCAGGACAATGCCCCTGTGAACAAAGTGAGGTCCATAAAGAAATGGTTTACTGTGTCTGGCGTGGAAGAATTTGACTGGCCTGCACAAAGCCCAGACCTGAACCCCACTGATCACTTTTGGGGTGAACTGGAACAGCAACTGTAAGTCAGGCCCCATTGACCAACATCAGTTCCTGACCTCACTGATAGCCTTGTGTCTGAATGAGAGCAAATCCCTGCAGCCATGTTACTACATACAGTATAGTGGAACGCCTTCCCAAAAGAGTGGAAGCTGTTATTACAGCAAAGGGGGAAACTGATGCCTAAGGTTTTGAAATCAAATGTTCATCAAGCACATATGGTGTCCACAAACTTTTGGCCATATAGTGTATATCTGTTTGTTTGTCTGTACGTGAGCGTGATGAGGAGGAGGGCAGGGCCAGGCCGTGACTATGCGGCCCCCAGTCGGGCTAATCAGCTGAGGAGAGGGATAAGTGCAGCGGGACGCGGCAGTTCGGGAGAAAGAGAGCCACATGCAGCTGCCATGTGTGTATTTATGTTTGTGTCTTTTTCTTTAAATTAAATATTATTTTGACTGTTCAGCCGGTTCCCCCCTCCTCTTTTCCCAACCTTAACCTTTGTTACATTGGTGCCGAAGCCCGGGTAGGAGGAGGGATGCGTTGTTGTGGAGTCCTCGCTACTGCCATCCACCCAAAGAGCAGCCGCGGTCATCCGCCAGGGGAAGGAGGAGTTGCTGCCGACCGCCTGGATGCAGAGGAATGGCCACCATCCACGAGGGGAGGAGGGGCTCTCTGCCGGCCACCTGGAGCGGTGGAGCCGCTGCCAGGGGTAGAGGAGTTCCCTACTGGCCGCCAAAACGTGGAGGGGTGTTCCATCTGTCAGGGGTCGGAGGACTGGCTCCGGTCCGCCCAGGGAGGCGACGGTGTGTCTGAGAAACCGGCGAGCAAGTTTTTTTCTCTCTCTCGCCTATAAAAAAATAACACTTTTTATATCTGAATTTATTTACTGTATAATTAAAGGGTTACATTAGTTCATTAATTCATCCAAAAATGAAAATTCTCTCATCATTTACTCATACTCATGTCATCTAAGATGTGTATGACTTTCTTTCTTCAGCTGAACACAAACATTTTTTAGAAAAAATATCTGTAGGTCCATACAATGCAAGTGAATGGCGGCCAGGCATTTGAAGCTCCAAAAAGCAGATCAAATCAGCATAAACATAATCCATCAAACTCGTGTGGTTAAATCAATGTCTTCTGAAGTGATCCAGTTGGTTTTGGGTGAGAACAGACCAAAATGTAACTCCTTTTTCACTGTACATCTTGACAGCACCAGTTTCCTTGGCGATCATCATTTCAAGCTCGATTACACTTCCTATAGTGCCATCTTGCACTCAGCTTGAAATCACGATCGTGCCTATAGACTGCAATGTAAAGATGTACAGTGGAAAATTAGTTATATTTTGTTTTGTTCTCACCCAAAACTGAGTGGATCACTTCAGAAGACATTGATTAAACCACTGGATTCTTATGGATTACTTTTATGCTGATTTTATCTCCTTTTTGGAGCTTCAAAGTTCTGGCCATCATTCACTTGCATTGAATGGACCAACAGAGCTGAGATATATTTCTAAAAATCTTCATTTGTGTTCTTCAGAAAACAGAAAGTCATACACATATAGGATGTCATGAGGGTGAGTAAATCATGAGAGAAATAAATTTTTTGGGTGAACTATCCCTTTAAGACAACATGTATGCTGTAATTTATCAATGTATATTTTGACATAATATCTTCAATAAACCAATTATTAACCATTGCTAAATGTGCAGAAATAAACCATACTTCCACTTTTCAAGCTTGTGAGCTGTCCACCATTGCATAACTCAGAGTGTACAGAATGTTTTCCTGCTTAGGGGTCATTGAACACGATATGGTCTTCAGTGTCACATTCAAAAATTAGTTTTGACTTTGCTCCCATGAAACACAGTTGAATCACTTTGACTTCTTCAATGTCTCCCACTAGTGCCTGAAAGCAAAACCATGACAGAGGTGTTTCCTTTACAAAGATCCTGTGCTTCTAAAGGCTCTACCATATTTCTTTTTGACTCTCTTGTCGAAAATAGCCAGAAATAGCATGTCTTCAAGAAAATATATATCATGGACCATCTATCTATCTATCTATCTATATATCTATCTATCTAGCTATCTATCATCTATCTATTCTATACAATATCTGTCTATTTATCGATTTATCATCCAACCATCGACCCATCGACCCATCCATCCATCCATCCATCCGTATAGACATACATGTACATACATACATACACTCTCTGTGCTGACAAACATGGTTGAAGGTTTCACAAAGGTTGGAATGGAAAGCTGTTATCTCTTCTGGGTCCTAAGTCACATTCACAATCCTCCAAATATTTAGAAATATTAAAATTTAATCTTCACGTATAGCAAACGGAATTAGCAAATAAAGCTCGTCTGCTATAAAATATTCAAATGTGTGACTAAGGACGCTCAGTGTTCTTGGACAAACTCAGGGTTTGTACTCAGATGTCTGCAAATTTAGTGCCCATATTGCCTGTTCCTGTGCTCCAGCCCTGACAGACCCACAGGCTAAGACTGATTATCATGAGAATAATTGAGAGAGAGGAAGAGTCAGTGCTGCTTTTAATAGAGCTGTTTCTATCTTCATACTGATAAATAATGCACAGCAGTCAGCATATTTGGATTTAACGGATGATATTGACCTTTTTGGGCAGATAGTGAGTGGGGTGTGAGATGAGGGGAGAGAGTGAGAGAAACTGAGGGAAGGAACGAGAGAATGAGAATGAATTAAGTGTGAGAGAGGGAGAGAGACAGCCTTGAAGGCCAAGCAATCTATCATGCTGATATTGTTGATTTGCTTTGCATATTGTTATGAAAATAACAAACAAACATAGATTACAGAATGACAAAGTCAATTTCCCATTGCAGAAATCAGTCTCAGTTTACTGGCATACGGAGCAATAAAGCATTTATACATCATTTATGTGTAATATAGGTTTCATTTATCATTGTGAGTAAATAAACCCCAGTAACATCATCTTATGTCACGCATGACATCATGTGTGAAATATAGCATGTTATGTTATAAACTTTTACCTAGAAATTGGATTAATTAAAATGTGATACATGAGGTGATACCTGTTTTGTATGACATTTTGTTGTAAATTAATTATAAGGTGGAGCCTACATGTTTGTGTGAAGTATACAACTGTGGAAACTTTGACAAACAACCATTTTAGCTGAGGAGTATCCAAGCAATGCCATGATAAATCTTTCATAGTCAGAGAGAGACAATGGCATATTGTGAGGCATTCAGACACCTCCGTGAAGTTGGCACCCCATATAATTAAATCATCTCCAATACTGTCCCATTAATTTGTGCTGATTTGTCCTGCTAAAACGAGCGTTTGTGCTGGTTTGGTGTTTGAGATATTAAACATTCTTCTTTTTTGGCTGTGTGACATCATTCTCCACCCCATGTGGTCCAAATCGCTCCAAACAGGTGTCGTTCATTTGTGCTCAATTTGTGCTGGTTTGTGCCATTAAAATGAACTTTGTACCTATTTCCCTTTCTTAGATATATCAAGAAACCTTTCAGGAGTAAAGAGTGCAAAAATGCTGTTCAAAATGTTTCAATGTGTTCACTTAAAGTCAGGTGTGAGGCAGGTAGATGCAAATTGTAATGTTGCAAACATAATAACATCAACAATGAAACAAGTACCAAGTGCAACAATTTCGACTGAGTGCTCTTCTCCATACTGCAGTCAACGTACAAGATCATCAAGGACAATCCCTCTCCTACCAGTCAATGTAGATATGCTACAAAGTCAGGGAATGAAAAAACTCCAAGAAACACTGGAAGATGGACTACACCTCAATAGGTCCAAGTGTCTGAAGCCACTGAAGTCACCTGAGGACTGCCCAAGCTGGAAGATGGATGACTCATCAAAGAAAATCCTCTGCAATGGCTCAGTCACACACAGCTGCATCACTGGACAACTACTTCGCATTGAAATAAATGCTAATACAAACCATTCACTATCTGAAATCCCTGTGAACATGGACCTGGACAGTCATATCTTCAATTTGCGAGGGGTTGTCGCATTCATTCCAGGACCTACATGGGCTTCTACTGGACATTACATGGCTTACTGCAGGAGAACCTCTGTTGGCTGGGAGAAATACAATGACCTGTGTGACTGTGTCACAACAGTCTCAGCAAAAATGAAGATGCAACCCCATGTCATATTGTTCACCAAGGAGGACTAAAATGTTTTGTTAATGAATATCTTCTACTGGCCTCTGCAAAAATGAGTAAAGTTAATAACAGAAATAGTCAATAAATTTTCTTTACCAGTCAGTTTCCATTATAACATTACACCCGTTTAAACAGTACCTTGTTTGTTTTTTCAGTGTTTTTAGAGAAATTCTATGCTTTTTTATTGTTCTGTTATTTAGAACACAGACCTCTTTTTACACTTCTCTAACAGGAACAGTCAATAGAAAATGTTTTCCAGTTGATCCATGGTTCTTTGAACGATGCTACTTATTTTCTTCAAAGTATTTGTTCTGTTATTTGTATATTTTCCATCTTTAAAAATAGATCTATTTTCCATTTGATAGGATACATGACTTTGGTGTTGTCTGTTAAAAGGCAATGTAGTGGGCTGCATTCTGCTTGATATCTTAATCTTCAATATTGTTCATATGTTGGAATATAAAGATACATAACCAGAGATTATTTATTCAGACCTTCAGACTTGCTGCATGTATAATTTCTTTCTTGTTCTAATTAATTTCCACTCTCTTGTCCCAACTACTCTCAAACTGCCTGTTTTGTATGTCTCCAGCTCTTTATGTGCTTGTCAAATTCGATAATTTGTATAGACCTTTTCTTATAATGGATGGCTGTCATCCAGCCTTTTACCAATGCAGGACACATCCAGAGGCAATTCTAAGTATTAGAATTTACACTGCATTCTATTATCATCTTGACCTTTTGGAGCAATAGTGAAGAGATTGCTTTTTTGAATGACAATATAACATAAATCACAAGAGGTGAGGGCTCAGTTTTTTTTTTTGTTTTTTTTTTGGCCCATATTGCAGACAATTTTTCATCTTGATGAGTACGTTTACATGACAATAATGTACTAAAAACAGAAACGTTTTTCCTTTGCGTTTTTGAAAAGATTCGCGTACAGACGACAACGTTGTCAAAATGATCCCTGTTCACACGGATCCGCAAAAACTACTAAAAGCGCTGTATTATTCATGCCAGGCCAGTAGTTGGTGATGTCACTTTGTAAAGAAACACTACGCACCTGCGCACATAAGCATTCTTCCACAGAGCGGCGAATACAAAAAATGAAGATGGCGATCGCTGGTCGTAGTAGTGATGTAGTAAATCTACATTTTGCTGGAGAAGCGTCAATAAACTCAAAATCTTGGGCAGCACAAACACAGTCCTGTAGTCCGCCATTGTAGATTTGAATGTCTCGCGTGTTGTTTTGAAGTACTCGCGCTCATGCCTATAGACTGAACATGTAATACGCGTGTGCATGACGTCATCGTTTTTGTATGTTTACACGGAGACGATTAGGGCATCATTTTCAAAAACTTGCACTTTGAAACCCGTTTTCAAAAGTTTGCGTTTTCAGGCCCCAAAACGCCGTTGTCGTGTAAACGAACAGCAAAAACGCATAAAAAGTTTTCCGTTTTTAGTTGAAAAAGTTGACATTTTAACGGCCCCTTGTATGTGAAACTTGTTTCTTTGAACCACCACAAACATACAGGTAAAAGGGATAGTTTACCCAAAATGAAAATTCTCTCATCATTTACTCACCCTCATGCCATCCAGATGTGTCTGACTTTCTTTCTTCTGCAGAACACAAATGAAGATTTTTTGAAGAATATTTCAGCTCTGTAGGTCCAATGTAAGTGAATGGTGGCCAGACCTTTGAAGCTCAAAAAAGCACTTACGTAAAGGCAGCATAAAAGTAATCCATAAGACTCCAGTGGTTTAATCCATATCTGCTGAAGCAATATGATAGGTGTGGGTTTTCTTATAAATTCTATTCCCTCCCCAGTAGTTGGCGATATGCACGAAGAATGTGAATCATCAAAAACAAAAGAACTAGGATGTAAATGTGAAAGAAGAGATTGAGAGTTACGGTTTTTCTCAATCGCTTTGGCTCAATTCTCGAATGAGAATAATTTTTTTCAAAATATTAATTTCAGATCTCTGAAAAATTTGTTTCTTGTTCATACCAGATTTGAATTTCTTATTCATTTAGGCAAATTGCACATGCTTTGGCACATGTGTGCAAAAGAGCAAGTACAATTGTCTACAATTTGCACAATAAATAAATGCATATGGCTTGCAAAATTGATGAGTTGATTCTCAGTGAAATTGTCATACTCTTCACAACTTCTAAACATTCTTTCATCATGTGAGCCATCACATGCAACATGATCCATTCAATTATCAAAATCTGTCAGACATACTATGACATGGAATGTTTTTTCATTGTTGCAGTTTTTGCTTTTTTTTTTTTTTTTTGCATGGATGTTATTTTGTGGTAATTTTCTGTTCACTGTATATATGACTTGTAAGAAATGTGTAAAAATGGACATGCAAATATGAATGACACATTGCTACAAAAATAAATGTACTGTATACATACAAATGTGCATATCCTTTTTCTGTGTACTACAGTATTGGACAATATTGACTTTTCCCAGTAAACTTTTACCTACTATTGAAATCGGTATCTAAAAAGCTCAGTGCAATACACAATAGCATTCAGCTAGACAAAACTGACATTCATGTATAGTACAGTAAGCAGTCAGTGTCAACAAAAAAGTTGAACAAAAATGAAAGGTCTATATAACAAAAATTTCCGAGGTTAACTACCATGGTGAAAAAACATCTGAACATTTTGACCAGTACGGCTCACATGATGACAAAAATGATTTTTCATTTTTGTGGCATTGACCAATAAACTGACACAATATCTAGGTTTTGAAGTATGAATTAAATGTTTTGGGTGAGTTACTACATTTTGTAAACATGCAATAAAGTTGTGATGTCCCAAAAAACAGTTGTGATAATTGCACTTACAGTTTAGAGAGTGTTAAGAATTATTATTATTATTATTTTTTTCATGAGCCAAAGCGATTGAGAAAAACTGTAAAAGGACTTAAATATTGATTTGTTTCTCACCCACACCTATCATATTTCTTCTGAAGACATGGATTAAACCACTGGATTTGTATAGATTACTTTTATGCCACCTTTATGTGCTTTTTGGAGCTTCAATGTTTTAGCCACTATTCACAGGCATTGTATGGACCTACAGAGCTGAGATATTCTTCTAATAGATCTTTGTTTGTGTTCAGCAGAAGAAAGAAAGTCATACACATTTGGGATGGCATGAGGGAGAGTAAATGATGAGAGAATTTTCCCATTTTTCCATTTTTGTACTGAAGGCAGTCCTATCATTTATGAGTATAAACTTTTCTCAATGGTTTCAACTTCCTGTGATGTAAGGCCAATATATATATATATATATATATATTACAATTTCTTCATTTAGCACTAGTAATAGTGAGTACAATTTCTGCAGTAAGACGCAGCAATATCCAGTTTTTGTTGATCGCTTTGGTACTATTATCGCAAGTATGTGGTAAAACCTCACAACTGTTAGTACAAAACTCAAAGCAGATCATCAAATAGGCTGGTTTTTCAAACATGTAATCACATGTTCAATTGACTAAGTACAACACACAAAATTACACAGTAACTTTTTCACCACACCTAATCAGTGTGTCATCAAACATCTAAATTACATGTAACCACACATAATGAATACTCGTTATTGCTAATTGATTTGACATAGTGGTAACCACAATTGGTCACTATATACTGTAAAAGGGGGGGGGGGGGGTGTAAACACTGGCAATTTCTTTCAACATGGAGCAGGACAGACAGCAAGGAATAGGAAGAGCTCGTGGACAAGGGATCCATCAGAGAGGTGGGCATGGGCACCAACAGAGAGGTGGGCATGGGGCCTGTCGAAGTGTTGGTTGTCAGAGAGAGGGAGGCAGAACTGTTGTCTCTAATGAAGTCCGGGCCATCACTGTTGATCATGTGGTGAACTGAGGCCTTACTATGGCAGAGGCTGCCAGATTACAGCAGTTGATCCAAATCTAAAAAGATCAACTGTCAATACTATCATCCGAACTTTTTGCCAAGAAAACCGGTAAGTCTGGAGGATATAAACTATGCTTTACCATTACATTTAAAGTAAATTGTAATGCATGTAAATTCATAAAACATGTTACAATATTCTTACAGTATGATCTATTGACAGTATACTCTGTTCTATGCTTAGATTTGACAGAAAACCCCATAGTGGTGGCCATGGCCATGGCCGTGTGCTGACCGACCAGCAGGCGTGGGCAGTGGTGGAAATGATGAGGGCCAGGAATGATATATGGCTGTCGGAAATAAAGCAGGCAATTGAGGAGAACAATGATACCTTTGCCAATGTGGCATCCATCAGCCTACCAACAGTAGACCGCCTTTTGAAAAGGCACCGGGTATCAATGAAACACATTTACCTGGTGCCTTTTGAGAGAAACAATGACCGGGTGAAACAACTGAGGGCTGAGTATGTTCAGGTACAGCACTATATACTGTATAACTGTTACTATTTGATGCATCACCTACTTCATATGTATATTGGAACTACACTGTAAAAAGAACTAACCGAAATATATATTTTTAGAGGGTGATGGTGCTTGATGCTGATGTGAACCATCACAAATAAATTTTTGTTGATGAAGCGGGCTTTAACCTGGCCAAAACCCGTCGCCGTGGACAGAACCTCATCGGCTAATGGGCCACTGTCCAAGTGCCTGGACAACGTGAAGGAAACATCTCCATGTGCGCAGCTATCTCTGAAGATGGTGTGGTAGGACATAGGCCATTACTTGGCTCCTACAACTCTGCACATCTCATTGAATTTCTCAATGAAATTGAGCCAGCCTGTCAAGGTGAAGGGGTCACCTATGTAATTGTGTGGGACAATGTTAGGTTCCACCATGCAGAGGTGGTTCAAGCATGGTTTCAGGCCCATCCCCAATTCATGACCCTCTACCTGCCCCCATACTCTCCTTTCCTCAACCCTATTGAGGAATTTTTTCAGCATGGAGGTGGAAGGTCTATGATCGCCAACCCCTTGAGCGCACCACCCTCCTTCAGGCCATGGATGAGGCATGTGATGACATCAGTGTAGACCAATGTCAAGCATGGATTCGCCATGCCAAAAGGTTTTTCCCAAAGTGCATGAACAATGATGACATTCATTGTGATGTGGACAAGAATCTATGGCCAAATGCTCAATCCAAATTAATGTAATGTGTGCTAAATGTTATGTTCTGTTTTCATTTAGTTAATTTGTTTTATTTAACTGTGTACATTTGATTATAGAGAGTATACCTATGCTACAATTATATCTGAAAAACACGATTTGCCCAAATGATTGTAGAGGATGTCTTCATTGATTACAACTTGATTACACATAGGAAAGATATTATGGAAATGATAGATTCTGTAAATGTTGTGTATTGCCTAATGTGAAAACTGTGTAATCTGTCTTTTACAGTACTGTAGCATATTACTTTCAGCACTCCTAAGGACGATTTGAAAAATGTATCTTGCATTGTTTGTTATTGGATTCACTGGTAGTTAAAACAGCAAAACTGAAAAGATATCATTATGTTGTGTTTTGGTGATTAAACCATATGTTCTCATGACATTTCACGAGAAACTTAAATTTTGAATCAATGGTTGTGTGGTGAGAGATGTTTACAATCCAAATGAATGCACAATGGCAAGTTTTGAATGAAAGACTGGCTGCGTTACAAGTGTGATGAGTTTGGAGTTATGTACTAAGAGTTGTGAGGTTTTACCACATACTTGCGTTAATAGTACCAAAGCGATCAACAAAAACTGTAATAAAGCAAGTTGGCATTAACTGAAAAACAGCACAATCTAGTGGTTACATGGAGCCAATAACAGGATGTAAAATGTCCTCAGGAACAAAGACTGACGTGCAAAATAATAAAACATTGTTTTGGCTAACAAAATTGTAATTAATTAATTGTATAATATTACAACATATCAAACGCATGTGACAACTTACCCCAGTAAAATGTGACAACCTACCCCGAAATGACATGAAAAATGCTTATGAAAAATACTCCTGTCCTGAGAACAACTTTTCTGTTCTCAGAATCTTCCATCATCACAAAGTTGACACTTGTCTTAGACTTAATGTATGCCAGTGTGGTTTTATTGTGTTCACTTTTGTACCAAGGAACATAGGCGGAGCGTGTGTAAGGCTGGGCGAGACTTAGCCTTCCCCTGGCCAGTAAACTGTCTCAGTTCCCCCACCTCATATAGCCTACAAACTTTAATTACGAGCAGGAAGGGAAAGTTGACACTAGATCAGTGGCCGTGGCCAAATTCAGCATAAAATGTAAATCGCTTGAGTCACTGCACAGGTTGTCTTTATTTCTGAAAGAAATTGTGAGCTTGTGAAGAAGACTCTCTCCACTTGATTTTATTGTAGCCTATTTTCCAAAACTTTACTGCATGACAGTGCGGGACCACTTTTAACGGTGTATATGCAGGTCCAAACGGTTCCGTTTTTTTATTTTTTTATTTTTAGTTTTATTTTGCTGCATTAGCAAAGAGTGCTTACTACATAGTATTTAATTGGCTGTTATGCCAATAAAATAAATTGTGCATATTTGCTTGCTGTAGCCTAATATTGAGACGTTAAGATAATTATTAATATGAGTAGCCTACTGCATCTGTGTAAACACAATAATAACCATTTATTCATCTGGAAGGTTTTGTATGGAGTGTGAACATTTACAGTTGGTAGTAGATGCCATTTAATAAAATATTTTGTCTTGAATGCAGGGTTTAAATTGAGATTTCAGAGGTGGGGATCGTGTGATTGTTGTTATAACATCCATTCAATTAAAAATATGGGTGTCTAATTATGTATATTCATAGGCCTGTATGGTATTTCACAGAATATATATATGTATAAATAAACAGGGTTGGGAGGGTTACTTTTTAAATGTATTCCACTACAGATTACAGAATACATGCTGTAAAATGTAATTTGTAACGTATTCTGTTAGATTACTCAAGGTCAGTAACATATCCTAAATACTTTGGATTACTTCTTCAGCACTGGCAGATTTTTTCACTTGTTTTGACTATTAAAAACTCTGCCAGTACAGTAAGACAAAATACACATGTTAAAAATACATTCTCTGAAAAACCTAAATATCTTGTGCAGTGTTGTTTCTAAAACAAGATAAATCTAATTGATTGTTTTAAGGATTTTTAGATATTTTTACAGGAAAACAATACAAAAATTATTATCAAGAATATGATTTTTGCCCTAATATCAAAGGTCTTTTTAGAAAAAAAAAAATTATGATCCAACGTGAATTTTCTTGATAAAAAATATGATCGTGCCTTGTAACGTGCTTGTAAAATGGCTAGAAAAAACATTTTAGCTTAGCATAAAGCTGACAATTTACACAAGGTTTATATATATATATATATATATATATATATATATATATATATATATATAACAGTACTGTGCAAAAGTTGTAGGCACTTAAGATGTTTCACAAAAGCATTTGTCTTAAGATGGTTATTTACAGTGCATCCGGAAAGTATTCACAGCGCTTCACTTTTTCCACATTTTGTTATGTTACAGCCTTATTCCAAAATGGATTAAATTCATTATTTTCCTCAAAATTCTACAAACAATACCCCATAATGACAATGTGAAAGAAGTTTGTGTGAAATCTTTGCAAATTTATTAAAAATAAAAAATGAAAATAATCACATGTACATAAGTATTCACAGCCTTTGCCATGACACTCAAAATTGAGCTCAGGTGCATCCTGTTTCCACTGATCATCCTTGAGATGTTTCTACAACTTGACTGGAGTCCACCTGTGGTAAATTCAGTTGATTGGACATGATTTGGAAAGGCACACACCTGTCTATATAAGGTCCCACAGTTAACAGTGCATGTCAGAGCACAAACCAAGCCATGAAGTCCAAGGAATTGTCTGTAGACCTCCGAGACAGGATTGTATCGAGGCACAGATCTGGGGAAGGGTACAGAAAAATGTCTGCAGCATTGAAGGTCCCAATGAGCACAGTGGCCTCCATCATCCGTAAATGGAAGAAATTTGGAACCACCAGGTCTCTTCTTAGAGCTGGCTGCCCAGCCAATCTGAGCGATCGGGTGAGAAGGGCCTTAGTCAGGGAGGTGACCAAGAACCCGATGGTCACCCTGACAGAGCTCCAGCGTTTCTCTGTGGAGAGAGGAGAACCTTCCAGAAGAACAACCATCTCTGCAGCACTCCACCAATCAGGCCTGTATGGTAGAGTGGCCAGACGGAAGCAACTCCTCAGTAAAAGGCACATGACAGCCCACCTGGAGTTTGCAAAAGGCACCTGAAGGACTTTCAGACCATGAGAAACAAAGATTGAACTCTTTGGCCTGAATGGCAAGCGTCATGTCTAGAGGAAACCAGGCACCGCTCATCACCTGGCCAATACCATCCCTACAGTGAAGCATGGTGGTGGCAGCATCATGCTGTGGGGATGTTTTTCAGCAGCAGGAACTGGGAGACTAGTCAGGATAGAGGGAAAGATGAATGCAGCAATGTACAGAGACATCCTTGATGAAAACCTGCTCCAGAGCGCTCTGGACATCAGACAGGGGTGACGGTTCATCTTCCAACAGGACAACGACCCTAAGCACACAGCCAAGATAACAAAGGAGTGGCTACGGGACAACTCTGTGAATGTCCTTGAGTGGCCCAGCCAGAGCCCAGACTTGAACCCGATTGAACATCTCTGGAGAGATCTGAAAATGACTGTGCACCAACGCTCCCCATTAAACCTGATGGAGCTTGAGAGGTCCTGCAAAGAAGAATGGGAGAAACTGCCCAAAAATAGGTGTGCCAAGCTTGTAGCATCATACTCAGAAAGACTTGAGGCTGTAATTGGTACCAAAGGTGCTTCAACAAAGTATTGAGCAAAGGCTGTGAATACTTATGTACATGTGATTTTTTTTTTCATTTTTTATTTTTAATACATTTGCAAAGATTTCACACAAACTTCTTTCACATTGTCATTATGGGGTATTGTTTGTAGAATTTTGAGGAAAATAATGAATTTAATCCATTTTGGAAGAAGGCTGTAACATAACAAAATGTGGAAAAAGTGAAGCGCTGTGAATACGTTCCGGATGCACTGTATATCTTCAGCTTTAGTATGTCAATATGTGTGTATGTGTGTATGTATGTATGTGTGTGTCTGTATGTATATGTATAATTAGTTGTATTTTTTATTTTTTATTATTATCTATGTCTTGCTGCTGTTTTTGTATTGTTCTTGTATTGTTGTACACTGGAAGCTCCTGTCACCATGACAAATTCCTTGTATGTGTAAGCATACTTGGCAATAAAGCTGATTCTGATTCTGATTATGATTCAATAGGAAAAATAAATTTTAGACTCTGAAACATTACTTTTGCAAATAGAAAAGATTAGAATAGAAGAACAGGGCACTCTGCAAGAGATGGCATTGCCCCCACAAAGCCCCTCACTGAACATCGTGTCAGTCTGAGATTACATAAGAGACAGAAGCAATTGAGACAGCCTAAATAGATAGAAGAACTGTGGCGAATTCTCCAAGAAGCTTGGAACATCCTATCTGCCAACAACCAAGAAAAACTGTGTCTAGGTGTACCTAGTAGAATTGGGGTTTTAAAGGCAAAGGTGGCCTCACCAAATATTGATTTAGCTTCTTTTATGTTTACTGGACTTTGTATGATGTTAATTGATAAATTCAAACTATTTATGGCATTATTTTTGAAGACATCCTCACTATGCAAAATTTTTCACAAGTGCCTAAAACTTTTGCACAGTACTGTATATATACAGTGCATCCGGAAAGTATTCACAGCGCTTCACTTTTTCCACATTTTGTTATGTTACAGCCTTATTCCAAAATGGATTAAATTCATTATTTTCCTCAAAATTCTACAAACAATACCCCGTAATGACAATGTGAAAGAAGTTTGTGTGAAATCTTTGCAAATTTATTAAAAATAAAAAATGAAAATAATCACATGTACATAAGTATTCACAGCCTTTGCCATGACACTCAAAATTGAGCTCAGGTGCATCCTGTTTCCACTGATCATCCTTGAGATGTTTCTACAACTTGACTGGAGTCCACCTGTGGTAAATTCAGTTGATTGGACATGATTTGGAAAGGCACACACCTGTCTATATAAGGTCCCACAGTTAACAGTGCATGTCAGAGCACAAACCAAGCCATGAAGTCCAAGGAATTGTCTGTAGACCTCCGAGACAGGATTGTATCGAGGCACAGATCTGGGGGAAGTGTACAGAAAAATTTCTGCAGCATTGAAGGTCCCAGTGAACACAGTGGCCTCCATCATCCGTAAATGGAAGAAGTTTGGAACCACCAGGACTCTTCCTAGAGCTGGCCGCCCGTCCAAACTGAGCGATCGGGTGAGAAGGGCCTTAGTCAGGGAGGTGACCAAGAACCCGATGGTCACTCTGACAGAGCTCCAGAGTTTCTCTGTGGAGAGAGGAGAACCTTCCAGAAGAATAACCATCTCTGCAGCACTCCACCAATCAGGCCTGTATGGTACAGTGGCCAGACGGAAGCCACTCCTCAGTAAAAGGCACATGACTGCTCGCCTGGAGTTTGCCAAAAGGCACCTGAAGGACTTTCAGACCATGAGAAACAGAATTCTCTGGTCTCTTTGGCCTGAATGGCAAGCGTCATGTCTGGAGGAAACCAGGCACCACCCGTCACCGGGCCAATACCATCCCTACAGTGAAGCATGGTGGTGGCAGCATCATGCTGTGGGGATGTTTTTCAGCGGCAGGAACTGGGAGACTAGTCAGGATTGAGGGAAAGATGAATGCAGCAATGTACAGAGACATCCTTGATGAAAACCTGCTCCAGAGCGCTCTGGACCTCAGACTGGGGTGACGGTTCATCTTCCAACAGGACAACGACCCTAAGCACACAGCCAAGATAATAAAGGAGTGGCTACAGGACAACTCTGTGAATGTCCTTGAGTGGCCCAGCCAGAGCCCAGACTTGAACCCGATTGAACATCTCTGGAGAGATCTGAAAATGACTGTGCACCGACGCTCCCCATCTAACCTGATGGAGCTTGAGAGGTCCTGCAAAGAAGAATGGGAGAAACTGCCCAAAAATAGGTGTGCCAAGCTTGTAGCATCATACTCAGAAAGACTTGAGGCTGTAATTGGTACCAAAGGTGCTTCAACAAAGTATTGAGCAAAGGCTGTGAATACTTATGTACATGTTGTTGTTTTTTTTTGTTTTTTTAAATAAATTTGCAAAGATTTCAAACAAACTTCTTTCACGTTGTCATTATGGGGTATTGTTTGTAGAAGTGAGGAAAATAATGAATTTAATCCATTTTGGAATAAGGCTGTAATATAACAAAATGTGGAAAAAGTTAAGCGCTGTGAATACTTTCCAGATGCACTGTATATATATTTTCTATAAAACTAGGCTAAATGCACATTCTTATGGGGTATACAGCTTTGAAATAAACTAAGCAAAATTGCTACTTCATATTGATCTCAGAAATGGGTGAGCAGTTGATTTCATACAGTAGTTTCTACTGTTAGATTAAAGTATTGTGTAATAGGAATTTGGACAAAAAACTTTACACGGAGCACTCTGTGAATTCTCTGTGAAAATCCCTTTATGAAGCGAGATACCACACATAACGGAAATTATATTTTCAATTTAAAAGTCCGTTCATTAGAACAGTCCTGAAAGCAAAAAGTAAAACTTTACAGAAATGTATGAAAGTAAAAATGGAAAAGCAAAATAAATTAATAATAATAAAAAATAATAATAATAAAAAAATTTGATGGTCATTTAAGAGATAATTCTTCTTTGTAGTGGTAATTCAATTCGTAATGAATGCTGATTTTAACAACTTACAAGTTATAGATTTGCTTTAAAATGCATAATTTATTTACAACTGATTTAGATAATCAATTGATTTATAAATGTTTTCAAAAACTATATGAATTGCATCTGTCTCTCATTATGATTAGGGATCAGCCTCATTACAGCAAATCTAAACTGCTGTGCACTGATGAAAATCAATAAAAAAGAATGGCATGCCATTACAAAAAGTTCATAACAAGTCTTACATATTTGACATTGACGTTTATCATTAAGACGCTCAAACGGCCATGATTTCTAGTTTATGGTTATATGGTTATGGTAGAACCATATTTATGGTTCTGGCTTCACAATATTTGTTGCAGGGGTCAAAGCAAGCGGAGGTCTTTCCTCAAGAAAATAGATAGATAGAGAGAGAGAGAGAGAGAGAGAGAGATCAAATGCATGTGTTACTGGGGGAGGACAATCATGAGTTGCAGCTAAATTAATTAATTAATCACTACCTTAATGTACTTCAGTCACAGTATTTTTATTTTCTTATGTTCACAGTGTCTTGTTAAATGCTTATTTTATTTAATATTGTATAGTGTATATTGTTATTATAGTTTTTATTTTATTTTATTCATTACCTGGCACCTTATTTTAATTCTATTTTTATTGTTAATTGTTACTGTTTTATTATTATTATTTGTCTTGTCATTATCTGTTTTGTGTATTAATTCTTTGGCAATATTGTATGCAAACACAATCATGCCAATAAAGTACTTTAAAATGAAATTGAAAAATTGAGAGGGCGAGAGAGAGAGAGAGAGAGAGAGAGAAAGAGATAGATAGAGAGAGAGAGTGGAGAGAGAGAGGGAGGGAGGGAGAGAGAGATAGATAGATAGAGAGGGAGAGAGAGAGAGCGAGAGAGATAGAGAGAGAGGGGGTGAGAGAGAGGGAAAGGGGGAGAGATAGAGAGAGAGAGGGAGGAAGAGAGAGAGAGAAAGCGAGAGAGAGAGAAAGGGGGAGAGAGAGAGAGGGAGGGAGGGAGAGAGAGAGAGAGAGAGAGAGAAAGAGAGGGAGAGAGAGAGAGAAAGAGGGAGGGAGGGGGAGAGAGAGAGAGAGAGAGAGAGAGAGAGAGAGAGAGAGAGAGAGGGAGGGAGGGGGAGAGAGAAAGTGAGAGAGAGAGAGAGAGAGAGAGAGAGAGAGCTGGGGGGGAGAGGGGGGAAGGAGGGAGGGGGGAGAGAGAGATAGAGAGAGAGTGGAGAGAGAGAGAGGATAGAAAGAGAGTGGTGAGAGAGAGAGAGAGGGAGGGAGGGGGAGAGAGAGAGAGAGAGAGAGGGAGGGAGGGGGGAGAGAGAGAGAGAGAGAGAGAGAGAGAGAGGGAGGGAGGAGGGGAGAGAGAGAGAGAGAGGGAGAGAGAGAAAGTGAGAGAGAGAGAGAGAGAGAGCTAGGGAGGGGGGAGAGAGAGGGGGGAAGGAGGGAGGGGGAGAGAGAGAGAGAGAGAGAGAGAGAGGGAGGGAGAGAGAGAGATAGAGAGAGGGAGGGAGAGAGAGAGATAGAGAGAGAGTGGAGAGAGAGAGGATAGAAAGAGAGTGGTGAGAGAGAGAGAGAGAGGGAGGGGGAGAGAGAGAGAGAGAGAAGGAGGGAGGGGGGAGAGAGAGAGAGAGAGGGAGGGAAAGAGAAAGATAGAGAGAGAGTGGAGAGAGAGAGAGAGAGATAGAAAGAGAGTGGAGAGAGAGAGCGAGAGAGAGAGAGAGAGAGAGAGAGAGAGAGAGAGAGAGAGAGAGAGGTCTACACAGGAAAAAAGGTGGTCCCACTCCGAAAACACTGTTTCCAAGCGGGCAATCTCAACTTCATACTTTTCTAACAGTATTGCTTCTTCTCTGAAGAGATACAAGTTATTTTTGGACTCGGCATGTTCATGTTAGCAAACACTGGGGGTATTCTATCTTTCCAGTCGGATTAAAGTTTGAGAAATCTGCGGTAAAATGGAGAGAAGAGCTGAAACTGAGGTGAAGAGGCTAGCGCTGGGAATCTCGTCTTCTAACTCGCTCCATCGACTGTAACAAAATCTCTCTTAAGGTACTCTTCTCTTTATTTACACTTCTATTGTTTCCCATTTTGGTTTTAAGTGGATATCGTTGCCTTAAAGTCGCAGAGTTACTGAAACCTCCAAGCTTAAGTTTGCTTTTATTATCCAGGCCTCGAGAAAACAATTGATTTGTGCTGGACTGGGAGTTTCTGGGGGGTATAACCGCTATATCGCTCACTTATAACGGGTTTAACGACTTTATAACATGACTGGCTCCGTTCAGGCCTGAAGCGCTGACCGGACTGGAAGAGAAAAGTGTTTCAAGTTTGTTTTGAGCGGTGTATAAGTGAACAAGTGTCTCAGATGGAGTCTTTGTGGGGGGCCAGTGACATTTTTTGTGGTAAAGTTGTTGTTTTTTATGTGGAGATTTTAGTCTAACTGTAGTGCCAATATATAAAGTGCTGAATTAATACGTTTTTTTTAGTGGGATCGTACTTATTCACTTATTACCATACTCTGTTTTGTTGTTATAAACAATTACTAACACATTTCCGTAAACAGTATATGACAACTGCTCAAAATAAATAAATAAATAAATAAATAAATTTTATATATATATATATTACTTTTAGTGATGCATATTGTAAGCTTAAAGTAGCATATGCAAAACAGACAGATTTATGCCAGTTATGCCAATAAATGTCTCGTAATGTACTGCCAGTAGTTTGTGATCTTTGTTCATGCTATACATGTTAGCATTAATAATAGCAGTATTCAGTTAGATTGAGGAATGCATTGATTTATATTCACTGTTCTTTTATGTATTATCACCACTACTGTTTAAATCTATGGTGTAAAAATTGGCTTTAATTATATATTGTTATCAACAGAAACTAATTGTTCTCCACAATCAGCATGAACAGAGGCGTCATGCCCATTCATACTGAGGGGGCATGCGGCCCCTAAAAATTTCAGCCAAGTGGATTTTGAGTGGGTTATTTTGAACTTCCAGGCGTATTTGTTCCCTCGATTAACCTTAATGATTATTGCATGTAAAAAAAAATGTCTGTGGAAGAAATCTGTATTCACATCTACATTTGGTCATTCCAGTTGAGTCACAAGTTTCACTATAGGTGGTGTCCCATAAATGATTAGGAGCTTGTGCTCACAGGTAAGATCAAGAAGCACTTGAAGGAAAGCACCGTGTCATGTTAATAAAAACCAGTTAATTGACTAAACTTATGTGCAGTTAATAGGGATAATCAATTAATCATCGTTAATATTTTGATCGATAAAGGGCCCTCCCGCTTGCGCGCATCAGAGTAGAAAACGGCATAGATGAAGATGAAGCGGGCTCAGTGTAATCAATGATGGTCTCCTTGTTTCATCCCAACCTACAGTTACGTCAGTGATTGCTGGGAAAGCAGATTCAGCTGACATCTCACAAGCACACATGGTATGTTATGTAGGCTACTGTGTTTACGGAGCGTATTATGATTTAATTTCAAATAAATAAATATGTCCAAAGGTACAAAATATCCCACAATCCACAACGTGAAGCTGTAATAAACTCAAATAAGTAAATGAGTTATATGTCTTGTTTACAAGTTATGACTAACAGTAATTCATTAACAGTAATTAAACAATTGACAAATTCGGACTAAACTAGCCTAAATATATTCAAATACACTGAACTAAGAATATTTTAAGAGGACAATGCCAATACATGCATTTCTTAAGTGTAATAATTTAAATTATATTTAAACAGTAGGCTACAGTCACATATTATTTGGAGTCCTCTACGTGCGTTTTGCAGCATTAAATTTAACGATTAATCGATTAATTGATTGTTAATTTCCACAAAGATCGATTATGAAAATGTCTGAAAATTGACCCCTAGTTTGCTAAGTATGTCTGATCTCTGTGGGACAGACAAGAATTTTTAGTCTTATATGCGGAAATTGCGGGTGGCTGACTCTGGTGCCCCTTCATAAAAAAATAGGTGCATGATGCCTCTGAGCATGAACTGTTACTTTTCACACTGATATCAAGCAAGAGCTCAAATCTAACTACTCACACTTCATCATGGAAAATATTTTTTAACCTTATCATAATTATAGTAATGATTTATTACAGCATTTAAGACATTTCTCTTTTTTATTTCAGATTAACAGCACTCTTAAATTTCATAACACCTGAATTTAGGACGTTTCTGGGGTGTCAATTGGAGATATCTCTGAGAGTGGGACCGGAAGCTTCCCTTTGTGGCATTTGCCGGTGTGGCACTGCACTGTTTACCAATTGGATGTTGCCTGGGAGATGAGAATGTGCTGCTGGCACCAAGAAGGAAGGATTTTGATGTGATGGGGTGCAGGAAGAGCAAAGTCCTTCCAGAGCCACCCACTGATGTCCAGCTAGATCTGGTCAAAAAGGTAGAGCCTCAACACACTGATGTGTATAAAAACTTTATAAAAAGTGAAGGTGGCGGGGAGAAAACAGGCTCACCATCCCCTCAGGGTCAAAGCCAGGCTGCTTCAAAGGTGAGTCAGTCCCCACCACCAGCTAACAACCAGCCGGAGCCCGCTGATCCACACCGGAAAAAAGTAGCCAAATACAGGGCCAAGTTTGAACCTCGAGTGACTGCTAAGTATGACATCAAAGCTTTGATAGGTCGGGGCAGCTTCAGTCGGGTCGTAAGAGTGGAGCACAGGAGCACACGGCAGCCGTATGCCATCAAGATGATCGAGACACGCTACCGTGAGGGCAGAGAAGTATGTGAATCTGAACTTTGCGTTCTGCGACGTGTGCGCCACACCAACATCATCCAGCTGATGGAGGTGTTTGAAACGGCAGAGCGGGTCTACATGGTGATGGAGTTGGCCACTGGCGGAGAATTGTTTGATCGCATCATTGCTCGAGGGTCTTTCACAGAAAGGGATGCCACACGGGTGCTGCAAATGGTTCTTGATGGGGTGAAGTACCTCCACACATTGGGCATCACGCACAGGGACCTGAAACCTGAAAACCTGCTTTACTATCATCCGGGTGCTGATTCCAAGATCATGATCACAGACTTTGGCTTGGCCAGCACAAGGAAGAAAGGTGATGAATGCCTGATGAAGACTACCTGTGGAACACCTGAGTACATTGCACCTGAGATTCTCGTTCGGAAGCCATACACTAATGCAGTAGACATGTGGGCACTGGGAGTCATCTCTTACATATTGCTCAGTGGTACCATGCCTTTTGAGGATGACAATCGCATGCGCCTTTACCGACAGATCCTCAAAGGGAAGTACAGCTTCTTGGGGGAGGTAAGGACAGAGCGACCATATGCTTTACATTTGCATTTATTCATTTGGCGGCATGTAATGTACAGTGCATTCAAGCTTTACATTTCATCAGTATATATACTGTATACTGTATGTATTCCCTGGGAATTGAAAACCTTGATCTTCTTGTTGCTAGCAGCAAGTTATACAGTACATTTACATTTAAGGTATTTGCATATGCTCTTATCCAGAGTATACCTTTGCTTTAGCATCAAATATGAGACCATTGAGATTAGCAAAGAGCAATCATGCCATTGGAACACTTTCTGCAAGTAAAGGAGTGCTTTCTGTACAAATGCAAACAAGTGCAACTAGGGCTCAAGTGTAAGGATTTGCAGGCCAGTAGTTCAGATTTTTTTGCCCTGCCAACATTTTTACTGGCAACGTTATTGAAGTAAATTAATAAGAAAAAAGTGCAGCATGAATGTTGCTGCTTGCGAATATTATAAAATGTATTAATGCAACGTTCTGTGTATTGTACTATTTGCAAGCAGCAGCAGTGTGAGGGACTTTGTTTCTTATTTATTTACTTCAGTGTTTTTCCTACGCACCTGCTGATTATCTGTCAGGTGTGCAGTGTTTTTATACTTTACTGGCTACATCACAAAAAATGTAAAATTATATTTTTAGCAATGCATTTGTTTATTTAGATGTACCAGGAATAAAGTTAATATTTTTCATTAAGTGTTAAGTTTTCTTAAACTAGCTCTGCTGGAAAACTATGGAATTCAATGCAGAACAATACTGATTGGAATTTTATAACCATTCTTTCTGATGCCACAAAGATTATTACAGTACAGTTGACCTACTACAGTAACACTCACTTCCTGCCATAGGAAGGAAGCTTTAATCTGGGTATTCTGACATCTGAATGAATGATATATGCAAATATTGTATATATAAAGTATTAAAATATAAATTACTTTATACTTTATTGAAATATAAAGTATTGCATGATGTGTACATAAAATATGCATCTACACACTGGCGGACAAAAGTTTGGAATAATGTACAAATTTTGCTGTTTCGGAAGGAAATTGATACTTTAATTCACCAAAGTGGCATTCAGCTGATCACAAAGTATAGTCAGGACATTGCTGATGTAAAAAACAGCACCATCACTATTTAAAAAAAGTCATTTTTGATAAAATCTAGACAGACCCCACTCCTTATCCTTGAGTAATCATGCTAAATTGCTAATTTGGTACTAGAAAATCACTTGCCATTATATCAAACACAGCTGAAAGCTATTTGGTTCATTGAATGAAGCTTAACATTTTCTTTGTGTTTGTTTTTGAGATGCCACTGTATGCAATTGTCTGGCATGTCTTAAGATCAATATTAGGTCAAAAATGGCAAAAAAGAAACAGCTTTCTCTAAAAACTTATCAGTCAGTCATTGTTTTGAGGAATGAAGGCTATACAATGCTTGAAATTACCAAAAAGCTGAAGATTTCATACAAAGATGTACACTACAGTCTTCAAAGACAAAGACAGAAAGAGATGTGGAGGGCCCAGATACAACTAAACAAGAGGATAAGTACATCAGAGTCTTTAGTTTGAGAAATAGACGCCTCACATGTCCTCAGCTGACAGCTTCATTGAATTCTACCCGCTCAACACCAGTTTCATGTACAACAGTAAAGAGAAGACTCAGGGGTGCAGGCCTAATGGGAAGAATTGCAAAGAAAAAGCCACTTTTGAAACAGAAAAACAAAAGGAAAAGGTTAGAGTGGGCAAAGAAACACAGACATTGGACAACAGATAATTGGAAAAGAGCATTATGGATCTTAACCCCATTGAGCTTTTGTGGGATCAGCTAGACTGTAAGGTGCGTGAGAAGTGCCCGACAAGACAGCCACATCTATGGCAAGTGCTACAGGAAGTGTGTGGTGAAATGTCACCTGAGTATCTGGACAAACTGACAGCTAGAATGCCAAGGATCTGCAAAGCTGTCATTGCTGCACATGGAGGATTTTTTGATGAGAACTCTTTGAAGTAGTTTAAGTAGTTCTGAATTTTTTTTTTTCAAATTGTAATAGTAATTTTTCACATTATTAATGTCCTGACTATACATTGTGATCAGTTGAATGCCACTTTGGTGAATGAAAGTACCAATTTATTTCCATAAGAGCAAAATCTGTACATTATTCCAAACTTTTGGCCACCAGTGTATATAAACTCCATAATCATGTTTTGTGTTAAGCCTATTTAGTCAGAACCAGTCAAAGACCGGTAATCTTCAAATAGAGAGACACGGGCTTAGGCATATAAGATCCCCCTCAAAAAATATCTGATTTCACCCTTGATATTTGAAATCACCCTTTCACTGTGGCACACACGTCAACTAAAGGCCTCGTGCAGATAAAGCTTAAATTGTGCACTTAAAATTACAGATTAAGTTTAATCCCAAATACAGTAAATGTGACAAAACCTAATTGTATAATCAAAGTAGATTATTTTTTTCTTTTTTCTTTTTTCTTTATAAAAGTAATAAAAAGTGTGTAGGAATCTGAAAAAAACAACAACAGCAAAAAAAAAACCCCCACTAATAATGCCTCTGCTCTGTGCCAGCTTTGGTGATATATCAGAGCTGTTTGTGTGGGCCATATAGGCTATGAGAATTCAATTAAGTGTTTGGATCCTATGTGCAAAACAATGGCTGCTGAGAGATTGGAAATGCAGATGTTTCCTATTTCCCTTTTTCCTATAGAAGAGTAAAAATGCATATGCTAATGTTCCTTGGTTTTCTTAAACCCAGTGGTATTTGTGTGTTGTTTACCTGCACTGTACAATACCTACAGCTGTTACTGATTTTTGGATGACTGTTTTCACAAACATGCAAACTGTTATAACAGTATATACTGTATATACAGTGCTATGGAAAAGTATTTTCCCCCATCCTGATTTCTTCTGTTTTTGTGTATATCTCATATTAAATTGTTTCAAAAATTCAAACTAAATCTAACATTAAACAAAGGCAATCTGAGTAAACACAAAATACAGTTTTTAAATGATAATGTTATTTATTGAAGCAAAAAGGTTATCCAATACAAACTGGGCCTGTGTGAAAAAGTATTTGCCCTTAGTTACTAAACCCCCAAATCTATGAAACTGCATTCATAATGGGGTTCAGCTGGACTAGACACAGTCAGGCCTGATTACTGCCAGCCCTGTTCAATCAAATCAACATCTAAATAGAGCTTTTTCAGCAGCATGAAGTTGGCTAAAAGGTCTCACCCAGTATTACACTATGCCAAGGTCGATAGAAATTCCAGAAATGATGAGGAAAAAGGTGATTGAAATACATCAGTCTGGGAAGGGTTACAAAGCTATTTCAAAGGCTCTGAGACTCCAAAGAACCACAGTGAAAGCCTTTATCTCCAAATGGAGAACACTTGGCACAGTAGTGAACCTCCCCAGAAGTGGCCGACCTTCCAAAATTCCTCCAAGAGCACAGCGACAACTCATCCAGGAAGTCACAAAAAAGCCAAGGACAACATCCAAGGAACTGCAGGTCTCTCTTGCATCAATAAAGGTCACTGTTCATGACTCCACTATCAGAAAGACACTGGCCAAAAATGCCATCCATGGAAGAGTGGCAAGGCAAAAACCACTGCTAACCCAGAAGAACATTAAGGCTCATCTGAATTTTGCCAAAAAAAACAGCTTGATGATCCTCAAACCTTTTGGGAGAATGTTCTGTGGACTGATGAGTCGAAAGTGGAGCTGTTTGGAAGATGGATCCCATTGGCATAAATCAAACACAGAATTCCTCAAAAAAAATGCATGGTGGTGGTAGTGTGATGGTGTGGGGATGCTTTGCTGCTTCAGGGCCAGGGCGACTTGCAATAATTGAGGGAAACATGAATTTTGCTCTCTACTAGACAATCCTAAAGCAGAGCGTCCAGTCATCAGTCTGTGAGTTTAAGCTCAAGCTGATTATGCAGCAAGACAATGATCCAAAGCATAGGAGTAAGTCCACCTATGAATGGCTCAAAAGAAGCAAAGTTTAAGTTTTGGAATGGCCTAGTCAAAGTCATGACTTGAACCCGATTGAGATGCTGTGGCAGGACCATAAACGGGCAATTCATGCTTGAAAACCCTCCAATATGGCTGCAGTTCTGCAAAGAAGAGTGGGCCAAAATTCCACCACAGTGTTGTGAAAGACTGATCTCCAGTTATCAGAAGCGTTTGGTTGCAGTTTTTGCTGCTAAAGGTGGCACAACCAGCTAATAAGTTTAAGGGGGCAGTTAGTTTTTCACATGGGTGATATAGGTGATGGATAACTTTTTTGCTTCAGTAATTAAAAAAACTGTATTTTGTGTTTACTCAGGTTGCCTTTGTTTTATGTTATATCTCGTTTGAAGATCTAAAACAATTTATTATGAAAAATACACAAAAACAGAAGAAATCAGGATGGGGCAAATACTTTTCCACAGCACTTGTATGTCAAAACAAACAAGAACAATCCCTTATTCACACATAGGATGTAAATGTCAGAATTTCCAATAGTTGTTGACAAATATGCGTTTTTCAGTAGCCGATCTAGACAGCAGGGTGCAGGGCTCCAGACTAAAAAAATTACTTAGAAGCCATTGGCTCCTAAAGTGAAACATTAAGGTGCCAAATGGCTGTTTATCGAGCAAATCACAGAATTGCTCGATTTAGATTGCTGTTCAGAAACAAAATAGAAAGCCCAAGAAAAGGAACTGCTGATAACCCATTAATCGGAGGTTTAATAAACAGTATATATAGTTGAGAAGATCAGTTTGCATTCCTCTTTTGTCTCATAAATGTTTACACCCCTTTCGGTAGTTATTATGTTAGTGTAATCTTGAGTTGAAGTGGTAAACCTATTTGGCTTGCTGTCCATATACTGGAGGGCTCGGAGCTCGAGTCTCGACTCGAGTCCTGATTATCCCCCCGGACTTTACTTATTTAGATAAATAATGAATCTAGAGAATATGTGGAGATGGGGTGGAGGTGGGATGTCAGGAGAGTTGTCACAGGAAGCAGTTAAGCAGCGGCTTATAAATGCCTACTCACGGGCTGTGATTTGTCAGATTAAAATTAACATACTCCTCCTGAACTCTGTTAATTAACTCCATTTTAGTAGTTGGTATGTTAATGGAATCTTGTGTTGAAGTGGTAAACATATTTGGCTTGCTGTCCGTATAGTGGAGGGCTTGGAGCTTAAGACTCGACTAGTCTTGATTACCCCCCAAAAAAGGTGTTAAGGTGAAAGATCGGTACCATGACTATGGCAGGAAGTATTTAGGACAATGAGCCGGCAACAGTTCTATTTGGTAATTTGGCTTAACGAATACTTCTGAAAATTCGCATATGTTTGAAGGTGCGTTCTTGTACTATGGCTGGTCGAGAGGGGCTACACTGCGATTCGAATGGGAGACCACCACTCATCATAGAAGTGGATGGGCTCATGGCATTCGAACGGGGAAGGTGTGAACAAGAGTTGGCTCGTGCTGCGTTCGAAAGGGAGGGCTCACGCTGCGATTCGAACAGGAGACTGCTCTAAAGAGAGAGTGGTTTAGCTTGTGGTATTTGAATGGGTAAGTCCAGCATGCATTCAAATGGGGGTCCACTCTGCATCCGAAATGGAAAGGCCCATCCATTGCCTCGAAAGGGGGAGCCTGAGATACGAGGATGTGTATGAGCTCGTGCGGCATTTGATCGAAAGGGGCTACACTGCGATTCGAACGTGAGACCTCCACTAAGCATAGAAGTGGATGGGCTCATGACATCCGAACGGGGAAAGTGAGAACGAGAGTTGGCTCATTCTGTGTTCGAAAAGGAGGGCTCACACTGCGATTCGAATGGGAGACTGCTCTAAAGAGAGAGTGGTTTAGCTTGCGGCATTCAAACGGGTAAGCCCAGCATGCATCCAAACGTGGGTCCACTCTGCATCCAAATGGAAAAGTCCACTCAGTGCTTCGAACGGGAGAGCCCACTATACGTGTGAACATGGGTGGGCTCACGCAGCATTCGAACGGGAGGGCTCTTACTGCGATTTGAACTGGAGGACTCACATATACGCACACACGCACGTACATATACGCACGCACACCCGCGCATATACACACATACACATACGTACGTGTACACATATGCGTGCTTGCATGTAGGATGTTTCGAGACGACGGAGGGTGGTGACATGAGTGATAGAGACAGGTGATACTGATTGGGTGATTAGCAAATTAGTGATTGATGAGCTGTCCTGATGTGGAAACGATTGGATATGGTGTAGCTGTGATATGCGTATGAGGACCTGCGACCAAGAGATTGAATTTGTTGTTTGGCCAGGATGCCAGATTGGAGGAGGACTGATTTGAGGTGCTTTTGGAACTAGAATCTTGAAGCTGCATGGTTATTATCATTGACGAATAGCGGATCAAGAGGGTACTTAGATTGGTAAGGTTGGATGGGGGTGGACAAGTTGAAAATGTAAATCGAATGCCCCTTTTAACTTGATCTGTTTGCTTTGTTTAATGAAGAGTCTGATTGTTTTGTTTGTCTATAATTTGCAGGTCTGAGAAGGTGGGATGAATGTTGGGATCGAACTGTGTATTGACAGTGATTTCTGAGCAACGCAGAAAGCCGAAAAGGCTAGGATAAACATATCATCGAGTGTGCAAGCTGTGTTTACTGAATGGTAACCAAGGCGGAGGGTGGTTAGGCATTTGGTTAGAGGCATTCTGGTGCCCGAGCGTTTAATGAGCAGAAAAAATTTTGGGGTTATTGATTGCTGGGGCGGACTTGCTGAATATAATTTATGGAACGCTCAGATAGCCTTTGATAGTATCTGGTTAAATGCCTCTGAATTGGTTTATGAATGGTGAAATGGATAATATGCTGTAGTAGAACCATTATTAAGCGCAATATATATAGTCCCCCAAATTGGGTGAAGGAAACGCCAAATCCAGGTCTGACAGAGTGCTAGATTGTGGTAAACTGCATTGGAACAACAGGCTTTTGGAGGCAGCCTCACGTGAGGGCCTGCTCTGGGTGGAAGGTTTGGACGAAGGACCTTTATGCGGCTAAAGGGGGCTGTACCATTGATATTTGCTTCTAATCAGTCAGCTTATGGGGGCAGCCTCATGTAAGGGCTCGATCCGGGTGGAAGGTTTAGATTAAAGGACCTGTGTACGACCATAGGGAGTTGTACCATAGGTATACTGTCAGATCGGCTGGCTTGCGGAGGTAGCCTCACTCAATAGTCTGCCCAGAGACTGGGAAATATGGTGCTTTGAAAAGAACAGGAGGAGGTGGTGACTGCCACCTCTTGTAATGCTCTTTGCAGCTTCTGAGAAGCGAAGACAAACGGCTTCAGCAGAAGCATGGTAAAGCGCTGCCATGGATGTAGAGTAAGTGGGGCTCCTGCTGGAGTGGAGTTTAGAGTACTGCTGCAGTGGATTGAGTATTTGGGGGCATGGTAAAGGGGCTCCTGTGGGATCGCAGTGGTGTTTCCATTGCCGTAGATGCACATCTACATCTTAGGAATTGAAAGTGCCTGTGGAGAAAATAGAAATAACTCTGTGTACACACATTTGGCATGGGTTGGGCACTGCTGAGGCAGTGTCAGGTGGGATGCTGTTGCTGCGGTATCAAGTAGGGCACAAATGACTTTATTAGATTTATCAACACCTGTAAGGGAGGCAAAGGTTAGTTTGTACTTACCTGTAGGGCGAGCAAATGGTTAGTTAGGAATATGTTAATTTATTACCTTTATATACGTCTGTAAGGGAAGCAAAAGTTTAGTTAAGAATACAACTTTATTACATTTGTCATGGCACTACTGCGGCAGTATCAAAATGTGAAAGGGGTGCTGCTGTGGCATTATCGAGAGTATGCGGGTGATGCTTCGGCACTATCGGCACATTATCTGGTGGGGCACTGCAGCTGCAGTATCAAGTGGGGCGCACATGGTTTTATTACATTTATGCATGCCTGTAAGGAAACAAAAGTTATTTTGAAGGTTATATCAAGCTCTATTTATTATGTGTTGGGCTCGTTTTAACCATGAGCGAAGGAAATGCCAATGTGAAGGTTAATGGGAAATGCTAAAATGCTCTTAAGGTCACTGCACCACCACTGTGCTTGAACGGGAGAGCTCATACTGCATTCGAACGGGAGAACCTGTGGCCCAAATTGCATAGAGCCCACACTGCATTCGAATGGCGGGTGTCACAGAGTAGAGAACCTTGCCAAATTTTGGTTTGCGATGTGTATATATATTCATGAGCTACACCCCTAGATGTTTGATAAGAGGAAAACAGGTCCATGAATGCGGTGCTTGGACAGTTTGCAGGAATGACGCCGCAGTTGTGGCTCCTGTATGGCATGTTTGCACTACTTTGTGGTATCGGGGGAGTTTGGCGTATGGCCTGAAAGACGCCATGGTTGTGGCACCTGGACAGCCCATTTGTGCTGCTTAGGGATGTTTTGAGCCAGTGGTAGGAGCACCGAAGTTGTGCTTTCAAGCAACTTAAATGTTTGCCATCTTTAGCTCCTTGGAAGGTAACGGTGAAGTTTTGGAGTGATACCTAGATAGTGAAAGCAAGAGGAAAACCTGTGAACAGAGTAGAGAACCTTGCCAAATTTTGGTTTGCGATGTGTATATATATTCATGAGCTACACCCCTAGATGTTTGATAAGAGGAAAACAGGTCCATGAATGCGGTGCTTGGACAGTTTGCAGGAATGACGCCGCAGTTGTCAGTTGGAAGGGATTTTAGATGGACTCTCGTAGAGACCTGCTGGAAGTAATATTGGTGAAACCCTTGCTGATGCCACAATTTCAGGCTTTTCTGTAGAAACAACAAAATATTCATATTTAGGTGAAACTTGTACACATTTCACAACTCAAAGAAATCTGTGAAAAGTTAGATCCATGACCACTGGAGTGTGGGCTGCACTTGCACCAGTAGAGGGGTAACGTCAGGTTGCTAATGCTTATTTGAGGGGAAAACATGTGGACTGCTAATGCTTATTAGAGGGGAAAGCATGCAGTCGACATTTCAGGGACATGAGTCTAGAGAGAAGAGAAAAGAAATATTAGTAACATTTAGAAACAATGTGACCAACAGCATAAATTATCTAGGAATAAAGAGAGTTGCAGCTCTGCAATGCATACAGAAATGCAGGAGAAACGTGCTGGGAAATACATCTTAAATGTGAAAAAACAGCATAAAATGATCTAAGAAATAAAAGAGCTTTGGCTGTGTACTGCATACTGATATGCAGGAGTAATGGACTTGCAATCATGATTGAAGGATTCACTTGTGGTCATTCGCTCCTTAGGAGTATGACTCTCACCTGCTGTACAATATACGTCTTGCATAGGAAATGCATTGCATAGCAATTGGTGTGAACAGCATGAAATTATCTAGGACTAAAGAGAGTTGCAGCTCTGCACTGCGTATGGAAATGCAGGAGAAATGGATTGATTTGACTTGTGTGAAGTGTTTGTCCTGACGGGTGGAGGGAAAGTCATGTTATAGTGTGGAGATGAGTGGAAGTTTGTAGTAGTGCTTGCTTCGTGTTATCAGGACTGCGTGGCGAGGCGAGCTCGAATGCTGAGAGGAGGCGAGACATGTTGCAGGATGATTATGAATGAGTTTGGATGTGGCGCATCATCCGCCTCTTGCAGAGCCGAATTCGGCTCGTGTCTGTTTGGACGGAGGTTGTATATAACTGCAGTGTGCTGTGGAATGGTCAGAAATGGTTGTGCTAAAATGTCTGCGTTGGTTTGGAAAGAAGTTGTAAGTAGAGTATTGGTCGATTGGAAGGAGTTCCCAGTTGCATATTTGCCCCTGTGTTCAGAATGGAATACATCATGCTCCGAAGGGCACTTTGGAGGGAGAAACAATTGTGATATTCATGTTAGAAGATGATGAACAATCGCTGGATAGAGCACACCCTAAACGAGGGGGGTTCTCTCGCTTTCGAATAAAAATGGAACTGTAATGGATCTTGAATGGCATGAAGCCGGAACGGCGCCCGTTCACGGAGGCAGCTCACACGATGGATCATTCCAGGTGGAAAGTATAGATAAGAGAACATATGAGCAGTCGTGGAGAGCAGTTTCTTATGTATACAGAGCCAGAGCAGCCAGTTTGCGGAAGCAGCTTCACGCTATAAACTGCTTCGGTGAATGGAGTATAAAAAGAAAGACAGAGTAAAAAAATATAACACTTAACGTGGTAGCCGTCAATACTGCAAAAACAAATGAGCTACTGTGGCAGCTTCTGTTGAAAAACATCACTTTAGAACTACTAGTATCATGGCTTGGGCTGTTTCTAACATGCTATTGGTGAAACAAGGATATGTGTGTGTGTGTGTGTGAGAGAGAGAGAGAGAGAGAGAGAGAGAGAGAGATGGAGCGTGTGCCATCACCTGTTGCCGCTCTCAAACAGAGATGATGTAGTGTGTTGGTCAGCTTTCTGAAGATAATGTAATTTTGGTGAAATTCATCCTATTTTCTCAGTGGAAAAATAGCCGTCCAAGCGGGGTATTCCTCCCTAGCGAGTCATTCACTATAGAAACTGCAATCTCTTCCACCATTTTTAACAGTATTTCCTCTCCAATGTGGAAACTCCGGTAAGAGGTAAGCGCCTTGAGTTTGTGTAATTATTCAGTCTGTTGTGTCTCTCAGCTGTGATGAGCCTTAATGCAGAAGTTGTTCGTTTAAAGCTATTTCCTAGTTTTAGTAGTGTAGTAGTAATATGAGCAATCACAGAGTGCTGTTAAATGTAAACACTGACTGACGCTGACTCACTTCACGTCACCAGCTGGCTCATATTACACACAAAAATAGTCTTTTGCCTCCACCTGCTGGCTAAAATATGTAATGCCACAAAATTAAATGTAAAGAGACAGATAGCTCTAAACACATCTGCACTGCTCTTACACTTTAGTTTAGAACAGCATGAACACAAGCGGAGTGATTCACACAGTGGAGCGTCCAAGTGCTGATGGTGTGAGACCATCAGTACTCATGGAACGTCTCTCGTCCAGTCAGATTCGAGGACCGGAACTACCTGTTGTGTATATATATATATATATATATATATATATATATATATATATACGGTGATGTGAAAAAGTGTTTGCCCCCTTCCTGATTTCTTATTTTTTTGCATGTTTGTCACACTTAAATGTTTCAGATCATCAAACAAGTTTAAATATTAGTCAAAGATAACACAAGTAAACACAAAATGCAGTTTTTAAATGAAGGTTGTTATTATTAAGGGAAAACAAAATCCAAACCTACATGCCCCTGTGTGAAAAAGTGTTTGCCCCACCTGTTAAAACATAACTTAACTGTGGTTTATCACACCTGAGTTCAATTTCTCTAGCCACACCCAGGCCTGATTACTGCCACACCTGTTCTCAATCAAGAAATCACTTAAATAGGACCTGCCTGACAAAGTGAAGTAGACCAAAAGATCTTCAAAAGCTAGACATCATGCCGAGATCCAAAGAAATTCAGGAACAAATGAGAAAGAAAGTAATTGAGATCTGTCAGTCTGGAAAAGGTTATAAAGCCATTTCTAAAGCTTTGGGACTCCAGAGAACCACAGTGACAGCCATTATCCACAAATGGTGAAAACATGGAACAGTGGTGAACCTTCCCAGGAGTGGCCGGCTGACCAAAATTACCCCAAGAGCGCAGCGACGACTCATCCAAGAGGTCACAAAAGACCCCACAACAACATCCAAAGAACTGCAGGCCTCACTTGCCTCAGTTAAGGTCAGTGTTCATGACTCCACCATAAGAAAGGGACTGGGCAAAAATGGCCTGCATGGCAGAGTTCCAAGACGAAAACCACTGCTGAGCAAAAAGAACATTAAGGCTCGTCTCATTTTTGCCAGAAAACATCTTGATGATCCCCAAGACTTTTGGGAAAATACTCTGTGGACTGACGAGACAAAAGTTGAACTTTTTGGAAGGTGTGTGTCCCATTACATCTGGCGTAAAAGTAACACCGCATTTCAGAAAAAGAACATCATACCAACAGTAAAATATGGTGGTGGTAGTGTGATGGTCTGGGGCTGTTTTGCTGCTTCAGGACCTGGAAGACTTGCTGTGATAAATGGAACCATGAATTCTGCTGTCTGCCAAAAAAATCCTGAAGGAGAATGTCCGGCCATCTGTTCGTGACCTCAAGCTGAAGCGAACTTGGGTTCTGCAGCAGGACAATGATCCAAAACACACCAGCAAGTCCACCTCTGAATGGCTGAAGAAAAACAAAATGAAGACTTTGGAGTGGCCTAGTCAAAGTCCTGACCTGAATCCTATTGAGATGCTGTGGCATGACCTTAAAAAGGCAGTTCATGCTCGAAAACCCTCCAATGTGGCTGAATTACAACAATTCTGCAAAGATGAGTGGGCCAAAATACCTCCACAGCGCTGTAAAAGACTCATTGCAAGTTATCGCAAACGCTTGATTGCAGTTGTTGCTGCTAAGGGTGGCCCAACCAGTTATTAGGTTTAGGGGGCAATCACTTTTTCACACAGGGCCATGTAGGTTTGGATTTTGTTTTCCCTTAATAATAACAACCTTCATTTAAAAACTGCATTTTGTGTTTACTTGTGTTATCTTTGACTAATATTTAAAGTTGTTTGATGATCTGAAACATTTAAGTGTGACAAACATGCAAAAAAATAAGAAATCAGGAAGGGGGCAAACACTTTTTCACACCACTGTATATATATATATATATATATATATATATATATATACACAATACACGTATGTCATGTGTATTTTGTTGATTCATGTCTTTTATTTTGAAAAGTTTAGTTCCTGTTCCCTTGTCATGTGATTTCATGTTTTCCCTCCATGTTCATGTGTCATGTTTTCATTGGTTTATTAGTTAATTGTCTTGTTAGCTTGTTATCAGTTCTGTCTGTTCATTGGTTCTTGTTCTCCCATGTCTTGTATTTAAGTCCTCATGTTTTCCATTGTCCCTTGTCAAGTATTGAATATGTATGTGCATAGTCAAGTCATGTTTATGTTTCACGTTTGTAGTTAGAGTTACTGGTTATCACGTTTGTAAATAAACTGCACTTGGGTTCTTCATCTTCACGTTGTCATCATCATTGCCAGTGCCAGCATTGTTACAATATATAAAATTAATTGTTTTACAATATTGCTGTAGTCTCTTTACTGTTACTGGATGGCCCAGACACAGAGACTACAAGAGTGCAAATTGAATGAAATCCCAGATGCAGATTATTGTGCTACTCCAATCCCAATCAATAATTACCAGAAGAAAAAAAAGTGGTACACAATATGGGAATTTTAATTATACACATATACTCTTAAATACACATGGGACTCTTATTTTGAAATGTCTGTGCTCCCAGTTGTGAGCTCAGTGACAGCTGATTCACTGAGAAAGTGAATCTGATTCAAACTGCTAATCTGAACTCCAGCCCTCAGTTCTTTTCGGGTAATTAATTAAAAGACCCGGTTCGAAAGAGTCATTTGTTCACGACTCTTTTGCGCTGGTTTTGTTGTTGCGTGCATTGCAGCGAGCTCGTTATGAAAAGCGGGTGAAAAGCGGCATAAGACACACTGGTGCACGCTCTAAAGATGTATTCAATAACTCACAAGATGATATCTGACGAAAACGCATATGAACACACACAACCCGACTGTCACCAGTGGTGACTAGATTTTAAATTATTGTCGCAATCAATTATAATTCGCATTTGCGACCATTTTAGACGCAGTCTGGAGGCCTGAGGGTGGTCGGTGAATGTTGCACATTATAATGCTGATTTATAAACTCACCAGCCATTAGGTACACCTGTACATCTACTTAATCATGCGATTAGCAAATCAGCCAATCATGTGGCAGCAATGTAATGTATAAAATCATGCAGATATGGGTCAGGAGCTTCAGTTAATGTTCACATCAACCATCAGAATAGGGAAAAATGTGATCTCAGTGATTTGGACCGTAGCATGATTGTTGGTGCCAGACGGGCTGGTTTGAGTATTTCTGTAACTACTGATCTCCTGGGATTTTCACGCACAACAGTTTAGGGTGTAAAGAGAATAGTGCGAAAAACAAAAAACATCTGCAGTTCTGTGGGTGAAAACGGATTGTTAATGACAGAGGTCAGAGGAGAATGGTCAGACTGGTTCAGGCTGACAGGAAGGTGACAGTAACCCAAATAAACATGCATTACAACAGTGCTATGCAGAAAAGCATTTCTGAATGTACAACATGTTAAACATTGAGGGGTATGGGCGACAGCAGCAGAAGACCCCTCTGGGTACCACTACTGTCAGAGTAGAACAGGAAACAGGCTGCAGTGGGCACAGGCTCACCAGAACTGGACAGTAGACGGTTGGAAAAACATTGTCTGGTCTGACAAATCTGGATTTCTGCTGAGGTACACAAATGGTAGGCCCAGTGCAGACTCAGTTTTCTGAGAAGTGGAACCCAATGTGGTCTTCTGCTATTGTTGTCCATCCGCCTCAAGGGTTGATATGTTGTGCATTATGAGATGCTACTCTGCTCAATTGTACAGAGGGGTTATCTGAGTTACTCTGCTCTCTAATTATCACTGCTTTCTAATACTATTTTTATTTAATTTTGACTCAACCGTAAATTGTGTACATTTTTAAGTATTGGGAAACCTGTTTGGAAACATTAAATATTTTTCCAAATTCCATTTAGTGCCACTATTTGTGCAGAAATTACACACTTCACTTTTCACAATGTTAATTGTTCAGTAAACCATATTAAAACCCTATTCAAATGTACATACATTTAAATATAAAAAAATATTCTAACATTTTCTAAATGATCATAATGGCATACTCTCTGTAAATGTTGTTGATTTGATTAACCTCAAGATACCTGTTTTGGTGTGCTCATAGTGGCTTTTTAAGTGTCTTTGGTCTGGTGAGAGTAGGCTTAGGCTGAAGAATCTGTCTTATACAGCTACTAGAGCTGCTTTCCTAAATGGAAATATTCCCAACAAAGCCACCATCACAAAAGCAGAAGAAAAAAAAGGCTAAGATAGTTTAGCCTCTTTCTGTCTGGCTGTTGGCTCCATTGTGCCCTGTTTCTATTCATCACAAAGTTCTGAATGTATTTCAGACACTTTCAACTATTGCCAACCATTTCGTCTTGTATTTTGACTTCAGATTTCCTGATGTGTTTATTTGTGCGCCTCTGTTTATTAATCGTGTGTATTTGCATGTATGTTTTTGTGCGATTACATGTGCTTGGGAGTGTGTATGTGTTTGTGTTAGCTGGAAAATAACCAGCACACTCCTGTCATCGTGTCTTATCCCGCAGTAACCCCCTGCATGAGTGTGTGATGTCAGGCCGCAGAGTTCCTGGCAGAGAGTGTGCGTCAGGGCCTCTCTGCTGCTGTGAGTCAGAGACAAGATGAATGTGGACTTTGCAGGGAAAAGCCCTGGAGGAGTTATGCTAACCAACAAAAACCGAGCAATGTTTCGTTTTCTCTCTGGCTTGTAGAGCTGCAAGTGTGTGGCCAGTTGTCATAACATTAGAGTGCATGGCTAGTCTAAAGATGAGCCGATTAAGTAAAAATTAACTTAAGGTAACTAGTTTATACATTTTCCATTGCTATCTGCTGTTACTTCCTGAAGCCTTTTGTGTATTGATCTAGAAAGACAAGGCGCAGGTGATACGGTCCAGAGATTGTGCTTTCTTTCCGTTTCACTGGAATTGAATTATGCTTTCAAGTTTCAGCTGTTGTTATACTGTAGTTTATTGGTTCTTGTGTATTTCTCATATCCGTTCACAACTGTGTTCACAGACAGCAGAAATAATTAGGTGGTTCACATGATAATGTTAGCAAAATCTGCTATGACCACTTAATGAATTAAAGGAATATTCCAGGTTCAATACAATTTAAGCTCAGTCAGCAGCATTTGTGGCATAATGTTGATTACCACAAAAATTCATTTCGACACGTCCCTTCTTTTCTTAAAAAAGTTTTTTTGAGGTAATAGTGAGGCACTTACAATGGAAGTGAATGTGGCCCATTTTTAGAGGGTTTAAAGGCACAAATATGAAGCTTATAGTTTTATAAAAGCACTTTCATTAATTCCTCTGTTAAAACATATGTATTATTTGAGCTGTAAAGTTGTTTAAATTGTAATTTTTATGGTTGTTTTAGGGTGTGTTGACATCACATCGTCATGGAAATGAAGTTGTAAAATTGGCTATAACTTTACACAGAAAAGGTTAGTAAGTGATTTTATCACACAAAAATCTTGTTAACACGCATATTGTTTACATCTTGTGGCTATACTTTTGAAAAAGCCATATAGCCACTTCCATTGTAAGTGCCACACTATAACCCAGATTTTTGCTCAAAATACATTTTTGGGGTAATCAATATTACGCCACAAATGCTGTCGACTGAGTTTAACTAAGTTGAATTGAACCCGGAATATTCCTTAATATTTTTCAAAATCAGCAACTCATAAATACAGCTGCAGATTCTTTTTTATGTGGGGTGAATTAGGATAATCTGATACATTGGGTAATATGGGATAATTTGTAATTTTTTTGCTCCATTAAAAAGTCTGTAGTAATATTAACATATTCTAGCTGGGTTGTCATGTGATTGAGGTCTTATTTACTGGTCTGAAGTTTTGGGGTGACAATCACAGTATGAAGTGCAAAACAATGTTAATTGATCTATTTGAGATGATGTAATATGGAATCTACTAAGAGATCTTCTGGGAAGCAAATATGACTAATCTCAAACGTTGAAATTTTTTATCTAATTATTTTCTGACGTCCCTCCACAGTCAGTACATTTGCATGCCCTTTAAAAGTCTGATTTTAGTCAAACTAAAAGAATAATTTGTCTTTATAAAATGTCATGTAAACGCTTTAGCCCGACTGAAATCGTAGCAGACCGATTTTTGTGAAGTTGGACTAACAGACCTAGATAATGCAATTGTAGCTCAGCTTCTTTCAGCATGTATAGCCTACATGTTAATCGGACCACAGTTATGCATTTCAATTATACTTTATGTCATGTACACTTGGACAGACAGATGAAGACTATAGCTCGACTACACAATATCCCGCTGTAGCTCGATTATAACTGCGCATGTAAACATACTGATTGTGTTCACACTAAATTCTCAGAATTTTTTGAGGATGTCTGATTCCTTTTATCTAATCCATTTTCTATTGTTCTCTCCCTTTCTGTCAGCCATGGCCAAGTGTGTCCAACCTTGCTAAAGACTTCATCGACCGTGTCCTCACGGTGGATCCTAGTGAACGTCTCACTGCGGGTCAGGCACTTAAACACCCTTGGATTGTCAGCATGGCTGCTTCTTCCTCCATGAAGAACCTGCAGCGGTCCATTTCCCAGAACCTCCTGAAGAGAGCGTCATCACGTTGCCACAGCACCAAATCAGCCCAGTCCACTCGCTCCAGTCGCTCCACAAAGTCGAGCAAGGCACGTCGTGTTCGCGAGAAAGAGCTGAGAGAACTCAATCGCCGTTACCAGCAACAATGTAATGGTTGAGGGCAACTGCAAGCCATGCAATGACAAACCAGACTACATGTGCCCTACAAGTCCAGATGAGAACATTGGAGAGAGCAGAACAATATTGTGCCTTGACTCAGATGTCAACTTCCTACGCCATCAAGTCTGAGCCAATTAGCAGAAAACCTCCTAAAATTTTATCAATTTTCTATTTTTCTGCTGTTTCTCTCTTGTATTACCTTTTATGTGAGTGTTTTATTTATTTATTGTTGGTTGTATGTTCATTATTACGTTGTCTCATTGCCTTTTACCTGATTGTATCTGTTGAACAGGATTTTACAAAGTTGCTGGAAGGACTTATCTTGTTGGCTGTTCTTCCTGATTTTGCTGGGAATTATCCGTTACAGTACCCACATAGTTGATTGCTCTTCTAAAGGGGAAATGTGCTGTTTATTCATTATTAGCAACAAATCAAATAGCCTAGTGATAATTAAATGTGCCTTAACATCATTTTTTAACACAAGGAAAGGTAAGAATCATACTGTTGGTAACAGACATTATTCACAGCAGTGTCATCTTTGATTTTTGACGGGAATGACAACGACGCTGTGAGGGATAGACGTACTGTCTCTTCAATGGGCTGTATTGAAGTTTAAAGTGTTTTTGGATCATTCCGTGGACAAAACATTGAACAAAAAAATATTTCCAAGAACACTTAAAAATTTCCAGACAACATAAGTTGTGGAAAATCAGATGTGATCAAGGAGCTTTTTACAGCTTTATACCGTTCGTGACATCAAAGAGGTGGTAAGTCTATCATTTACAGCCTCGTTGTCATTCCATTAAACTTCAAAGATGCCGCTAGCGTGAATAAGGATGATTGCTTTGAAGTAAGTAACCACACAGACCACATTTATAATGATACACACATGGCAATCTGGATATCAGGACTATGAACCTGGATGGCTAATTCAAGAATATCATTGTGAGCTCTAAGTTCTACTTTGTCCAATAAGTTTAGTGTTTAGCTATAGGGGCTTCAACTATTGCATCCAGTCTCTAACTAGCTTTAGCTGCAACCCTGGTATGGATGCTGATGTTAATTATATCAACTGTTCATATCTATCGGAAAATATGCAAATAGACAAAAACTGTAGTGAAATAGTTGACTTTAAAGGGATATTTCTCCCCAAAATTAATCATTATTCACTCAGCGTCATGTTGTTGTTCCAAACCCACATGACTTATTCTTCTGTGGAACACAACAGTTAGACAAAATGTTAGTCTCAGTCACCATTTCCTTTAATTGCATCTTTTCATTTTATTTTATTCTTTTCATACAAAGAAGGTGCATGGTTCCATCATTCTGTTAATTTGTTGTGTTCCATGGAAGAAACAAAGTCATATGGGTTTGGAACAACATGAAGGTGAGTAAATTATGACATAATTTTCATTTTTTCATCTCATCAAGTTTGTTAGAAAAATGATGGCAGTTGTGCTCTTTGAAGGATGATTCTTGGCTAATACTGTTGGATTTGTCGTGACATACATTCTAGTAATTAATCATACTAACCGATATTGATCACTCTCAGAGTGGTTGAAAGTTGGAAGCCCTATCGTTAAATCCTACTTTTGGTTACTTTCTCTGTCCCCAGCTGTTGCTCCTTGAGCAAGGCACTGAACCACCATGTAGGCCTTTTGGCAGCCTTTTCACTCTTAGCCCGCTTTGTCAGAAAAGAGAAAATATGCCAAAGAAATTCTCACAAGGAACTTTTGAGATCGGACTTGTGATTCCTTGTAAAAAAGAATTACTGTTAAAACTGTGATGATATGAAGCCTTCTTAAATTAAATGTTTTTAAATATGTTCTTTATGTCATTTTATAAAATCCTATATAAAAAATGAAAGGAAAAATCATTCTGTGTATTTGCATTGTGTCCTGTTTCACAGTTATCCTTGAATATGTTTTAAAATTGATGCAAAATTTTTAAAGATTCTTTGGGAAAAAATGGCACTATTACATTGGTTTTGGATACTTTATTTCAATGACAGTATTTGACAAAAGAAATACTTTTATTTTTGCTTTCTTCCAAATTGTCACACTTCTAAGCTTGTCTAATAGTCTCAAATATATATTTTTCTCCATTTGCTTAGATTTATTAGTTAAATTTAACACGCTCGGTGTCAAAGTCTAAAGCTAATTAAAAATGACTAGAGATTTTCTGGGTTCAATACAAGTTAAGTTCAATCGTCAGCATTTGTGCCATAATGTTGAATACAACAAAAAGTAATTTAGACTCGTCCCTCTTCTTTAAAAAAAAAAAAAAAAAATCTGGGTTACAGTGATGCACTTACAATGTAAGTAAATGTGGCGTACATTTTTGGGGGGGTTAAAAGCAGAAATGTGAAGCTTATAATTTTATAAAAGCACTTACATTCATTTTTCTGTTAAAACTTGTGTATTATTTGAGCTTTAAAGTGTTTTAGGGTTTAGGGCATTGCATTGTCATGGCAACAAAGGTATAAAATTAGATAAACTTTACACAAAAGATTAGTAATCAATTTTATCACCCTAAAATCATGTTAACATGCATATTATTTACATTTTTTGGCTATACTTTTTAAAAAGTAATTATTTAATGTTTACAGATTGGCCCCATTCACTTCCATTGTAAATGCCTCAATGTTATCGAGCATTTTTGCTTTGTCTAAAGCAAAGATAAGAGGGACAAGTTGAAATTATTTTTGTGGTAATAAACATCAACCACAAATGGTGTCGATTGAGTTTAATTTCAATTTCAACTGAACCCAGAATATTGCTTTAACATTTCAGAAAATGTTGCTTAAGGGGTCATTTGAAAGTGGCAAGTCAGCCATACAGTATTTTTTATTTTATTTTTTATTTTAATTAAATAGAATCCACTAAAAAGATTTTATAAATCTCAAAAATGACAACAACAAAAAAGAAGAAAAACTTTATTCCATAATTAAATGTTTTGGAAGGGCTTCTTTATCCCAAATAGTTTTTCTCAAGAAAAGAGCTATTTTGTATGTGCATTTTATAATTTTAATTTATCTGATATGCTAGTAAGTAAAATTGAGACTAGTAGTGCTCGGAAAAGTGCAAAAAATATTTTTATTAAGTGGATCAACAACATGCATGTAAAAATTGTGTGTTTGTAGCCATTAAACTAATACTGCAACTGTTGCCTCTTGAATGGAAATGTTTTGTATGTTTGTTTGTTTTTTCTTCTTTTTTAATGAAGAATAATGATATTTTTCCACATTATTCAAAAAAGTGAAATCAATAATATTTTATAAAATTATGCAATTAAAGAATCTAAGAAACAAATTTCTTGCCATGCCCATTGTACTTCATTTGCTCCATCATCTTTGCTAATCTGTACAATTCAGAATGTGAAGGCTTCTTATTCTTAAAACTCAGCCAGAGGTTTGTATGTCAGGCCTTCTCACCTGTAATAACCTCATAGCGTGAAAAACCATGATTTGTTTTCTTGTAGTAAGGATTAGACACAAAACATGGTAATCACATGGTAAACATGGAGTCATTGTAATCACTATTATTTTTGTAAAGAAAATGTTGTCACACTATACATTTTTCAGCTATCCCTCCTGCTTGTAAAGCCAGACTCCAAATAGTGACAGTAAATGTAATGTTGTCCAATGGCCTAATATCAACATAACCTGCATAACATGTTTATTACACATATTATACTATATGATGTCGTATGATAGTATAAATAGATAACTTTGTAATATGACATGTTAAGTGTTAAATTAAGGGCACATATTACCACAAACATTTTGACAGCCCTGTGCAAAACATAAATAAAATAAACATAATAAAAAGATCTAAATCCCTGATTAATATTTCTGTTATAAGCAATAATTCTATTATATAGCGGTAACAATCTTGGGGGAAAAAAAGAAAAAAGTACTAGACCAGTAGAATTTTACTTCGACTGCAACGGACTTTTATTTTGAAAACTAGAAGAAGAAAAAAAATGCGCCATAAATTTTTGTATCTGGCTTCACCTATGATCACAGATGCAGGCAGGTCTGTTATTATCTTCCGTTGTTTTTTTTTGTTTTGTTTTTTAAATAATCTGACAGTTTTACGTCGTTTCACAGTACGTTCCACTTCATTTATAATTTCATAAAAAATGTTTGCACGCCTACAGCATTTACATCATTTTCACTGTCAATTTTACGACTTATAACAGTCTGAGACACTGGACAATCAATGAGTAGCACAGTACCTTCTATGAATGTGACTGAAGATCAGCAGATGCATGTCATGTAGCAGTTTTCCCATAGTGAATTCTACCTCTAACAAATGTGTCTCATTCTCCCCTACTTACTATTTTATTTTTTTATCTACTTTCTCACAGGTTAACCATGCAGTCTGTCTCATACCTAGTTCAATATGTTACTCCATCCTGTAAGGTCTAGAGGGTTTATGGGATAAGATAACGTATGATTACACAGTCATGGAGTCTCGGGGTGAGAGAGAAAGCTTGTCCAGTAGAGGCACTGGCAGGAGACTTTCAGTGACAAAGAAAAACACCCAGAGAGCCAGTACAATTAAAGAGAAATCAAACAATGGGAGCAGGGCCGCGTCTATAACTTCATTTTTCAGGAATACACCGCCATGTAAACTGGCCTGCCCTCTGTGTGGCAAACTTGTTCCTCGTTACAAGATTAATGAACATATAGACTCACAGTGCCAGAAGTTTCTTCGAGACGATCATGAAGATGCATTCATTGATGACAAGCAGGAGAAAATCACCAAAACACCCTTTGATGGTGCGGTAACTCAAAATGAAGGGAAAGAGAAAAGCACAGAAAAGAAAGATGCTGAAACTAGTCCTTATTTTAAAAAGAGCTGTGTGCCGAGGCAAGATTCAGCTGAAACATATGCACAAACTAAATCAGTTAAGACAATTGGTCTTGGAAACTTGTCCTCAAAACTCTCAAGAAGAGCACTTAGGCTCTCAGGCGACACTGAGATGGATCGAGAGGCAAATAATGGGGAGTTAAGCAGTTCGCAGAAAGAAAACTTTGCTTTTGAATCCAGAGCCTGTATCATGGATACAGATAACACATTATCAGTTGAACAAGCAGCTTCAACCCACCTTCAAGTGAAAAACATTCTGGCAGAATCATCAAGCAGCAGCACTGCCACACAGTCAGCGAAATCTCCATCCTTATCCAGGGTACTGAAGAGGAAGTCAGAGGATGTTCCTGAAAGTGACACATACACTACAGAAACCATACACAAGAAAAGTAGGCATTTTCCAAATAAAAGTGAAAGACAGACAACAAATGTCAGCTCAAATCAGACTGAGTCCTCGTCTCGTGTCAATGATGTTCCATCATCAGAGACTCCAACCAAAAAAGAGACCACACATGAAGACATTGAGAGGGAGTCGAGTACTACACCAGGTGATGAACCCAAAATGCTTGAGACAGCCAGTGAGGGATCAGAGCGCCAAAGCACCGGACGACCGTATTACCTGCAGAACTTTCTGACTGTCCTCGAGGCGGTGTTGGAGAATGAGGATGATAGGACACTCTTTAATGAGGATGACTTTTCAGCCATTCGCACTTTTCAACAGCTTTCAGGTAGAGGATACACCTTGGGAAAAAATCACAAAAAAGTCTTTCACCCTTTAAAAAATTGTTTTAGTTCTACTCTTGCATGTAACAATTTCTATTTCTATTTCAAGGGTTCACAACCCTTGTAATTTTGTAATTTTAGCCCAACTCCTTTGAACTAAATTATTCCCATGAAGTTCCCTGTAAAATGTATGTAAAAAAAAAAAAAAATTGTTATAATGAATTTTAAAATATATTCACATGTTGTTATGAAAAAGAAATAAAACAACAAACTTAATATTTTTATTAAGATCAAGCAAATGTTAAACATTTTTTTATAATTAATTAAAGCATAATTAATTTTTTGCATTTATATCACAATCTCATGTCAACACTCTGCAGTTCCATTACAAAAATTTACTTCTTTTTTTCTTTTCAAAATCATTTGAAAATGTAGGTCATCTGTACGTATGAAGTGTTTTGAGGATCGGTGATGCAGTTCTCCGCAATTTAAACTAAATGAGCTTCAGGCAGGCATCATATGTAAGGCAATATTCAGTCAAACGCTGTCTACCTTCCTTTCTCTCTTGTAGCACCTGGTCAAATGCTTTACGTACGTCTTTTTCAAAGGAAGCTGAAATGGCTTCAAGTCTGTAAAGTGGAATACACTGAGATCAGCTCTGACCTCAGAACTGTCATTCATGAGCTGGTTGCTTGTGGCTTCTTACAAACCGGTTAGTGGTGTGATTTGACAACACATCTGATTTGTCAACCCTGATTTGTTAAGAGTTTAGTGTTACATTATAACTATGAATAAGATTAAAATGAAATTTTAAGAGCATACCAGGCCACAAAACTCAACTTCCTTCCTTTGACAGAATCAGAGCTTCATGACATCCAGGAAGTTTTGGATCTGCTGCCTGCTCCAGAGCTCAGAAACCTGGCCAAAACATTTCACCTTGGGCGTGGAGGAAATGGCACTCAGAAACAACAGTTGGTAGAGGGACTTCTCCAGCTGGGGAGACAGCGATCGCTCTTTGCTGGTCAAAACAACACGGCTGCCATCATTCTCAAGAGGTGAGATGTGTAAGCTACCTGCACCACCAGTACACATACCCCAGTGGAGAGGTGTTGGCCAAAGATTTGCACTTGTAATGGAGGAGATTTTCAAAAAAGCAAAAATTACCATTGTGAGCAATGTGAACAGTATACTAAAAATAAGTCAGTTTTAACATTAACTTTGTGTTGCTTGACTTGCTTCTATCTGCTCCTCCAGGGCCAAACAGGTTGCAGGCTCCTGTGTGCGTCTGTGCCGCAAATCGCGTGCTGTGTTTTCCCGTGTCCTGCTCCTCTTCTCCATCACATACACTTTGGAGGAAGAGGAGATGGCTGCTGGTCAGGGGCAGCTCTACACCATTCTGCTGGTCAACTCTGGCCGCCTTGCTTTCCCAGACTATACCGTGCATCGCTCAGCCAGACTGTTTCAGGACAGGGATGACCTCATCAGGTCACTTTAAATGTTTTATATGTATACAGTGAAATTTTGACTAAAGGTGAATCTCATGAATGTAAATCCTGGTCACATGTATCCCAAAATAAAAAAATATATAGTTTGCATAAAGAAAATGAAATGATTTTTTTTTTTTTTGCATTATTTGTGACATGATACATCCATATTTTAAATACATTTTCATTACCATTTAGATGTTTAAGTTGAGTTGGACAAGTTGTTTTTTTGTTTTTTTGTAATTTCCATTTTCAATGGTGATTTTTATTAGATTCGCAGAACATAGTACAAATACTATCATGATGAATAAATACTTTACGGTTTAAATATAATAGAAATATAATTATAAATACATTTATTTGTGTTACAGCTATGAGAATGCAATTTTTTGCATGCTTAATTGGCATGAAAAAAATGCCACAAATGCTTGATTTTCTTTCTTTTGATTTTGGGGTTAAATATGACTCGAACATACAGTATTCTTGACAGGTTTTTTGAGATTCACTCTTAAAGCTTTCATTTGAAAATGAGATTTTTTATTATTTTCTATAAAAGTGATTGTTGGCTTTGCCATTTTTTGTAAACTATTTCATTCTGCCCACATTCTTCTTTACAGGTATGAGACGGCAATGCGTAGGTTGCAGGAGGTGATCACTGCAATGCAGACAGGCTGTTGGCAGGACGCCCATGACCTCTATACTGCAGCAAAGGCCACCTGGCAGGAGATTAAACACACCTGTGACCTAAGGTTTGAACTAAACCATGAAAATGTACCTTTCATGTATATTTTAGTTTTTTCTATAAATGGATTTATAATAATCTGCTTCAATGTGTCTGTCTAGAGATCAAGAGGAGCTGCCTGTTTTTCTTCGTTGTTTCACTGTTGGCTGGACTTACACTCGTATAGTGTCTCGAGGAGTTGAGATTTTACAGCGCCTTCGCCGCTATGAGGTAGGTCGATACGCATATACTTATGCACAACTGTAACATGGAGCACTGAGTAAGTCTTCTGCAGAATGAACATTTTAAATGACAGTTTTGTAATAACACAGCAAAATCCGAAGAATTAATTATGCTATTGTATAACATACCATTTTATCCTTTATATCGATTTTACATGAGTGCATTTAATCATTATCTTTGCTATGTAGGATGCGGTGGAGGAGCTCAGGAATCTTTTGTCTCAGTCAGTGTATTGTCCAGACAGTAGGGGGCGCTGGTGGGACAGACTTGCTCTCAATCTCCAACAGCATCTTAAACAACATGAGCAGGTACCATAGATATTACCTCATATAAATTGAACATAGATTAATATAAAGAGACACTGTCCATTGTTTTAGTGTTCCTTTATTTAGATGGGCATCCTTCAAATATTAAACGTTTGGTTGATTATAATTCCTGTATTAAGGCCATCTGTGCCATTCGGAATGGACTCAAGGACCCTTTGGTTCGAACAGGCCACCAGTTATCACTGCACCAGCGAGCTTCCCGAATGAAGGAATCTGCTAGCTTTAAGAAGTACCGTTTGCTGCTACGGGATTTGCCCACTGTGCACGTACAAGATGTCACTCATGTGAGTCTTTATGTTCCAGATAGTATGTGTGACGAGTGTTTTGTATTGCATTATTATTATATTGTGGTCATAATTACTAAATAGTTGTTAGTAATATAGTATCATGGAAATGTGATGGACAAGTGTTTAAATGTAGAATTCTGAAAGACCCCATGAAATCACTTGATGAGCCAAGTTTTCTTTTCTGTGTTCCTTTTTTAAGTAGCCAGTAGTCTTTAGTTACATCACAAGGGTTCCCACGGATCCTTAAAAAGTCTTAAATTAAGTTTTCCAAAATTTAAGGTAATAAAAAGTCTTAAAAATCTTAAATGATACAACAAAAGTCTTAATTTTTATTTAAAGAGGTCTTAAATTTGGGGGCGGAAAGACAGGAATCGTGAGATGACCTAATATGATTATCAAAATTCAAAAGAATACGATTTAATTAAATAAATGCATGCACTGCGTCCTTCAAAGTGAAAACGCAGCACTGTATTTTCTCCAAGCACGCGGGGGCTTGTGAGTGTTTTCAGCTGTTGCAGAGCAGTTCGCAATCATTAGGCTATATTGGAAATTTATGATAAGCTATCACTAAAGATCAACTGTTGATGATGACGATGTAGTGTTGATGAAATATGACAATGTTTAGATTTAATTGTTTATATTGTAATACGTTGTAAAATACTGTAGGAGTGCACATTTTATATCCTTTATTTGTTTGAATGAGCAGCTGGAAGCAGTGAAGTGCAAAGATTTCAAAATAGAGTTCCCGGTGTATTTCAAAGTTAAAGTGCCTTTAAAAGTGCCCCCACATAAATTGCATCTGTTATTTAATTAAATTGGACTCTTGTAGCCTCTGTCTAGCCTCCCCATCACAGAACATTTAATATAGGCTACCAATTTAAAAAAAACTATTGGCAGACTAACTGGCTTTCTTTCAACACATTATCGGGTCAGCACAATCCAGTATCGGTCTACTTCTAATTTGTATTCATTTATATAATGCTACTTCAACCAATTTTAATGGGATGATAAATGGTCTGCACTTATATAGTGCCTTTTTTAACCTTAGCGGTTCTCCAAAGCGTTTTACACTGTCTCATTCACACACACACACACACACACACACATCAATGACAGCAGAGCTGTCATGCAAGGCACTAGCCTGCCATTGGGAGCAACTTGGGGTTCAGTGTCTTGCCCAAGGACACTTCGGCATGTGGAGTCATGTGGGCCGGGAATCGAACCACTAATCCTGCGATTAGCCGCTCTACCACCTGAGCCACAGCACAGCATGTTAAGGCCATGTTCAATGTGTGCCCCTGCCTGTTTAAGTAAGAGTCTGTGATGCATGATTTATTTTGAGATTGTTTTGGTATGGGGATACTGTCTTAATTGTATTTGTTCAGGTCTTTAAAAAGGTCTTAAAAGTCTTAAATTTCACAGCCATGAACCATGATTTGCTACTTGCTAGTCAGTTGCAGGTGGTATTATTAAGGCCCCTGCACACTCACAGTTAAATGACTTTTTCATTTCGCACTCAGTTGATTTTTTATTTATGACTGAAACATGGCTGAAATTGGGTGATTTTTCATCTCTTGGTGAACTTTCCCCCCCGGATTGTGCTTTTCTTAGCACTCCAAGGCTTTCTGGACGTGGTGGTGTTGCTACTGTTTTTAAAAACAACTTTAAAAGCACAAAATTACACACAGATGTGTATTCCAGTTTTGAGGTACAGCTAATGAGGATCGACATTGGGGGTCCTGTACTATGTGTACTGATATACAGGCCTCCTAAATTTAACAAGAACTTTATTCATCAATTTTCTGAGTTCCTCTCTAATTTTGTGTCTTGCTGTGATAGACTGTTGATTCTTGGGGACTTTAATATTCACCTTTGTTGTCCATCCAAACCTTTGATGAAAGATTTTTTTATGCCTCACTGAATCCCTGAAATTTTCACAGATAGTTTCTAGCCCGAATCACAATTTGGGGCATACACTAGATCTGCTGTTGTCACATGGTTTTCCTGTAACCAACCTGAGGGTAATTGCTGCTGCTATTTCAGACCATTTGCCAATTGTGTTTGAGTCTGTCTGTTCTTCTCCCACCCCTACTAGCTCACACCCTGTGAGCTATTCCCATTTCATTCACTCTTCCACTGCCAGTTTATTCTCAGGGTATTATCAAGCTAATTTTGCAGACGCTGTTTTTAACGGTATGGACACTGAAGAGATGGTGGATGTTTTTACTAAATCTTGTTCTGTTTCTTTAGACACTGTTGCTCCCCTTAAGCCTAGGAAAGGGATTGTGCATTGCCTTGGTTAAATGATAATACCCGTTTTCTCAGACAAGAGTGCCGTAAGGCTGAGCAAAAGTGGAAAAAAGATAAACTCTAGGTCTCATATGAATCACTAATTGCATGCTTAACCAGTTATCAAAGTTCATTGAAAGAGGCAAAGTCAAATTTCCTCTCCAAACTTATCACTGAAAATGCAAACAGGCCTAGAGTAATGTTTAAGACAATTGACTTGGTGCTAAATCCCCTATCAGTTCCTTGTCCTGTTCCTTCTCGGGAAACCTGAGAGAACTTTCTAAAACATTCTATTAAGCCATCAAAATTTGATCCCCCTATGATATGTTCACCAACTGGTTTGTTAACTTGTTTTCAACCAGTCACCTCTGCCCAGCTAGTTCATCTTGTTTCTAAGGCTAAATGTTCCAACTGTGAGACAGACGTTATTCCAGCTCGTCTTGTTAAGGAAGTTTTTGAAACCTTGAGCCCAGCTGTAACAGCTTTTATTAACAGCTCTCTAGTAAATGGCGTTGTACCTGCTAGTTTTAAACATGCTGTTGTTCACCATCTGCTTAAGAAACCTCATCTTGACCCATCTGTCCTCTGTTATTTTAGACCTATTTCTAAATTACATTTTATCTCAAAGCTCTTGGAGAGAGTTGTGTATTGTCAGTTGAATTCTTATCTTGGTGCGTTTAATATTTTAGATGCATTTAATTCTGGCTTCAGATCTTTGCACAGTACTGAAACTGAACTGCTGAAGGTCAGTAATGACCTGTTACAAGCACTCGATACTGGATCACATGTTGTGCTTGTCTTGTTGTATCTCAACGCTGCATTAGATACAATTGATTATAACATTCTGTTACGTCCTTTGGACAGTGTGGTGGCATTCAGGGTGTGGCCCTGCAGTGGTTGGCCTCCTACCTCAAAGTCAGAACTTTCTCAGTGACCATTGGTAATATATATATGCAGTAAATAAAGTGTAATTTGTAATGTTTACCTTTTGCATTCATAGTGCTAATGCGCTAACACGCTATACATGGCCATAATATGCACAAATTACACTCTGTTATTTAATTTATGATGGCACTGATACTACTGCAAAGATGGGTTTATAAAAGAGTGTTAATGGGCAGAATACTGGCAAAAGATGATGACATATCTTACTTTGGGCAGATGTGTGAATGGCTTTTGCTGAAGATGGCACATGAGTGTAGCAGCATATCAAACAATAGCATGAATAAGCACTTAAGCGTATTTGAGTAGATTTGATTCCTTTGTAGATTGATGAAACATTTGCATGACATTTTCTTGGAAAATGTCTCTATGCAAACAATCAGGTACATTTGCACTAGTTTGATAATAACTCATGTTGACTGATCTTGACTGACTGGAAGGGAATTAGTTGTCAGCCTCAATGTAGGTTGAGCTCCAGGTCACACCTACCAATGAAGTGGACCAATGGCAGTAAGGTGTTTAGCAGCCAGTAATCCGTTTTTCCTGAAAGCCCTGGTAAGCTGTTACGAACCACCGAAACAAACTCAAAAATACCTCTTTTTTAAAAAGATTTTATTCTAAATTACGTCACACTCGTTTGTTTCATCGATTTTGTATGAAGTGTGCTGAGGCCTTTAGGGCGAGGGGGAGGACACTAGCAGATAACTTCCAAGCCAATAGACACAAAAAAGTCACACAATTAAAATTTCTACAGAAAATGTAATAAAAAAAAAATTAAGTGATTTTCATTTCAAAGAAATGCAATACACAACATTGGTTTAACAGGGGTGTTTTTAACAGGTGACGATAAGAGGACAGCTCTTTCCTCATGAAGGTGGTATGGGCAAATCAGTGTTCCTCAGAGCAGCTGATGAGGACGAAGGCTCCAGAGAGGGAAGAGACACTATGGTCATGTGTTCTGTTGAGGATCTGGCTTTGGCACACTACAGAACACTTGGTTTTGATCAAGGTCTGGCATCACATTGTGTTCACTACCATATTAAAGGAAATTAAGGACATAGTTACATAGAATAAAATCTCAGTGTGGGTTCTGTAGCTTGTTGTATTCCACCAAGATTTTAATCAGTGGCTTTTCAGAATATGGTAGACTTTTTTATACTTTACATTTATATTGATGAAATGTTTTTCCTTTTTTAAGGTATTCATGGAGAAGGCTCTACATTTTCCACCTTGTTTGGACTCCTCATGTGGGACATCATCTTCATGGATGGGGTTCCTGATGTCTTCCGAAACCCCAATCAGGTACAAAATAATTAGAGAAGAAATTCTGTGCACTTGAAACATTTGGGGTCACACCTTATTGTTAATGCATTGCACAGATCAGTGATAGTTCAACTCCATGCCCTTTCCCAGACTTGTCCTTTGGATTTGCACACTGATTGTTTCTATGGTAACCGTCGGGAAGCCATTGAGGCTCGCGCTGAGATGTTGCGGGAAGCCTCTGCAGAGACTCTGCAGGAGCTGCTCGCCGATGTGTGGAACGCACAGGAGGGGAGAGTGTGTGCGCTTATAAACTGGGATCGCTTCTCCTCACTTCAACAGGCGCAGGTAACCACAGATCCATTGACACACATGGATGAATTCTGTGTGCATTCCTTTTGCATTGTATCTTAGCATTCTGGAGTCATTATCACAAACAATACTTAAAGATTTTTCATGACATGTGTGTAGTTTGTATGCAAATTTATGTTCATGAGCACAGTGCAAATGCTTTTTTTCCCTTTGTCCATGGTTATAGAGCCTGGTGGCATGTCTAGGTGGGCTCTTCTTGAGTGGTGTGGTCCTCAGAATGGCAAAGGACTACAGGCACTGCAGAGGAGGGCTTCCTGATCTGGTAGTCTGGAGCTCTTCCAACAGGAAGTACAAGGTGAATATGGCTTTAAATAAGCTTATATAACCTCTTTAATCAAATTATGATGTTATGAAACAACTGAAATGTTGCAGCAATAAAGTGGGAATGGTGGTGATTTTCTTTATGAAACAGTTTGCCCAAATTGAAAACTCTGGCATCATGTACTCTCATGTCTTTCGAAACCTGTATGACTTAATACGGAAGAAAAAAGTCATACGGGTCTGCATGCAATGACATGAGGGTGAGTAAATGATGACAGAATTTAAATTTTTGGGTGAACTATCCCTTTTAAGAAATGTTGTTCATTTGAGTTGTGTTCCTCTAGCTGGTGGAAGTAAAGGGGCCTAATGACCGTCTGTCCCAGAAGCAACAGATCTGGTTGGATGAGCTGCGTAAGCTCGGGGCCGATGTAGAGGTGTGTCACGTCACTGCCATTGGAGCACGAGGAGCTCGGCTGGAGTGAAGCTGCTCTCACACTAAAAATAAAGACTCTTGAGCACACACACCAAACGTGCAATCTGAAGTTAGAAATGCTTGAAGCACTGTTTTGATGGTGGTATTCAAATCTCAGTTTGGCACTAGCTCTGGTGAACTAGAAGAGTATTAAAAAGGAGTTTAAAAGACAGGACACTTTCTCCCCATCTGGACCCCAATTACTGCTGCTTGTTAAATTATCTCATGGTATTTCCTGACTTATTTTTATCCTTGTGCTAATTGAAAAGTGACAAAATATTTTAATGACTGATGTACAAAAAAAGTTCATTTTAAAGACATGAAATAAAAACACAAATTACAAGTTATTGTTGATAACTCTTAAGTATCATGTATGTTAATGAAAAATCACTGCTTTAATATTTTCACTCTATGAACAAAAGTTTCAGACACCCCCTTTGTATTAACATGTTTGGCAATTCCATTAATCCCAATGAAGGCTAATTGTGATGCCACAGCATAACGTGGCATTCTAAAGAATTGTGTGCTTCCATCTTTGGAGGGCCCTTTTCTGTTCCAGCCTGACAATGTCCCTGTGCACAAAGCGAGGTCCATAAAGAAATAATGTACTGAGTCTGGTGTGGAAGTACTTGACTGGCCAGCACAAAGCCCTGACCTCAACTCCACTAAACACCTTTGGAATGAATTGTATGCCGACTGCAAGCCAGGGTCCATTACCCAAAATCACTCTGACCTCACTGATGCTCTTATGTCTGAGTGGGAGCAAATCCATGCAGCTATATCTCAACATTAAACGGAAAGCCTTTCCAGAAGAGTTATTAATCCCTATCACATATGAATGTTGGTTTCGCATACTTTTGGCTATATAGTGTATACATATGTAGTGTACATATGAGAGTAATCCTGCAGCTTGCAAAAAAGTATAAACTCTGAATTGTCACACATTATCTTCAGTGATTGTGTATTACTGAAACTACTGTCTATTTTTGTGGTCAAAATCTCTTGTGGTCATGCATTCCAAGACCGAAATGGCTTTTTGTTTCATGTCATGCATCTCCTTCATGTCTGACACTAAGAACAAAAACATGCTGTTAATGTGAAAATGCCATCTTCAAACTTTAAGGATTTGTGTGTGTGGTCTGAAAGAATAAAACACTACAATGAATCAGGCTTTTCAGATCATCGTTTGTAGGATTTGAATTTTGCAACATGCTACTGAAATCTATATAAACCAAGTGCAGGTAAAAGAACACCATCAAATTTCCTGAATGTGTAGAGCAGGCCAGAGAATCTCAGTTACATGACAATCAGCTTTAGCTCTGGCTGTTCAAAAATGTAAACTATTTATTTAACATAACATTAAACAAGGGGGATATATAATCACTTGAGGACATTACAATTACATTTTCTTTTTTTCAAATATCTTGTATTTTGGGGGATATTTTACACCCTACTAATTTCTCTCAAGCTTTTCAGTTTCTCATTTCTTTAGTAAGTCAAAATAAGAAGAGAATAATATTGTTAATATGAATGTCTCTTTTGCTAGAATGAGTTACAAAAGTGTAAATAGATCTATAATGCCTCTGATACTTGTTCTACATTATCATTGCTCATAACAATAGAGTTGTAGCATTCTTTTAAGGTTGCCCAGGGGTGCACAGCATAACAAAATAAGCGAAGCAAATAAAAGCTTAAAACACAACACAACAGAAAAGCCACAACATAATAGAAATTCACAACACAATAGTTTACCCCAAAATTAAAATCCTCTCATCATTTCCTCACCTGCATGCCATCCCGTGTGTATGACACTTTATATTTGACACTAATTGTGATAGCGTGCCGCTCACCACTGGGAAACGGTTGTGCACAGTGTGTGAATTGGGGAAGCAAGGCAAATTCTCAAGGTATGGTTTATGAGCGTGCAAACATATGAGAGATAATTGTTTGTATGTGATCATTATTAACAGAACTCAGTTAAAATGTCACAGGTGCAGACAGGCCGGAGGCCACCGTCTTTCTGCGTTTTGATGAGATAATAACGGCTGTGACATTCTCTTTGTGTATGGTATGGGAAACGACCCCACTGCCTCTCTCACAAGGAGATTTACTACTTCAGAGCACAGAATGGTTGTGTCCTGCACTGTAATGTGGAGGCAGTGTTGGGCAAGCTACTTAAAAAATTTAGCAAGCTAAGCTACAAACTACTCAACAGAAAAATTTGTTAAGCTAAGCTAAAAGCTACACTTCAGAGAAAGTATCAAGTTACACTACAAGCTACATGCCAAAAGTAGCTTGCTACATTTATGCTACTTCATATTTTTTTTTTTTTTAACCGTAGATGCACGGAGCAAACCGTCATTAACAAAGTACCTAAAATTACATTTATCAAAGCCTTGGTACAGTATATTACAGTTAAGTGCAATACAGTACAAGTATATAGTAGGTGCAATACGTATGTGCACTTAAAACAAACAAACATGTAAATTCATATTTAAACATGCTACTTACAAACCCGTGTTCAACATTTAAAATCACTATTTTTACATTTTATTAATCAGATTTAGACCACTACCTCTACAAACCCATTTAAACATAATTTCATTGCACGTTCCTGAATAAAAACTACGTACATACAGTATACTATTCATCTATATATTTATCTATACAATACAGAAATACAGCAGCTAGACACAGAATTACAGGATATATCATCAGAGGCCAAATTTCTTGTGTGTGCGTGTGTGTGAGTGAGTGAGTGAGTGAGTGAGTGAGTGAGTGAGCACATCTAAGCAATAACAATGTGATTTCAGATGGTACATTTTGATATACAATTACCATTTTTATGCACCATTCTGTATTTGCATGGTGCTTCAACTTACTTCAAAGAATACTACCATGTTACTACCATGGTAAATTGATATACGATCATCATATTCATATACTATTGTATTTACATGGTGTTTCAAGGTAATTAAAAAAAAAAAAAAGAAATTCAATGGCACTTCGCAATATGATCATATTCATATTGCCTACCATTGTATTAACATAGTGCGTCCGTCCAGGTAATGGTACAAGTCTAAAAAAAAAACAAAAAAAAACATGGTAGTAATCATGGTACTTTTTAAAAGTGTTTCTGTGTAGGCTAATACGTGTTTTGATACTCTTTTCGTTGCAACATTTCTTTACCTCCAGAAGTTGTTCACAAGCTGCAAACGTGTTGAACTTTATAAAGACTTTCTTCATCACTTGCAAGCGATAGGATGTTTCGTTACCATTTTCGTTTTAAACAATAGTATACTCCGTGAGGTTATTGGCAAGTGAGAGCGAGCACAATTGATTCAGCAGCGCGCGCGCAAGCTTCATGAGTCATTCAGATTGAATCGCGAACCGATTCAGACTGTTTCCTATCACGCGTGACCAATTCATTAATAAAATTATATATACAGAACTTAAATTGCACAATTAAATTATAGAGTCAATAAATAAAAAAATGGCAGAATACTTACAGATTGCTGCTTGTGCTATTACACATAATTCCTAATTTCAAATGTAACCCTCCCCTCCTAGATTTCATTGATGCAAAACCATCAATGACTTTGTTAAATCTGCCCAGCAATCACATGGTTGATACTTATTCGATCCTGTGTCACAGTGTACCTACACTGTTGATTATGGTTATCTTATGTTTGTTTAGAATGTAAGAATGCTTTATGAACATCTATAATCCTAAACATTTAAAGCCTTCTAGGCTGAGTAGCCTGTCAGGAACAACTCGGGATCTTGCGAGCTCTGTGCTGGGTGGCATGATTTGGGGCACCTTTCACCCATCAGGAGCCAGGGCCGGGATGGCACAATTCGGGGCACCTTTCTCCCATCGCGATCTTGCGAGCTCTGTGCAGGGGCAATCCTTCAGGTACCCACCCTGATGTGCCGCCCCAGAGAGCATTGACACCCTATATCGCCTATGCCAGGATTCGCTACTGCATTTGTGATCGGACATCTTCTAGTTCTGTTTTAAAACTGACAATAGTAAGCACAAGGTACAAGGCATGATGTAGCAGTGTAGCTTTTTTAAATGCTACACCGCTATCTTGTCAAAAATATAGCTTCGCTACTGAAAAGCTACTTGATTTAAAAACTAGCGAAGCTACCACCTCGCTACTCAGAAATGTAGTTAAGCTAATAGCTTTGCTATTTGTACCGAAGCTATTGCCCATCACTGTATGGAGGATAGAGCGCTATTGAAGCAAGGTGGCCGTGTCACAAACTGGAATGTATAACCGCACACTACTGTTTTTTTAACACACTGAGAAATGCTCAGTAACACGCCCACGTGACTGCGTAATGCACAGGTGTGCACCGAGTTTCGCGCGTGTGTTGAGGGGAGCTGCCATTTATAAGACAGGAGCATTTTGTGTGGAGTGTGGGTTGATTTTTCTCTAAGATGCCCAGAAGCGTGCCACGCGATCACGAAACGCTCGAGTGGATGCGGATAACGGCCACAGATAGCTGCCGCTTATCAGACCATAGCTTCTCACTCAGAGCGTGTCACGCATCTGTGTACAGCACTAATAGTGTAAAGGCTCGAGCAAGCTAACAATAGACACCAATCACCCGCAGTTATCACGGCGAGTGAGTTTGGTTGGAGAAGAAGAAAGAGCTTTTTCAGCCTTCAGCGTGCGTGGAGCAGCCGTTACGAGGTACGTGCGCTATTCAAGCAAGGAAGCATTGCAATAAAAACTGACTCGTTCCCGGTGAGAATAGCAGGGAAGGGCGAGTCGAAATATAATAGAAAAAGGCAGGAGCTTTAGATTCCTAAAAACGCTATACTTCCAGGGGGATTCCTCCCACTGGGGACTGACAGCCATATTTGCGTCACAGCACAAAGGCGCTGAAATATCCCTGAGGACGGCAGCCCCTCCGATCTGGGCGTGCGCAGAGTAGGGCGTTCGAAAGGTCTCGGTAAGCTCCATGTGAACCTCAGGGAAGAACTACACTGCTTTCCGAACCACTGACTTTTGACAGCAGACAGTGTGCTGGGATCATTTATTCAGACGAGAATTTTCTGGCTCGACAGGAGGCGACCACTCAAGGCCGAGCTCCTCGACCGCCCGCGCAATGAGGTGGAGTAACTCGTATCAATGGCCAGTGCGTGCTCCTCACCTTTGCTGGGGGTTGGGGCTGCAGCGCCATTCTTGCGATGCTGCGAAGGACACGCATTATTATCATCGTCAGACCCGCACAATACGACAACTCCGTGCTCATACATAGTGGGCCAGAGGTCATCATGTGCGTACTGCCCTGGTGAAGAAGCTGCATGGGAAGATCGAGGGACTTATGGGGCTTGAGGCGGAGAGACTTCTTCGCCGGAACACTAGAGGGGGCAAGTGATCCTCGCTGCAGATGCTGAAAGTCAGGCGAAGTACTTTCTGATGCATCTGCAGGGAATCCCAATGGCGAAGAGAGGGCTGATCCAGGTGCATAGTCAAGACAAGATGATGTTGGTCATGAAGGAATACAATTCTGAAGAAATGGTGTGTGAACGCCAGCTTATATTATAAGATTGGCGTTATGATACAAAGGCTTCAACTAGGTCGTGGAAAAGGAATTCATCAAAGCGTTCAGCAATGTCTCGTGAACTGAATCGATAGGGAACTAAGATTTTTCAAAGAATATCTCAGCTCTGTTGGTTCGTTCAATGCAAGAAGGTCCAAAAAGCACATAAAGGCAGCATAAAAGTAATCCATGCAACTCCAGTGGTTTAATCCATGTCTACAGAAGTGATATGATAGGTGTGGGTGAGAAACAGATTAATATTTACGTCCTTTTTTACTTTAAATATCCACTTTCGACCAGCCCTCCTATGTGCTTTCACAAGAGGACCGAGTTTTTCCTTTTATGTTTTTGGTGATTCACATTTTTCATGCATATCCCCTGAGAGAATTTAAATTTTTGGGTGAACTATTCATTTAAGTCACAACACAACGGAAAAGCCACAACACAACAAAATTAAGACACAACATAACAGAAAAGCCACAGAACATTGAAATTAAACCTCAACACAACAATATTTAGCCACAGCACAACAGAAATAAGCCACAAGACAACTAAATTACACCACAGCACAAGGAAATTAAGAAACAGAACAATGGAAATAAACCGCATTATTCTGTGTTGTGGCTTAATTTTGTTGTGTTTTCATTTTTTTTTTTTTTTTTTGCTTCGCTAATTTTGCTGTGTTGTACACTCTTGGGCCACCATTGTTCTCTTATCTATGCCCCACCAAACGTCTCAGTTACGTATGTAACCTCGGTTCCCTGAGATGAGGGTAATGAGACATTGCATCACTAGGCTGATGCATATGGGAGTGTCCTTCTACACGACCTAGTTGAAACCTTTCTGCAATAACGACAGGATTGGCTATGGTGTTTAAGCCCCGCCCTTTTAGGCGCAAAGCTGTCCGGCATAAAAGCGGGCATGCAAACACCATTCCTCAGAATTTTCTGACTGATGGACAAAAAGCACATCAAATGCACCTCAAAGAACTCTGAGTCTTGTAGTGTGGCCAGCTTACACTAAGCTGATGCATATGGGGAACAGAGTCCCATCACGGCGCACTACACAACATAACCTTCCAGAGAGGAAACATGACGGTGTCCTGTGGGTCCAGCGGGATGGTAACCGCCATGAGTATGCTGCAAGTGAATGACCCTCATGGTGGACCAGGAGGGGAACATTCAGAATGGATATATGATCTATAGTCATACAGTATGAATTAACCCCTCCACAAACCCAGTTGGGAAGGAAGATTATTTGTAATGAAAGTGCCTGTGACATTTGGGAAATACAAAGGTCTGAATGCAGGCTGTTGTGTAAAAAGTCAGGGAGACCGTACTTAAAAGGAGAGGCATAAGTATATGTTCAGCCAATGAAATAGCAAGCACTCTAGACAGAGATGACTTGCTATGAGAGAGACGTTACGACTAGGTTGTAAAACCTTGCGAATTTGTTTTGAGAAGACCATCCTGCTGCAAAACATATGTCTTGTAAGGACACACCATTCGTCCATGCCCATGAAGAGGCTACGCCTCAGTTGGGCAATTCGCACCCTGTGGCTCGTAAGCCAGGGTGATTGTATCAATGATCCAGTGAGAAAGTCTTTGCTTGGAGACGGACATTCCTTTTGTGCATCCTCCATAGCACAAAAAGAGCTGGTCAGACAGTTTGAACTGGTGTGTTTACTCAATGTATGTGTGTAGCGCTCACAAAGGACATAACAAATGCAAGGACTGTTCCTTATCCAAATTAAATGAAGGAGGGAAAAAGGCTTGAAGGTGAACCACCTGTGCTCTGAAAGGCGTGGTTAAAACCTTAGGCACGTAGCCTTTTCTGGTTTTTGAAAGACCTGGACCAAACTCCAGACATGAATTGTCAACTGACTGTGCTTGTAAATCACTGACCCGTTTACTGAGGTGAGAACCAGCAGTAATGCAGTCTTAACAGAAAACACACGCAATTCAACATAGTGCAGAGGCTCGAAGGGAGGCCCTGCAAGCACTTTTAGGACCAAAGTTAGGTCCCAAGTCGGGACTGTAGCCGGGCGAGGGTGATTTAGGGTAAGGGTGATTTAGCCACCCCGCTCCCTTAAGGAATTATGATTCAATCATGTTTGCCTATAGAGGTGCCAGCTTCAGGTGCGTGATATTCAGATATAGTCACCACATAAACTTTGAGCATAGACAGAGTGAGCCCTGTGTCCAGTCGCTCTTAAGAAATGTACAAATTTCAGGTATGGGGCAGTTCACTGGGTCTTTGCCATGTGAAAAGCATCAATTAATGAACACATTCCATTTCAGTGCATAAAGGCGTCTCGTGGACGGTGCTCTAGCCTGTAAAATGGTGTTCATAACGACTTAGCCAATTCTGGCTCGTCCGCTGTGCTCTGTCCAAAAGCCAGATGTGTAGGCTTCACAGCTCTGGCTGGGTATGCCAAATCGTGCCTTGTGTTTGGTAGAGAGTGTCTTTCTTCAGCAGTATTTCCCATGGAGGCCCATCCAGTATTTCTACCATCTCCAGAAATCAGGACTGATTGGGCCATTTCGACATAATTAACAGAACTGTTTCCATGTCCACTCTGACTTTGCTGATGACAGAATGAAGGAGGCGCACTGGGGGAAACGCATACTTGCAAATTTGACTCAGCATAACACCCTGTTGGTAGAAGGTTGGCGCTGTCCATGTTGCTAGAGCAGCCAGACAGTGGCGAGTCACTGTGATGCGCATGCGCCCGAGGCTTCAGACGCAATGTGGAACATCGCTCGAGTCAGTACTGAAGAGGTCTCATATCGAACAGACCTAACGGTATGACGGCGGATGCTGCCACCATAAAATGACTTCAGATGATAATGTTTTTCCAGTTTGAACTGAGGGGCTGTTTACACGACAACGTTTTCAACTAAAAATATGCATTTTGGCTGTTCATTTACACGACAATGGCGTTTTGGGGCCTGAAAATGCAAACTTTTTTTAAAAATGATGCCGTTATCGTATCCGTGTAAACATACAAAAACGCGAATTTGTGAAAACGATGACGTCATGCGCACGCGTATTACATGTTATATAAAGAATGATGGATTAATAGGCATCAGTTTGAGATGTATAATTATCAATATGAATACCGGTGTCTGTGCAAATAACAATAATCAACAATTTATTCATTTGGAGTGTTTTGTATGGAGTGTGAACATTGTACAGTAGGCAGAACCTGCAATTTGAAAATCTTGAAATTAATGTATGGATTCAGATGGGAAAAATGTATAAAAGACCTCTCTCCGTCAGAATATATCCATATATCAGAGTTCTCTCTGATATCCAAAACCAGTAAACATCAAAAGCTTGTTATGTTAACTCACTCTCCTACCAACCCAAGAGTCAGCAGGGGGAATACAGAAGAATGCAGGAGACAAAGTGATGGTAAAAATGAGCAGAGTTTATTGAATAATCTTGAGAGTTCAGTCTATAAGCATGCGTGCGAGTACTTCAAAACAACGCGTTAGACATTCAAAACTACAATGGCGGACTACAGGACTGTGTTTGTGCTGCTCAAGATTTTGAGTTTATTGACACTTCTCCAGCACAAAATTGTAGTAATAAAGCAACCTCATCATCCGTCCAGACAAAATTGCTCGATGCTTTCGCCATCTTCATTGTTTGTATTCACCGCTCTGTGGAAGAATGCTTATGTGTGCAAGCACGTAGTGTTTCTTTATAAAGTGACATCGCAACTACTGGCCTGGCATGCATAATACAGCATTTTTAGCCCTTTTCACGGATCCATGTGAACGGGGATCGTTTTGACAATGTTGTCATCTGTACGTGAAACTTTTCAAAAACGCAAAGGAAAAACTTTTCCGTTTTTAGTACATCGTTGTCGTATAAACGTACCCTAAGTCAGACACCTGTAGAATGGTCTGTATGATTTTCGCCTAGCTGACATTAGACCAGATTTTCCATATGGTAAAGCAGCAAGTCTCTGTGTTCACTCAGTAGTGCCTCTGATTGGCTTGCAATTACTAATCGCCGAGGTAATTCAAAACACGCACACCGTTCATTTTCAATGGGACGAGTGCCGCATCGATACATTTCAATGGAGTGAGTGCCACATTGATACATTTCGTGAACGTGCGGGGAGCCAGAGACAGACTGTAATGAAGGACTTTAAATTGTTAAGTAGTTCCCTCTAACACAAATCTAAAAAGCCACCTGTAACACAATGCAATTGGTACATGTCCTTCAGATCTATTGAGGCAAACCAGTCCTGAGGATGGATGTGCGATAAGATCTGTTTCTGAGTTAACATTTTGAATGGGCACGTCATGAACGCGTGATTCAAGCGTCTCAGAACTAGAATGGGCCGAAGCCTGCCGTCCTTCTCCAGAATGAGGAAATAACGGCTGTAAATCCCGCTGTGTGTGTCGCAGTCTGTGGCAGTCTCTATCGTGTTTTTTTTGTGAGGAGACTGTGAAACTCTGTGTGCAACACCAGCACATCCTGTGGTTGGACCACAGATTGCAAACACCGGTGAAGCGAGGTGGCCGGTGTACAAAATGAATTGTATGACCATGCTTGATCGTTTTAAACACCCAGTCTGACACGGCTGTGAGGGCTTGCCACGCATTCGCACAGCGGGACAGCAAGCTTATTAATTAATCTGAAACAACCTCTATCGCGTTCTTTGCGAGAAGATTGTGTATTTCGGCTTGTAACACCAGCGCATCTTCGGACGGAACCATGGAAGATAGAACACTGTTGAAACAGGGCAGCCGACATGCAAATTGGATCGTATAACCATGTTCGAAAATTTTTAGCACCCAGTCGGAAATGCCTGTAAGGGCTCGCCATGCGTCCGCATAACGGGACAGAGGGCAATCTGCTTGTTCATTGTATGATATAATGCACCGCTCACCATTGGGAAGCAGTTGTGCATAATGTGTGGGCTTTGAAGTGGAAAAGAGCTCTTTATTGAAAAAGTGTGTGCGTCTCGTGCATGTATAACGAGCGCTGTACTCTTTTTGCAAACTTTGTATGTCCATTACATGATATAATACGCCGCTCACTATTGGGAAGCGGTTATGCATAACGTGTGGGCTTTGAAGTGGGAAAGTTCTTTATTGAAAAAGTGTGAGCGTCTCGTGCATGTGCAGCTAGCACTGTACTCTTTTTTGCAATCTTTATTGCATGATTAAATGTGAGACACAGAAACAACATATTGAACAACAATATTCCTTTCCCGACAAACAGCAGTGGGGAAGAGGTGAACAGCATTTGTTTGAGGAGCTTAGCTTGGAAAACTTGGTGCAACGGCATCACGTGGAGTGCTGAACCAGTTCGGCCTGCCGATGAGTATGTTTTTCCAGCTAGTGCGGCCGTCAGTTGACACGGCTTGGAAGGATGAACAGGGCGAGATTTCCATGCCCTGCTATTTGCTGGGCAGAGATGTGCCGCTACGGTCTCTTCCACAGGGGGTAGTTGAGCATAACATTTGTCTTCCCTGTGGTCCACTTTATTAAGGAGAGTGGAATCACTGTGTGAGTGAGGTGAATAGAGCCTGCACCAGGATTTTGTCAGTTGGTTATGAACTTCCGGGAAGAGCGGGGCAGATCTGCGGAATGTGGTCGCTTGACAGCGTCCGGACTGCAAGAACCATTCATCAAGGTGAGATTTTTTAGGCTCCTCTGGAGGAGACCGAGCTCTTCGACCGCCCTTGAAAGGACACAAAGCATCTCTTTGTCAGTGGCGTGTACACGCTCCTCGCCCTCACTGGGGGAAGGGGCAGAAGTGTCATCCACTGACCACTCGCCAGATGCAGCGAGAGACGTAACATCATCCCCAGCATCAGAACCCCCGAACGTGATGAGGCTGTGTGCTCCTGCAGAGGGCCGAAGCTCATCATGTTCATACTGTATTGGCATAGACACAGTATACAGAGATTGAGGGGCTTGAAGGGTGTGGCGGCAGGAGGTCCACCTCAAATTCATCCTGCTTGACCTCGTGGCCCCGCTTGCCTCCTCGTGTGATCCCTCGGGAGTCACAGAAGAGGTGGATGGGAGGGCAAGGGAGGCTGAATCGTCCCTCAGAATGAGGGTGATTCGCTTGCGAAGCGTCTTGATACTCATGCCCTCGCAGTGAGGGCAGTCTGTCTCTATGAGAGCTGACTCTATGTGGGTGCGGCCCAGACAGGGAATGCAGCTCTCATGCTGATCTGACGGCGGGATGTGTCCCTCGCATAAGAAACACTTACGAAACGACACGTTTAAAAAGACATGAACACGTAAGTGGCTCTTTTAGTTCCTCAGTGCTTACAAAGCAAAGTGTGACAACTTTTTCACAAATCGCATGCCCAAAGCCATGCTCCTTAGCCTAAGCAGCACGTGAGTCTGAGCTCCACCCCATCAGGCCTTCAGAATTTCTGCAGAATCCCTCAACACTGCAGTAAATAGGCATCTAAAGTCAGATTGTCAGATTAATAATCAGCCAATCAGATTGATTTATTTGTTCTTGGTGGGTGTAGTCTTTAGTATACAGTTGAAATCAGAAGTTTACATACAATTTAGCCAAATACATTCAAACTCAGTTATTCACAATTCCTGACATTTAATCGTAGAAAACATTCCCTGTCTTAGGTCAGTTAGAATCACTAGTTTATTTTAAGAATGTGAAATGTCAGAATAATAGTTGAGAGAATGATTTATTTCAGCTTTTATTTCTTTCATCACATTCCCAGTGGGTCAGAAGTTTACATACAATTTGATAGTATTTGGTAGTATTGCCTTTAAATTGTTTAACTTGGGTCAAATGTTTTGGGTAGCCTTCCACAAGCTTCACCTCTGCTTTCACCTCTCAGGTCTTTATGATCAACAAATCCTGGTGTGATCAGAAGAACGTAAATTTTTATGAAGTCTTTCTGCTCTCCTGATCTGGAATTTCTCATGCTTCTATGTCGGCCATTCTGGCTACTGAGGTAATTCACAGCGGTCATTATCACAGCTGTGTGCATCCCGCCACAAGCCGACACAGACCGGGCACTCAAGGTACTGTATGAGAGTATAAGAAAGCAGGAAACCACGCACCCTGAGGCCACTTTCATTGTGACCGGGGACTTGAACAAAGCCAACTTCAAGTCAATAGCACCGAAATACTACCAACATATCAGTTTCAACACACGAAGGTACCGGGTTTTGGACCATTGCTACTCTCCCTTCCGGGATGGCTACAAATCCCTCCCCCACCCAGCATTTGGCTAATCGGACCACTCTTCTGTTCTGCTTCTGCCCGCTTACAGGCAGAAACTGAAACAGGAAGCACCTGCTCTCAGAACGATCCAGTGCTGGTCGGACCAATCAGATTCTACGCTACATGACTGTTTTGATCACGTGGACTGGAAGATGTTCCAGTCCTCCTCTGATGACGACATCGTGGTCTACGCTGATACCATAACGTGTTTCATCAGGAAGTGCATAGATGATGTAGTGCCGACCAAAACAATACGGATCTACCCTAACCAGAAACTGTGGATTAATAGCGATGTTTGTACGGCGCTTTTAAATCCAGGAATGCGGAGGAGCATAAACAAGCAAGTTATGCCCTCCGCAAAACTATCAGAGCAGCCAATCGCCAGTACAGGGACAAGACTGAAGGACAGTTCAACACCACCTACTCTAGAAGCATGTGGCAGGGAATTAATATCATCACGGACTTCAAAGGGAATAAAAACTCCACCGTGAACACCGCTGCCTCTCTCCTGGATGAGCTTAATATTTTTTATGCTTGTTTCAAGGGAAATAACACCAACCTCGCGGAGAGCTCTCGCAGACGAAGCTACAGAGGTTAGTTCACTCTCCATCTCTTTAGCGGATGTAACTCGATCCTTCCGACGGGTAAATATCCATAAAGCCGTGGGTCCAGACGGCATTCCGGGCAGTGTCATCAGAGCATGCGCGAACCAACTGGCTGGTGTTTTTATGGACATTTTCAACCTTTCCCTCTCCTTGTATGTGGTCCCCACATGCTTTAAAATGTCCACCATTGTGCCTATACCAAAGCAATCCAAAATCACTTGCTTAAATGACCGATGTCCTGTTGCTCTGACCCCCATCATCAGCAAATGCTTTGAGAGACTAATCAGAGATTACATCTGCTCTGTGCTGCCTGCCTCACTGGACTCACTGCAGTTTGCATACCGCAACAACCACTCCACTGTTGATGCTATTGCATCTACACTACACACTGCTCTCTCCCACCTGGAAAAAAAGGAACACATATGTGAGAATGCTGTTTGTAGACTACAGCTCAGCATTCAACACCATAGTGCCCTCCAAGCTTGATGTGAAACTCTAGGCTCTGGGTTTAAACAGCTCGCTGTGCAGTTGGATCCTGGACTTCCTGTCAAGCAGACGCCAGGTGGTTAGAATGGGCAGCAACATCTCCTCATCACTGACCCTCAACACTGGAGACCCGCAGGGCTGTGTTCTCAGCCCACTCCTGTATTCCCTGTACACACATGACTGTGTGGCAACACACAGCTCCAATGCCATCATTAAGTTTGCTGATGATACAACAGTGGTAGGTCTGATCACTGACAATGATGAAACAGCCTACAGAGAGGAGGTGCCCACTCTGACATGCTGGTGTCAGGAGCACAACCTCTCCCTCAATGTCAGTAAGACCAAGGAGCTTGTGGTGGACTTCAGGAGAAATGACAGAGAACACAGACCCATCACCATCAATGGAGCACCGGTGGAGACAGTCAGCAGCTTCAAGTTCCTCTGTGTCCACATCACTGAGGAACTCACATGGTCCGTCCACACTGAGGCCATTGTGAAGAAGGCTCACCAGCGCCTCTTCTTCCTGAGACGGCTGAGAAAGTTTGGATTGAACCACCACATCCTCACACGGTTCTACACCAGCACTGTAGAGAGCATCCTGACTGGCTGCATCATCGCCTGGTATGGCAACAGCACCACCTTCAACCGCAAAGCCCTGCAAAGTGTGGTGTGAACTGCCAGACGCATCATCAGAGGTGAGCTTCCTTCCCTCCAGGACATCTATACCAGGCGGTGTATGAAAAAAGCTCTGAGGATCATCAGAGACTTCAGCCACCCGAGCCATGGTCTGCTCTCACTGCTACCATCAGGCAGGCGGTAACGCAGCATCAGGACCTGCACCAGCCGACTTCATGACAGCTTCTTCCCCCAAGCAATCAGACTTTTGAACTCTTGATCGCTTACGATACATATATCAGCACCACACTTTATTAGCCTCTGACTGGACCCACATTTTATACTTCACTTAATAACACACTGGCAACTTCTTTTTTTGTGTATACTGTATATTGTATATTGTGTTGTGTTATTATGTTGTGTAGCAAGATGTGTAAACTGTATTATGTGTAAATCAGATGTTTATTGTAATTGTCAAAATATGTTGCTTGGAACCGCACCCAAGACTTTCACCCACTGTTGCACTTGTGTATATGGTTGAGTGACAATAAAGGGATTTGATTTGATTTGATAAGTTGCTGGAATTTTGGCCCATTCCTCCAGACGGAACTTGTGTAACTGAGTCAGGTTTGAAGGCCTCCTTGCTCAAACACGCTTTTTCAGTTCTGCCCACAAATTTTCTATCAGATTGAGGTCAGGGCTTTGTGATTGCCACTCCAGTACCTTGACTTTGTTGTCCTTAAGCCATTTTGCCACAACTTTGGAGGTATACTTGGGGTCATTGTCCATTTGGAAGACCCATATGTGACTGAGCTTTAAATTCCTGGCTGATGTCTTTAGATGTTGCTTCAATATATCCACATAATTTCCCTTCCTCATGATGCCATCTATTTTGTGAAGTGCACTAGTCCCTCCTGCAGTAAAGCACTCCCACAACATGATGCTGCCACCCCCATGCTTCACGGTTGGGATGGTGTTCTTCGGCTTGCAAGCCTCACCCTTTTTCCTCCAAACATAACGATGGTCATTATGGCCAAAAAGTTCAATTTTTGTTTCATCAGACCACTTGCAAACTGTAGTCTGGCTTTTTTATGGCGGTTTTGGAGCATTGGCTTCTTCCCTGCTGAGCGGCCTTTCAGGTTATGTTGATATAGGACTCGTTTTACTGTGGATATAGATATTGTCTACTTGTTTCCTCCAGTATCTTCACAAGTTCCTTTGCTGTTGTTCTGGGACTAATTTGCACTTTTCGCACCAAACTACGTTCATCTCTAGGAAACAGAATGCGTCCCCTTCCTGAGCGGTATGATGGCTGCGTGGTCCCATGGTGTTTATACTTGCGTACTATTGTTTGTACAGATGAACGTGATACCTTCAGGCATTTGGAAATTGCTCCCAAGGATGAACCAGATATGTGGAGGTCCACAATTTTCTTTCTGAGGTCTTGGCTGATTTTATTTGATTTTCCCATGATGTCAAGCAAAGAGGCACTGAGTTTGAAGGTAGGCCTTAAAATACATCCACAGGTACACCTCCAATTCAGTATACCTCCTATCAGAAGCTAATTGGCTAATTGTTTAAAGGCTTGACATAATTTTCTGGAATTTTCCATGCTGCTTAAAGGCACAGTTAACTAAGTATATGTAAACTTCTGACCCACTGGAATTGTGATATAGTCAATTAAAAGTGAAACAATCTGTCTGTAAACAATTGTTGGAAAAATTACTTGTGTCATGCACAAAGTAGATGTCCTAAATGACTTGCCAAAACTATAGTTTGCTAATATTAAATCTGTGGAGTGGTTAAAAAAATTAGTTTTAATGACTTCAACCTAAGTGTATGTAAACTTCTGACTTCAACTGTATGTCCCAGTCCAGGCCCTCTAGCTGGCCTCGAGTGACGCAATCATGCTTTAAGTGATGTATGTAATTTTAAAGCAAAGAGCGCGAGATGCTGACGAGTCGGCTGTCACTGCCACATCACCACTGAGAAAGAGATCCTTATGGATTTAAAAACCTGAGATGTTCTGCATGATCATGCGATTGATTAATTAAACAGGAAAGGAGGGCTGATTTTCACTTCAATCAAATTGGTAAGTGCTTTTTGCATTGTTATAACAACATCAGGAGTTTACTTAGTGTAAATTAGGCTGCTTGAGCATTTAGTGTCGGATCTAAAAATTTAAATAGCAAATATTATTAGATCTTTTTCTTCATATTAGACCTCCTTGGTTCAGGCTTTCGTGCGTGGACTTGTTTTTAAAATGTCAATTGGTATTATTAGTTGACTGCCACGTAATCTATGATAGGCATACAGTGTCTTATTCATTGTGAAACTGTGTTTTCTTAAAGGTATGAATCGCACTGAAGGCCTAGACTTAAAATGCACGGGCCACGGCTGTATATATATATATATATATATATATACACACACACACACAATATCACAATAGCTTATAAGGATACAAAACTCCTGCCGCAGCCCTGCGAGGAATCAGGATGCTGAAGCGGCCCGTTCACCAGGGAAGCGTCAAGGCGGAGTAAATGTTCACCGGAACACTGCAGGGGAGCGGAGAGTCTTCTAGTTGCCGTGAAGATCCCACGCGCTGACTCGTGCATGTCGACGGTGAAGTAGTAGAAGGCTTCTAGACGAGAGATGAATCGCTGTCTTGTAGGAAGAAAATTCCGCGGATTGGTGTTGGCGTGCCTGCTTTTATATCAGACAGCTTCGTGCCTAAAAGGGCGGGGGTTAAACACCATAGCCAATTCTGGCGTTGTTGTGGAAAGGTTTCAACTAGGTCATGCAGAAGGACACTCCCATATGTGTCAGCTTAGTGACGCAATGTCAAGTGTACTGAGTCGTAAGGGAGTACATATGTGTAGGTGTGTAAAAATGTAGACTAGCTGGGCCCTGAAGGTGCTGCACACTAGTTCAGCTGCACCCTCCACTGAGTGTGTGAATGAGTAAGGTGAGAGGGTCTTTACAACAAACTATCCTTAAAAAACTGTTGTTGGCCAGACTGGAAGACCAACAAGTGTAGCCTGACTCCAGTCTGTCCAAGCTGGGAACCTTCTGACCCCTTTTGACCAGCCAACTGGACACCAGCTTAGCCAGCCAATAGATTAGCTGGCCAAACATTAAGGCAAGCGGAATACCAGCTAGGTCAGAAAGGTAGACCAGCGAACCATCGTAAGCCAGCTAAGACCAACAAACCACCTTGAGCTGGCTTAAGCCATTTTTTAACAAGGGAAATTGATCTTTCTTGTGGTTGTAGTGATTTGGGATGTCTTGAAAGGAAACTTCCATGTATCCTTGACAGTAATAACAGGGGGGTGCGAAACACATTTTTGTGGTTTATATTTTAAGACGAGCATACAAACCAACTAATAACTTAATGCACTCAAAACAAATGTGCAATGCTGACTGTTAAAGCAACTCATTATGGGCATCACAATAGCCAATGACATAAAGAGTCATTGGAGGAACGCACGTCCTTCAGGTGTCGAGTCGTGACACCTCGATCAATGATTGGCTACTGCTTGTTTAGTTTAACACCAGTTTCTCACGTTACAGTTCTAAAGCAAATGATGACTGTCTAGCTAACGCCATTAGGAACAGCAATAATTGTGTGCAGTCAGAATAAGATACGACATATTTCAAGTCGTGCATCATCGTTATTTATTCTACGGAGAGTAAGTATGACATGTTGTCGTTGATCATGTTTGAGGACTCTTATGTTCCTGCTTTGCTATGCTAGTTGTTAGCTTGTAGCAGGATGGTTGCAAGGCCACATGTTTGTGTGTTTGGCGAAGAAAAAAAGACATTACTTTTTCTATTTCTGTTACGAAAAATACATTATTCGCTGAATCGGCACGTTTTTGGTGATTTTATAGCTACTGAAATAGCTAGCGGTATTGTTATTTTTTAGTAGGCTAGTTTCGGATCCAGCATATGGTTTGTTGAAAGCGAGACATTGGATCATTTCCGATTTTACCATTGGTCAAAGTATTATAAGTACACAACCATACCATTTCTTCCATCTATTGACTCCATCATTCTTTACATCCAATGTAAGCTGCAAATACTGCATGCTGCATCCACTACAGAATGCTGTACTGTACAGGTATGTGTCAATACAAAACTTTGTTTAAAGTGTGCTGAGTGTTTTATTTATGGGCAGGTTATCATTCTGGTGATGACCATATTTAGCCAACAAGCCAGTTTTCATGGGTAATTTGGCTACTTGTTTGTTCTCCAGGACTTTTTATGGGTGGCAGGCCACTCTTTCTGATGATGATAACAGATTGTATGCTACAGGCTTAAGTCACTCCTTTCCTTTTGGTTGAATACCAAAATATAAAATATAAAAATACAGCATTAAAAAGATGCATCTTGCTTATCCTCTTTATTTTTTGCACTTCTTCTGGTTAAATGCAAACATGCAAGTAAAAATTGTTCTGTTCAGACACTTTAATTTATCAGGATGGACATTTAAACTTGGCCATGTAATTCATGATTAAAAATAAGTAAGTTTTATACTGTATTTTAATAATTTGGTGACATTTTTTTTCTTGAGTTAGTACTCTCTTTCTGATCGTGTTATGTCAGAGGTCGGCAACCTTTTTGACATGGAGTGCCATTTTTTTATTTTCCTGGTCAGTGGCTGTGAGTCAATTTTTCTGATTTTAATTGTTTATTTTTCATGACAAATGATATTATCAGCAGAACAGTTTGATTGAAAAATGTGTATAAAACCTGATGATTATGATATAATAATGATCCAGCGTGTGCATTTTCACAGAGCATCTTGTGAAAGTGCTTTAATGAAAGAGAACCTGTCCTTTTGTACAAAAAGGAGTTAACACGGTTAATGTCACAAATTTGCTTGTTTGATTACTGATCACAAAATTGTGTTGAATCTTCAGTATTATATTATGTCATACATTTTTCAACATCACGCAGAGGGTAAAAAACTAGCACGCAAGCAACAGCGAGAGAGGAGTAGCCTATTTTATTTATATGAAGTTTTTCGCACCTGCATTCCAATCTACATCTTGATGTAATCCTTCCTCATCAGGGGCACCTGCAGGATTTAATCTGAGGGTATGTACAGAAATCTGCCTAATAAACCTTATATCTAGGGGGGTCCGGAGGCATGCTCCCCCGGTGAGATTTTTTTGTGTGTTCAAAAAACAACACCAAAGTGTTCAAGTCTGGGGATTTTTTTTTTTTTTTTTTTTTTTTCCAGTTTGGACTGCCCAATTCCCAATGCGCTCTAAGCCGTTGTGGTGGGCGTAGTGACTTGCCTCAATCTGGGTGGCAGAGGACAAATCACAGTTGCGTCTGAGACCGTCAGTCTGTGCATTTTATCACGTGGCTTGTTGAGCGCGTTACGCTATTCTCCGTGGCGTCCACGCACAACTCGCCACGCGCCACACCTAGAGCGAACCACATTATTGCGACCACGAGGTGGTTACCCCATGTGACTCTACCCTCCCTAGCAACCGGGCCAATTTGGTTGCTTAGGAGACCTGGCTGGAGTCATTCAGCACGCACTGAATTTGAACTCGTGACTCCAGTGGTGGTAGTCATCGTTGAGCTACCCAGGCCCCCTAATTCTGGTGACTTTGAGAAGCATTTATTTATTTTCTCAAGTATGAGTAGCATTCATGTAACTATTGGCTAAAGTATTTCTTCCAGTAACTGTTCAGACAGATGCGTTTTCGTGCTAAAATGCACAATAACGAATAAAGCAGCGCGCAAGTGTCTCAAGATGCGTTTTTATCAGTTGAAGAAGTTTTTTAACTTGACTCAGTGTCTAAAAATGCAGTGCTCCTGTGAGAGATGCTAAAAACACAGTGAAACGTGACGTGGTTTTCAAAAGACATCTGTCTAGCGAATGTTTATATGGAAAATGATTGAAAAACAGCGTGAGCGGACGCAAAAACACGTTCAGTTTGAACAGCCCCTTGTTCACATGATGCAGCACTAGCTGAAGTTTCTCAACGTTACTTCTCAACAAGACAGCCTTTTGTTTCAGTTGACTGTAGGTAAATTTACACTGTATCCAACACTGTATTTGTAAATATCCCAATACTGTTTCACTGTGTGAGAAACCGCTCTAAATGATTCAGTGAGAGAGCGCTCTGAACGATTTGTACTGAATCACGAATCGATTCAAACCGTTTTGCAAGCCTGTTTGGCCAATTCATTGAAAAGAACTGACTCAAAATAATTATTCATTTGCAAATTGGGCATTGCTAGTTCTTTTAAACAACTAACAGAAATACGGGACACACTTCATGATTGATGAAATATTCTGAGTAAATATTTCTCAGGTCAGTCGAAGCACTCATGGTACGCACAGTGCGTACGGCCGTACAGCTGCAGGCGACCCTGTTCCTCATGATCACGCAGCGTGTTTTCATCAGCTGAAAGGGAGACTAAACACCATTAAAGTGTGACGAGACTTGCGCTGCACGTGCAAGCCATTCGTGCATCACAAGCCGATCAACTATTTAGCCCTTTTTGGTGAATCGCACCTGCAAAATCCTAAAATTTTATTTCCAGGTTTAATTTATATTTTGAATAGACTATGATTTTTGAACCACACGATGTGTTACATTTAATTACCTTTTAATATAATCTTGAGTGTGACCATGGTTTAAGGAGGGTGTACCTGTATGCTAGGTTGGAAATCTTTTGTATTAATAATGGTGTTTTCCTTATCACATGCGTTGTTCTGAAAACAAAAAAGAATCAAAATGAAACACAGAATGTAGACTGTCATCCACGCAGCCTGACCGAAGCAAAGTGGGCACTTTTACTCGTGCGAAGCACTGCTGGCTCGTGATGTGCAAATGGCTTGCACGCGCAACGTGAGTCTCATCACGCTTTAATAGTGTTTAGCCTCCCATTCAGCTGATGAAAACACACTGTGTGATCATGAGGAAGGATAACATCACAAAGTAGATTTGAATGCTGGTGCGGAATTTATATAAATAAAATGGTCTACTCCTCTCTCACCATTGCTGGCGTGCCAGTGATTACCCCTCTGCATGTCAATGCTGGCACGTGTGCCATAGGTTGCCGACCCCTGTGTTATGTTACGGCCTTGCACCCATTCTTTATGTAGCTGTAACTAGCTGGGCTGGTCTGGTGGTTTATAATAAAAACCATATGGTATGCATATTGTTGGCTTAGATTTTATACTCTAGGATGTGAGGTAGGCTGAAACAGAATTACATAACAGCCCAGTGCTATCTGCGGTAAGCCCAGCTCTCGCAGGACAGGAATTCACAGCCTGGCGTTAGTTGGAAATTAAGACTCTGGAAGCCTGCCTGTGGGTGGGGGACAATGTTTTGCAGGAAAACGGCCCTCACATTGTAAGTCTATATCCTACGGCTAACACTATGTGGTGGATTATTAGCGTCACTCTATAGAAGTTTGTGTGAAATCATTTCAAAATCAGGTTACAGATGGTTTAGTGTGGGAATTGGCTAAAAAAATAGGTTTTATTGTGATGGCTCATTTATTAACCTAAAAAAAACAAGCAAAAAAAACATTGCAGATACGAGTTTGGGCTTCATCAAATAGCATTATTATAAAACACTTATAAGTTAAGGGTAACATTTGGTTGGTTGATTCTTCTAGTTTGCAGTGATGTTTTGAAAAATACGCCTGTTTATACCAAGTTGAAAGCACATTCTTTGAAAATATGAAATGTCATCTGTGTGTCTGTATCATGTGGCAGCAAGCTGCTTATTGAGATACTATTATTTTGTGTCATCTGTTGACAGGAAGAAGACAAGAACCTTGGTCATTATGAAGCAGCCCATTACCGGATGAATACCCCTCCTGATCTACTGTAGTTTTTTTTCCTGCTACCTTTTCGCGAAGATGGCCCCCCTCCTTCTCTTCAGGTTGCCACACTGATCACCTCTGCTGCAACACACAATGGAGAGGAAACGCAGAAAGAAATGAAAACTCAAGCCATGTGTTATTCAGGCTTGTTAGAGTTCTGGACCTAAGCTTTTTTTAAAACTGCAATTACCCTTTTAAGTTTGTTACCTTTGCGGACACATGCATCTCTGGACGGGAAATGAGCAGAAACGGACCACAGGGACCATGAGCATACGGCTGTGTTTGCTTGTGGCCATACTTGGGGGTCTTTTGCCTCTAGTGGGCACAGAGGAAGAGAGTGGACCTCTCTCCACTCCCTTTCCTCCCCTAAATGCTGATGCACTCTTGAGCCCAAACTGCTCGCAGCTCACACTCAAACTGGACTTTTCTACCAAAGTGGTCAGGCATGGTAAGTGAAGTCTTATATCATTGTCTTCAATAGTGGGCAACTGATGAGGGTTTTTCAATGGCTGAAATTTAGACTGCAGGTTGGCCGAAATAATGCAGACACTGGTATACAAAGTATTGTACAAAATCTTTAGGCAGCTGTAAAATAAAATCTGTAGTGAGGATGTTTTTAAAGAATAATTTTTATTTATCAATTAACTTCATACAAAGAACAGTAAACATTAGAACATGACCGATATGGGATTTTTGAGAACGATACCAATTTTAGAGAGGGAAAATTCACAGATTACCTATATGGTGGCCGATTATATTAAATTTTTGAACTGGAATGAAAACACACATTTTCTATGTGGATTTTTCACTAATTTTGCACTAATATGACAATGCAAAGGTACTCAGAAGGCTGCTTTCTTAAACAAATATTTTTATCAAAGAATATTTGACATTATTATTATACATTGCCAACAAATTCTAGAAATGAACACTGAGAAAATAAAGAATAAATAAAAATACAATAAATAGCTAAATAAACATCAGTTCTGTTTAGTATAAGTCAATTGCTGACCATTAAAATAAATAAATAAAAATAAAATAAATATCTAAATAAACACCAGTACTGTTTAGTATCAGTCAAATGCTGACTATATTAATACTGCTGAGTCAAGAGATAAACAGCGGCAGCGGTGTTGCACCGTGTTTTGCTATACAAGTTCAGGGGAACTTTCACCGGTGGAAAACCAGACTTTTAAATATTACATTTTTATAAATGACATGACTGGAATTGTTTGGTTGAAGGGGGTACCAAACTGTGAATCCTAAACAAAACAGTTTGGTGAATACATGTTTACTCATTAGCTTCCTCTCAGCTGACAACAATGAAAGTAGCTATGTGATTAGCTAGTTAGCTATAAGCTCGTTGTCACGGAGAGTAAAAGACGGGACTTTGTTTATTTTACTTTCCAGCATTGTGTCTCACCAACTAAGTAACAACATAACATGGAATCAACACTCATCAGACACAATCCACCACCGCACTGTTGTCTGCTGAGCTGCAAAAAGATGCTCTGATGTTTACCTTTCAATCTGCTACATTACTGACTGCACTGACAAACTATAGCTGGCTAACAGTAAACAGACATGAGTGACACAGTCAGGGACAAGGTTAATGTTATATTAGTTATATTGAAAAGGGAAAATGATGGGGTCATAGTTTATTAACTTTCCAGTCTGTATTTCACAAACTAGTTAGCAATTTACTGACACGGCTCAACTCCGCCCTGTCTGCAGAGCCACTGTCAGCTCAGAGTCAGCTCTGTAAACAATGGAGTCGGAGCACGCTCTGCTGGACAAACTACGTAATGACACCAATTCTAAAGCATTGTTTTCTGCATTATATGTTCTGAAAAAAAGTTTTCATATTGGTAAAATATATGCCGATACCGATATATCGGTGAAAGGGTAAAATCGACCGACCAATATATCGGTCGGGCACTAGTAAACATAAAAAAACTACATCAATATTTAATGATGTAAGACTGGCACAAAATTCTCTGCATCACTTCTGGGAAAGTCAAAGAACTCTGCGAGAACCAACGTCATAAAACTCTCACACAGAGGAGCATCTCCACCTGAGAAAACACCCCACTGATTGGGGACCATAAAACACAAATCACACTCACATCTGCACTCTCTCTCTCTCTCTCTCTCTATCTCTCTCTCACCTCAGGTCACTTTAAGGACACCAAAAAAAGTTATGACTTATCCTGTTCTGTAATGTAAAAGGTTTTCTGATCATACATGTTTGGTATCATTCAAGAGGTCTCAGTGCAACTGGTAAAACGGTCTCATTCCCTTTCAGCAAAGTCAAATCATTCTTTGTAAACATCAATCAAACATTCAAGTCACAAGTTTCAGAGGTCTACCTTCAAACCCCTAAATTGTATAACATCAAACACACACATCTGATATAACAATAGAATCGTTTTGGTATTTAAGGAGAGATGACAAAGGAATCAAGGTTGTCTCTGTAGCCAGATGACCCACACAGTAAACATTGTGTGTAGTTTTCATTACCAGGTAATTGCAGTTTGAATTTCTTATGTTTGGTAAATGTTTGAATGGAATGCAACTTTAATTATTATTATTATGCTTGGTTCACTGATAGATTTGAGTTTGATTTATTAGTTTAATTGGATTGTTTGAATGTATTACTATTACCTGGTAAATAAATTATTACGATTCATTCTGAAGGACTGTTTTCTAGTATATTTCTCATTAACTACAAATCTATGGTCAGAGTCGGCTTAATTAAGCTACTTCAGAAGTAACCCATTACTTAAGTATGTACTAAAAGGCTAAACGGTGAGTCGAGAATCTGTATGAACTTAGCCAAATCAGACTAAACGGATAAAGCCGAGAACCTATAAGGACTTAGTCTAAAACTTACTAATATCTGAAACTGATGAATTTGTAGTTAAAGGACCTGCGTCCGGCCGGCATAGGACCCAAATAACATTGAAATAACAAATGCAGTCTAGAAGAGAGAATTACTAAAAATAAGATACAAAACTTAAATTCAGAGCATAGATACATCAATGAGGTTTTTCATAATTGGAGTCAAATGAAATAAAGAAAATAATAAGATTAATAAAACATGGAACTCAAATTAAATAATCAAAGTATTAACTGAATGCGCACGATAAGACAGAACGCGCAGGAGACCTTCAGCCACGCCATTGGATACCGTCCTTGGACCAGTGGGTGGCTTCCCTATTCCTCCTTTACCTTATTCCCTATTCCCCCTTACAATGACCACCCAATGCTTTTAAAACAGCACCAATTCTTCTAGTTACACTTGCGCACAGTTTTTCAAGGTTGACGGTAGATAGGTTATTCCAAGCATTTTGGAGAACTTGTCACAGTTCTGTGTGTTTAGACTGTCTCAATTGCTTCTGTCTACAGTAGTCATGTATTCCCAAACTCAATTACCCTGTTTACACCTGGTTTTAAGATGTGCCTCGGGTGATCCGATCACATGTGGTCTGGAGTGACACATTGCTGTTTAAACCTGGTTGCTTAAATGTGTCTCCTATGACCACTTGGGACCATATTTCAAGGGGAGGATCTCTGTTTCATGACGACATGCATCTATAACTGTCAGTGTGTTACTGTATGATAAAAATAGTGGTTGACCGATATATTGCCCAGGCCCATAAATTGGCTGATATTCAGACTTTTTAATTATCGGGCGACAAATTTTCCCATTTGGCCAATTTGTTTCTTTAGGGTGCCGAAAATCACCTGCTTGCATGTGAAGCGTCTGAGACTTGTAAACGACCAGTCAAGGTTTTTGTTGTTACGTGTCATGTTACTACAATAATAGACCGGTGTGCAACAGTCTAAATTCAGCGGTCCGCATATCAGAGCTGCGGCAGGCGCGTTTGAGCTTATAATACTAAAGTGCTTACCTGTTTCATTCTCCCTCTCTCTTCTCAACAGTTCCCTGTAATTTTTTGTTTTGTTTTGTTTTTTGATTTTTCCCCATTTCTCCCTAATTTGGAATGCCCAATTCCCAATGTGCTTTTAGGTCCTCGTGGTCACGTAGTGATTCGCCTCAATCCGGGTGGCGGAGGACGAATCCCAGTTGCCTCCGCATCTGAGACCATCAACCCACGCATCTTATCACGTGGCTTGTTGAGCGCATTGCCACGGAGACATAGCGCATGTGGAGGCTTCACGCCATCCACGCGCCCCACCGAGAACGAACCACATTATAGCGACCATGAGGAGGTTACCCCATGTGACTCTACCCTCCCTAGCAACCGGGCCAATTTGGTTGCTTAGGAAACCTGGCTGGAGCACAATACAATTATACTTGAACAAAAATGAGCTGCATGGTCGAGTCGCCAGAAAGAAGTCAAAGCCACAAAAAAGCCCGGTTACAATATGCCCGACAACACCTTGACACGCCTCACAGCTTCTGGCACACTGTAATTTGGAGTGACGAGACCAAAATAGAGTTTAATGGTCACAACCATAAGCACTATGTTTGGAGAGGGGTCAACAAGTATTGTGCTCCTTGAAACAACCACACCGTCTTTTTCCAGAGCAGCCTGTATTTCTCCTGAGGTTACCTGTGGGTTTTTCTTTGTATCCCAAACAATTCTTCTGGCAGTTGTGGCTGAAATCTTTCTTGGTCTACCTGACCTTGGCTTGGTATCAAGAGATCCCCGAATTTTCCACTTCTTAATAAGTGACTGAACAGTACTGACTGGCATTTTCAAGGCTTTGGATATCTTTTTATATCCTTTTCCATCTTTATAAAGTTCCATTACCTTGTTACACAGGTCTTTTGACAGTTCTTTTCTGCTCCCCATGGCTCAGTATCTAGCCTGCTCAGTGCATCCACGTGAGAGCTAACAAACTCATTGACTATTTATACACAGACACTAATTGCAATTTAAAAAGCCACAGGTGTGGAAAATGAACCTTTATTTGCCACTTAAACCTGTGTGTGTCACTTTGTGTGTCTGTAACAAGGCCAAACATTCAAGGGTATGTAAACTTTTGATCAGGACCATTTGGGTGATTTTCTGTTATCATTATGATTTTAAAAAGGAGCCAAACAACTATGTGATCATAAATGGCTTCATATGATCACTATCCTTAAATAAAAGACAGTTTTTTTGCATGATAGTCATATTTTCAAAATCAATGCCAAAATGTCACAATTTCTGCCAGGGTATGCAAACTTTTGAGCACAACTGTATCAATAAAACTTCTATTATATACCGTTTGCTAATATGCAGATATCTTGTTTAAACAGATGTAATTCACAAACCTAACGAAAATCCAGCTTTTTCTTCCCGTCGAGCGCTCATCTATGATCTTCCTCTGAATTGCGCATTCTATCAGCCAGAATCAAAACTTAAGGATCAAAAGTTCTTCTGATTCACAAATCATGACGGTCACTCTGTTAGAATCCAAGCAGGCGATCCAGGCCATTTAAACTGTCAGGAGATTGCTGCTCGTGCTGGATCTGCACGAGCGCATTAGTGCTCAAAGTAAAAGCGCTTCACGTGTGCTCTAAGTAAATGTCTTATGCACTTTATGTACAATTGGTTTGATTTAGTATTTTTTGAGAAAATGCGATTGCTAACGTAGACATGCCATCCATGGTTGCTGGACTACTGTGTGTACTGTTATTTCATTCTTCAGAATATATTAACAATTTCTTCATGTGCAAATAAATTACTAAAATTTGATGACTAAACAGAAATAAGAAGAAACTGCTATCTACCATTTAAAATACAATATAATTTTTTTAGATTCTTTTTACAAAGTTAAAGTTTTGTGTGACATTGAGTAAATATTGTGCTAAATAAAAGTTTATTAATTGTTTTAATGCATTTTATGTTTGTTATTTACTATATTGTGAGATATATCGGCCTGCTCTCTGGATATCAGCATCGGCCATTAAAAAAACCCATATTGGTCGACCACTAATAAAAAAAAAACTGCAAAAATTCAGAAAAGACAAATAAAGCATGAAAAAACTAGTGTTTCTACCAGATGCAGGTTACATTTGATCTTATGCAACATTTTGAGCAGATATCTCTGTTGTTTTAGTGGATTACTTGCATTAAAGGAGCTTCTGATGTTCGTGTTCTCATCTGTGTTGATATCAGACACGCTGAAGAAGATCCATGTTCTCTTACTTGTGTATATACATTTTCAGATCTGACTTTTCATTCCTTTAAAAGCCGCTCATGACCGGCAAAGTTAAAACTCTTGTTTTAACACGGCGGTTGATTGACAGGTGAAGGGTGGCACTTCGCTTCTGTCTGGGAAACAAACAGGACGGATTAGCTTTTACACCTCAAATGCGATGTGGTCACATGTGTTTTTGACTGCCTCCGTATTTTGTATTTGTGATCCGATCGCAAAATGTTTTAGACCTGTATTTAGCTCTGACCACATGTGATCGGATCACCTGAAATGCACCTAAAACCAGGTGTAGTGTAAATGGGGGCAACAGGACTATACCATCTGTTGCTGGGCTCCTAATGAAACACTAAAGCAGAAGAGAAAAATAAACAGTCTTAAGACAAATGTTTTTTGTGAAACATCTAATGTGCTTAATACTTTTGCAAATTTTTTTATATATACAATATACATATACTGTATATATACTCTTGATAGGTAATGAAATGTGCAAACCATCTCTGAAATTAACAATTTCTTAATTTACACAGTTAACAAAAACAGATTTTGGAGCTCAAACAAAGAGGTTCTAACATTTGTTAACTGGTCAAGCAGTTATGGTTATAATCTTATCATGACCAGATATCTGCTGATTAATCAGTCAGGTCTAAATCTGTCTATTTATAATTGTCGATGATTAAACTTTAATGTGTGTTTTGTTGTCAAGTTTTTTGATACAACCTTTGCTGTTTTGTCTGCTCCAGCAACTACTATATTTTGTACAAAAGTGGGTTAAATTAGTGCATTTAGTTAACTTATCTAAACTTTGGAACTGCAAGGAGAATGTTGAATTCTCCATAGAACAACACACGCTATGTTTTAGTACATAATTTAGTGCTGTAATTTAGATTTTAGTGTTGATAATGACAATTTTGCTATCAGCCTGTTTATGAAGTTTATTGTGGGTTTAAAGCAGCTGTTGGCCTGCTCTGTGAAATTTAGGGCAGGACGAATCGTGAGTGCTTCAGGTTAAACAGTCTGTTTCTGTGGTATAATGTACTCCACTGTACTGCAGATCTCTGTTAGTAAGCTGCCCATTCATTGGCTAGATCATGCCCTCTTCTTGGATGGTTTGTTTGTGTGTTCACTGGCAGCTAGCCCAGAGGGGGTTGGCTGTGCATTCCTTAGACATCATCTTATTCCAGCATTGTTTTCAGTGGGCCCGTAATTTACTACATTGGGTGTGGTGTGTGTGTTTATGTGGGGGTAGGGGTATACAAAACCAGAACATAACACAACATTTATAGTGGCCTGATTACTGGTCTACGAATGCGCCCTTTATGCCATCCTCTAATGTTTTATTCACTCCTAATTCCTTCAACCATAGCTATGAATGGTGAGATTGGCAATGCGGTCAGTTATGTGGTAATAGTTTTAAATGTTGACCATTAAGTTGATTAACAGGGCAAATTTTGTAGGTTTCCTTGGTCTAAAGACAGGCATATACTCTATATAAAAAAAGAAAATGCAGTTAGAACAGCAAAGATTGAATAAGCTGTTTGTCAAGACTATACATTTACAGCTTAAAAGTCTTTCCATGTTGGCTGTGTCTAACCTTCAAACAAGACAATAATGTATACTCCCCAAAGTCATTGAATCCCCGAGCTTTCATGCTTGTCTTGCATTTTCCCCTGTGCTCTTTGCCCATTTTCTAAGTCGCACAAAGCACTCTTAAGTACAACCCCATTTCAAGGCATACTAACAATGTTGAGGTTTGTTGCAAATGATTTGCATAAACTCTGTCAGGAGAAAGAACTTGGGTGTTCCTTTACCCACCCTGCTTTCACTCACCAGCAATTTTAACTGTATTTCTGCTAAAGGGATAGTTCACCCAAAGATACAATTCTGTCATCATTTACTCACCCTCCTGATGTTTTCAAACCTGTAAGACTTTGTTTCTTCTCTGGAACACAAAAGATGTTAGACAGAATTTAGCCTCAGTCACTATTCATTTTCATTGTATGGAAAAAAGATGCAATTAAAGTGAATGGTGACTGAGGCTAACATTCTGCTAATTATTTCCTCTTGTGTTCCACAATAGAAAGTCATATGGGTTTGTAACAACATGAGGGTGAGTAGTAAATGATGACAGAATTTTTTTATTTTTTTTTTGGTGAACTAACTCTTTACAGTCTGTATGTGATTGTTGATGCAAGATTGAATCCTTTTTGAGGAGTGTCTCCCTGTCATTAAACAGATGCTCTTTAATGCCAGTTTGCTTAATTTGTAGAACTTGCAGGCCTAAAGAAATGCAACTGCAGTAGTTGTATGAGATTTGCAAGATCATACCATGTCTCAGTCTTCTGTTCTTCCTCTTTGTCTCTTCTATAGAGTACATTGTTGCATTTAACGGTTACTTCACAGCCAAAGCTCGCAGTCATTTCATCAGCAGCGCCCTTCGAGATGTGGATGCGGTGAACTGGCGCATCGTACGGCGGAACAATCCTGCCAGCGATTACCCCAGTGACTTTGAGGTGGTGGAGATCCGGCAGGACATCCGCAGCAGTCTGCTCAACCTGCAGGACCATCCCTACATCAAGAGAGTGACGCCACAGCGCATGGTCCTCCGCAGCCTCAAAGTGACCGACTGTAAGTAGTACTGTACTTCACAACACTGACATTCAGAACTGGTAATTGAAGAGTTACAGGTACAAACCCCATTAGAGATTTCGATAAAGGACTTAACCCCAGGCTGCACCAAAGTGACTGTCCCTCTAACTTAACATGGTGCCATTCGATGGTGGCATTACATGCTTACAGAACTTCTGTCTTACTGATCTGCCAATAGCACAGTGTTTGGTTGAAGGTAAATGCTTTATTTTTGTAGCAGGCATCTTTGTGTTTTCTATGTATTTGTTTATGTGACTGCTGTGCTGAACAAATGGATCGGTTTGATTTTATGCCAGCCTCCCCAAGCGTATAGTGATTTTGAGATTAGAAGAACAAATGTGTTTAGATGTGAATAGTAGTTTCATCAGACCGTATGATAGCATGAAGTAGTTGCTCCAGTTTAGCAGCTCCTTGCGTTACTCCTAAAAGTACTCTTTTATTTTCTTTTTATGCTCTGCTCTTAAATATTGACTAGATATTTCCCTTGTGTAAAGTAAAACTTGCTTGAATGCCATAGTACATGTCAGTGAGTGACTTGATCTTTAGTCGGGGTTTTTAAATATAAATTGGGTGAACTGATTCATAAATTGGTCTAATTGATTCATAAGTGAGTTGGTATGAATCAAAAGGATTTTTAAACGTCTGGAAATAACATATAATTGAAAGGTCATGGAAATTCATTGGTCAAAAAGTGTGTGAAGTCTGGTATTTATAAAGCTTCCTGTCTCACTTGAACCCTATAGTGCCGTTGTGAGTTTGTGATTTTAAAGAAGTGTTAAGTAATGAATATGATCTTCACCAGCTTTCTTACGGATGATGACAGCAGCAAAGTTTGAACTGAGTAGGTGAGGTGATAAAATGCAGTGTTCCCCACTATGCAAATCCACTGTCAGTGTCGAGAGACCCCAGGAGAATGATTATTGTTTACTAGCTAGCTCTGCTCCTGTATAATAACAGAATGACTTCCTCTTCCATTCACGCCTGCTTCTACCAGCATCCTATACAAGCGCCACTGCTTCTGTAAAATGTTTATCTGTCTGGCTCCACCAGTCTGCACTCCCACATATTTTGTTGTTGTTGTAAATTGTATTATCAGCATAACAATTTGAGTGAGGTTGAAAAATTAACATTAATTTCCTTTTGCTTTAACAACAGTATGGACTTTACAAGTTTGCAAAATTTGATGATCCATGTTATCCCAACATGATTTGAGAATGATCCAAAGTGCATCTTATGTGCTTCTGTACAGAGCTTACAGAAGGTCATTGCATTGTTTTAAATGGTTTAAATCGTAAAACACTTAATTTCCAGCTTTAAATACGATTTTGAATCTCAGATTTTCAATGTATAGTTGAACTTCACTGGATCTCTATCATTAGCTGGGTTTCAATTCACTTATTTTATGCACATTTTGGGATATCGCATAAAAACTGCTGGATGGCAACACCAAGATGTGAATAAAATATCCAAAATGCTAATAAAATCTTATATGCACACTTGAGGAGGATAATTTTTTTATTAGAGGAAATGGGTATAAACTATGATAGAAGCATATTTACCAATAAACTCCTATTGAATTCATTAGGAATTCAGTGTGCGCATAAAAAAAAAGTAATGTGACTAAATAGCTCATTCATAACTGGACTAACCAGTGGACCAATCATCACATCTGAAATGTTGCTCTGGTCATCTTAAAATAACAGTGTCTAGAAAATCCAAAGTGCACAGAGTTTGCAGAGCAAATAAGTTGAACACAAACTTGAACTGTGCTGAAGAGCAAGTTTATTGCACGGCAAAGGCATAAAGATGAAGGAATGCACACACACAGTGCTTCCGGAATTGTGTGACGCGCTGTCGTTCCCAGACATGAGACAAGTTCTTTAAGTGTTTTGTCTGTGTGCTCTAAACCGTGATCATTTTTGTAATAAAAGAGTCACAGTGGCAACAATTTATCCAGAAGTGATTATTTTGATTTTGTTCTTTTGAACACAAGGGATGGAAACCCGTCTTTATTCACACATTGTTTTTGCGATATTGTGTTTTTTTGCATAAATAAAATTCGGACAACATGAATGGAAACAGCTGTTCTCTCTCGCTCTTCAACCACACTTTATACATACCACAGCTTATGGAAAGAGACCCAACTAAGCTAATTATGTATTTTTTGTTCATCTTCTCAAAACCAAACTACCTCTAATGATAACCCCTGGTCATGGTTTGAGAGCGTATATGCAAGTAATTATCATTTAAATTATTTCAGGGTCAGCCCTACAAGAGCGCAAGTGAGAGATTAAAATGTAATATAATTACAGTATATGCTCTAGTCTTGTCAGTATAGCTCTAGGGGGAATTAATGAGCAGTAATCAGCCAGAAAAGAAGCTTGACATGTCGGAACTGGTCAAGGTGGTTAGCTCTGCAATTCAGCCACGCTTCGACACCTACGGTTCCTTTCTGAGAACTGCTCTATACAAGAGCTTTTTCACTCTTCACATCATCTCTTCTACATAAATGTGAAGGCCCAATCACTATTATCTCTCTGCATTGTTTTAAAAGGGTGGAAATATTCGTGAAAGCTGAGGCTACCTGTCCCTGGTTTCATCGGCAGTTATTCAAGGGGCTAATAAAAATGCTAGTAAAAGGGAAGTTGAGATTGTGTGGCTGGCATTGAATATTGCATTGTGCATTTATTTTGCCCATATTTAAGTTTTGTTACTGTTCAACACCATTTACTTTTGGATTATTCATTTCAATATTGCTGTAAGTGCCAATTATTGGGGTCCAGGCACATTGGAAAAGAGGACAAATAACCACAATTTTCAAATTTGGCACAATAAAATAGTCATCTAAAGGGACGTTCAGACCGAACTAGATGCCTCGCAATGAATGGATCAGAATGCAGGTCTATCGAGACACATTTTGATAAAGCTTAATATACGTTTTCAAACTTGATACGGCAAAAAAGTGGTACTCCGGCGCGAGATGCTAAAAAACAAGGCACAACGGTCAAGCGTTTGTTTGCATGAAAAATAAAATCTAAAACAACATGGATGGATGCAAAAACATGCTCTTGTGTTAACAGCTCCTAGTGGTTGTGCATTTCCTCTTCTCATTTGAATGTTTGCAGAGTTATTCAGATATTTTAGTTATAGTGCTCCCTATTGGCAGAATTTGACAAAAATTGGTATGCATCCTCAATATGGCCTGTTGTTCATCCGTGCCAGGTTTCATGCAGATGGAACTTTGCATTGATGAGATGAAGACTTAAGTCAATGTGGGACGCTCATGAAAAATGTATTGGGTCATATCTGCTAAACGATGAGAGACAGTTGTGCGAGACTAATGTGTGTCCTTATAAGAAAGTGCATACGAATGTAGACTTAATGTAGGGATGCACTGATACTGGTATCGGAATCGGGTCCTGTACTGCGCTCGTACCGATACTCCTAAAAATGCTCTGATACCAAACACCGATACCATCTGACTTACGAATGTCATTACGTAAACATTCAGTGCACTGATTAAAATCACGTCATGTCCTAATGAAATTATTTAACAGTAAAAACTGTGATTTAATGAGATAAATAGATCGTTTGCACGTGCTGTGTTTTAAATGTGAGTGCTTGTGAATGTGTGGAGCTGGTGTTGTGCAGGCATAGCAGGGCTTCAGACTAAAAAAAACGACTTAGGAGCCATTGGCTCCTAAACTGAAATATTAAGGAGCCAAATGGCTGTTTTTAGTAGCCAAATCACAGATTTTCTCGGTTTAGATTGCTGTTCAGAAACAAGATGGAAAGCCGAAGAGAAAGAAGTCAGCTGATAACCTATTCATCGAAGGTTTAATAAACAGTATATATAGTTGAGAAGATAAGTTTGCATTCCCTTTTGTCTCATACCCTTTCATAATTTATACAAATATAAGAGACAAAAGATTTTTATTTTATTTAGTACTGCTCTTCAGAATCTACATAAGCAAATATTTACATAAAGCAGAGTATGCATATAGTAGTGTGTTGCCTTCTTGAGCATCAATGAATGATTGCACCATTGTGTAATAGTCGTGTACAAGTCCCTCAATTGTCCTAAGTGTCAAAAGCTTGATTTATATATATATATATTTTTTTATTTTATTTTTATTATTATTTTAAAATATTGCCTTAGTCCTTCTTTACTGACAGTAGTCTTATTTATTTGACAAAAATAACTCCAATGTTGTATTTAGGACTGTGCTGTGAGGTTCTGTATAAAATCACTTCATTTGATAAAAATAATACAATTTCATGTTAAAAATTGTTATACTTTAATTTGATTAAAGTTTAATTTATTTAAACAATTTTGATGATAAAATTGAAATAAACTGCTGATATCGGTACTCGTTCTAAAAAAGTTTTATCGGAACATACCTAACTTAATAGGAAACAGAGGCTCTAAGAGAGAGAAACTAGATGATCTTTCAAGAACAATTTTTAAAAGATAGGATCTTGGATGTGAGCACACAATAATTTTTTTTAGTAATGCTTTTCCTTTATCTCTCTTTCAGCAGGCACTGATGGTGGATCACCGTGCAATGACACACGCTGGGTGCAGAAGTGGCAGTCGTGGCAGTCTTCAAGGCCACTCAGGAGAACCAGTCTATCTCTGAGCTCTGGCTTCTGGCATGCCACAGGCAGACACTCCAGTCGCCGTCTCCTACGGGCTATCCCCAGACATGTCGCTCAGATACTGCAAGCAGATGTGCTCTGGCAGATGGGACACACTGGTATGTGAAGGTTTGCTACTGTAATTGATGGAATGTAAAAGTGTGGATGCATGTCTTTACTTTTTGCTTTAATTTTCATTTAGAAGATAATGTTTTTCACAAGGTCTGCAGTTTAACTTGTATCTCTGATTTGTGCTTCTATACAGGCTCTGGAGTGAAGGTAGCAGTATTTGACACTGGGCTGAGTGAGAAGCACCCTCACTTTAAAAATGTTAAGGAGAGAACCAACTGGACCAATGAGAAAACACTGGATGATGGTAAGATGACTTTTCACAGTTTAAACATCCATAGTTCCTTGTTGAGCTCTGAGTGAAGTTGACTGAATCAACCCAGAAGAATTGTTTGGATGAAATGCATGGATCAGTGGCTTATCTTTGTTTCTCACAATCTGTCTTCAGGGTTGGGTCATGGCACGTTTGTTGCTGGGGTTATTGCCAGCATGAGGGAGTGCCAGGGATTTGCTCCAGATTCTGAACTGCATATCTTTAGAGTTTTTACCAATAACCAGGTATTACTCAAACATTTGTATCCATGTCCCTGAACAACCACCTTCATTTTGTTCTTTTCTTTCATTTTACAGTTCAATGAATTTATATTATAATACACTTCCACATACCTTTCCTTTATGTCTGACGGGCTGCTTTCTACTCAGGTGTCCTACACCTCCTGGTTCTTAGATGCCTTCAACTACGCCATCCTGAAGAAGATAGACGTCTTAAACCTCAGTATAGGGGGACCAGACTTCATGGATCATCCTTTTGTTGATAAGGTATGAACAGAAAGGAAACATTGTCTTTTGGGGGAAAAGTGCAGTGCATTGCACTTTCTATATCAAACATGATTTATGTTCAATGTGATGTAGTGCTACAATAAAATCTCTTCTCCCCTGCCTATGTTTAACAAGGTTTGGGAGCTCACAGCCAACAAAGTGATTATGGTGTCTGCTATTGGCAATGATGGCCCATTGTATGGGTAAGTGTACCAGTCCAATAACAGATTACATTACATTTGCCAAATAGCCACAGCAGTTCTGTTGATATTGTTTTGTGTATATGTGTGTGTTCCAGAACCCTGAACAATCCAGCAGATCAGATGGATGTTATTGGTGTCGGAGGGATTGATTTTGAGGACAACATTGCCAGGTTCTCATCCCGGGGCATGACAACATGGGTTCGTTGTGTCTTGTGCTGACTTTGCATCATTGCATTGTTTCTGTGCAGCTGCTTTGAGAGGCTTGTTAGAACATGCCTGCACATTTTGAGCTGATCTAAAAAATGGCAGACACCTCATGTTATCTCCTAACACAAAGCTGGAGATTTCTGGACTTCACACCTCTAGGAAGAAGAATGAAATGAAGAGATTTACAAACACTTCAGAGGGCACTGTAAAAAATCCTTTATTGCACCTTTGAAGTGGCTCACAGAATTAAAGCTTTGTAGATTTACAATATAGTTATATATAAATGAATCTGTCATTGAGATGTTTCTGTATTGTCAAGGATGATAATAAGATATTGACATTGGAAACGGATGCCCCTATTGTGATGTTTTATCATAAAGGCATGTTCAGAACCCTGCATAAAAAGATTAGATTAGTCTAGATATGAGATTTGCAACATCCTTTTAGCCATATTGGTAGCTGACATGAAATACTTCTGGGACTTTGGCATGTTCTGCACCATGTTTATAATGACCTAGTGAAGTCAAAAAAGGTTTTTAAAAATGGTGAAAAACAAAGAAATGGTGACCAATTATAGGATACAAGATGTACAATTTCCCTCATACATTATTATAGATTTAACCCAAAATTTAATGTTGATAAAAAGTCATGGATGTATGTTATGTGTTCAGTGTGTGGCCATTCAGTGTTCATTCAGGTTCTGAATATAATTTATATACTGCCCTCTTTCCCACTCATCACACTTTGTCAGTCTTTCTTGTTAGCTCAGTTTAGTCATTTTTTGACTCTTGTACTGTCTGTTCATCAGGAGCTGCCAGGGGGCTATGGCAGGGTGAAGCCTGACATTGTGACGTATGGCTCTGGGGTGCGTGGTTCAGGATTGAAGGAGGGCTGTCGTTCTCTCTCTGGCACCAGTGTTGCATCACCTGTGGTGGCTGGAGCTGTCACACTACTGGCCAGGTGAGACATGGATGAACAAAAATGTTTACAAGTATGCTTGAGGGTAGTTGACATTAAATACTTCTGAAAAGAAATCTGCTAATTCTTTTATAATTATTATATATGCAGTTTTATGACCCCCATATTAATTGAGAGACTGTATGGAATATTTGTACTTCATTTGTTTGTACTCAAAACAGTGCTGCTTCTTAAAGGAATTGTTTAAATGTTTAAACGGATCAATGAACGAGTCGTTTTTGACACTGGGGGAAAAAAGGTAATGCTGCAATTTAAATTGAGCAAATGAAAGTGTTTTTTGACTTTATATGCATGTAAATCTATTGTATGAGAACTTTAAAACAAAATTAGGCATGTTTAAAAATCATATTAGGTGCACTTTAACGTCTTAAATTTACTTTTTAAAATTGAAGGCCATAAAAAGTCCTTAAATAAAGGAAATTTACAAGAAGTCTTAAATGTAATTTGCTGTCTCTTTCTCTCTCTCTCTCTCTCTCTCGTGCATCCATCATTTAGCAGTTGACACTTGAGTTTCGTGAGCGCGCGCAGAGGAAGAGGAAGTGCATTTTTACTGAACTTACAATGTTACACATGTATTAGCCTTCATAAACCCGTTAATCAGAAATGCAAATGGTGTTATTCTGCATCTCTGTAAGCGAGCGATGCGCTAACACTATCGCTCCTACTTATAATCGACAAAGCTGTCAACATTGCAATTTGCAAGTGCGCGAGGTTGGAGCGGTCTTTTGATGCTTTTCAAATCGTGGCGCTTCCATATTTTACATCACATTTGACAATAACTAAAGCTAACAGAACTACTCAGCTGCAGAGTTACACCTGTTACATCTCTCATCTCCATCTCTCTAGATCTGACATATACAGGTATTTCTCTGCCATCTGAATCAGTCAATTTTAAAATGTTTGTAATAATATACAAAACAATAATAATATAATTATATAAATATAATATTAATAATATACATAATATGAAAACATTTTATCTATATTTAATATTTAGTATATAATCTGTTTTCAGTATACATCATAACTAATTATGCAGCACAGATCTCTTTCATAATTTAATCTGTTAACATTTTCAATACATCTTGTCAACTTTAAACGACCATTTTTAAGGTAACTGATGAGTTTTGACTTGAGATTTCACACAAAAATGAAAATTGTCATCACTTACCTTCATGCTGTTGCAAACCTGTATGACTTATTGCAGTGGATATCAAAAGGAGATATTAGGGAGTTTCAGTCACCATTCACTTTCATTGAATAAAAAAAAGATTCAGTGACAGTGAATGGTGACTGAGACTAAACGTTTTGCTTACATCTTTTTTGTTCTACGGCAGAGAAAAATTCATACAGACTCAAGGGAGAGCAGTGATGAAATTTCATTTTTAAATGAACTGCCCTTTAACTACCTGTTAAAGTATTTGTTAAAGGTGTCTGCCAAGAATTTTTTTTATAAATGTTATTCAGCACATGCTAGACTTTATTCAAAATATAGGATTTTTAATGGGAATTACAACGAGGCTGTGCGGGATAGACGTACAGTCTCTTCAATGAGCTGCACTGCAGTTTAAAGTGTTTTTGAAGAAATATATTTTCACGAACACTCAGTAGACAAAAAAATCCAGACAACATGAGTTGTGGAAAAGCTTTTTTTTTTTTACAGCTTTATACCGTCGTGCCATTGAAGAGATGGCAAGTCTATCCCTCACAGCCTTGTTTCCATCCCCATTAAAAATCAAACATAGACCAATCCTCTTGCTTACATTTCAGCGCATGCGCAGTAAGTGGAGACAGAAAGCCCATTGACTGTTGTTAGATTTGACAGATTAGATGATTAAACAAAAGTATGACACAAAACCATCATAAATACAAACATATTCTTAGCGATACAATTACTATAATGAAATGAGTTAAAAACAAACATGTAATCATGTTCACTATACATTTTTGCTGCAAAGTTTTGAGTTGAAATTATCACTGCATTCCAACCAGCTCTGTTGATGGCTTGAAGCCACAGCAGTCAATGAAAGCCCTTGTAATACATTTTCAACAATGTAATACGATAAAAGTTTACTTTTTGCACGCGGTTTTTGCCACCACTTCCATGTTTGACATAAACGGTGACGTTGCCAAAGGATTGGTCTATTGCGTCACATCTTGCTGGAAAGTAAGTAACTAAAGAGAAGGGTCACAATATAGGCTACATACTTTAAGCTACATGCATTCTTAATGAATTAATTTAGAGTTTTAATGTTGTATTAACTTATTTAAAAAAGAAAACACATAATTGCACAATAAAATGTAAAAAAAAAAACATGTACACAGACATTCAAGTAGCCTCAGTGGTTTTGTATTTACCTGTTAATTAATTATTTAATGTGGTCTTAAATTTTTCTTTTATTTGGCCTTAAGTCTTCAATTTCATTCCTTCGAACCTGCAGATACCCTGTGACTGATCCCATATCACATCATTGATCTGGAATAGACACTTAAATAGGATAAACACTATTGCTAGCTTTATAAATTGAGGAGTTACAATTGTTAATAAAAAACAGAGAGGAAATAAAACTTAAAGACAGAAAATACAGGCAGTAGCTAAATAAATGGTAAAAGCATTCTTCACTTAAGAAATGAGTATGTCGCTCTGTGTAAGTACGCTTGTTTGATCCTGTGGCTTAATGGGGGAAATTAATTGTACATTCATCCTGTAAGGAAAAAACAAACAAACAAATTAATGAACATAATCAGTCTAGTTTTCCTCAGGGAGTTAAATGGCATCCTTTCTTTTTCTTGATTTCTTCATCTCCCTGTCTTGCCTTTTAGCCATTTATTTAATATAGTTAATATCCATAGACTGTGACAGGCTACCTTCATTTGTTGGTGTTGCCACTTTTCTTCTACTTCTGTTGTCTCTTCATTCCTCTGAGATAGATATATATATATATATATATATATATATATATATATATATATATATATATATTGCTCTCATTTATTTTACTCCGTTACAGGTACTTGACCCCATTCCCCTCTTCTGTTTCATGGTCTCTGAGTCACTATTTGCCAAAGACCTCTTTTCAGTTTATTTTTCTAAACCTGCTGCACATGAATGATATTCCCCTCCTCGATAAAGCCACATCCACTACTGAAATACAAGGGAATGATGTCTGTTGTTTTATTTTAACTGTTTATGTACAATGTCTTTCCTCTTCTCAGCACTGTGTTGAATAGAGAGTTGGTAAACCCAGCCAGTATGAAGCAGGCTCTGATTGCATCAGCCCGCAGGCTGCCGGGTGTCAACATGTTTGAGCAGGGCCATGGCAAACTCGACCTGCTCAGAGCCTACCAGATCCTTAACAGCTATAAGCCACAAGCTAGGTATTCTTTTCACACACATCATCATGGACTGTTTACCTCTACATTGACTAGTGCTCTGGTCCCATAAAGTGGCCCAAAAAGTATTTGCACCCTTTTGGACATCAACCCAAAAATGATAATTCTCTCACGATTTACTCACCCTCCTGGCATCTCAGATGTGTATAACTTTCTTTCTTCTGCTGAACACAAATGAAGATTTTTAGAAGAATATCTCAGCTCTGTAGGTCCATACAATGCAAGTGAATGGGTGCCAAAATTCTGAAGCTCCAAAATCCACATAAGTGCAACACAAAATTAATCCAGACAACTCTGGTGGTTAAATCCATATCTCCATATCATCTTGGATGTCATAAGAGTGAGTAAATCATCATACAATTTTCATTTTTAGGTAAACTAACCAAGTGGCATCTGCAAACAAATGATGCTAGACCTCTGAAATGTCTTCACTTTTCTGAGCCATTTTTTGCAAATGCTTTTAACCAACTGGTCTCAAGGTGATTTTTAGTGGATGTATGAAGTCAAGTTCACACATCTGTCCTAGCAGAGTCAGCACAGATGTAGTTCATCACAACTATGGACATAAGTTTGACATCCAGAAAGTGTCCAAATACCTTTTTGTCTTAATATTAAACAGTATATCTATTGTTTTTCAATTTGAAACCTAACAAATTTCCTTTTGTGAAGTTTTGCTTGATAAGTCTGTTATTTATTTCAAAATAAATGCCTCTTGGTTTGATATTTTGTAATTTAATGCTAAGACATGCATTAAGTGTGGCTTAAGTATCTTAAATACTTCTTGTGCCCACTGTAAGTTGGATTCTCAACACTTATTCATGTATTCTGATGTTGTCAATTAAAAAGTTTGCCTGTATCACACCTGCATTGTGGAGCCTGATTATAGAACAGATTTTACTTGGTTTATTATCTTTTCAGAGGTCATGCATGGAATTAATTTCTGATGTTTTTGATCTTTAGCCTGAGCCCCAGTTACATAGATCTGACCGAGTGCCCATACATGTGGCCCTACTGCTCTCAGCCCATTTACTCCGGTGGCATGCCAACTATTGTCAATGTGACCATTCTTAATGGTATGGGTGTGACTGGCAGGATTGTGGACAAGGTGGGCAATAATAAAGAGACTGGCTACAAAGCAAATGAGTTAATTCAGTGTTAACTGATTTGTTATTTTATAGATATGGTTAAATTGTAATCTTAAATATGAATTGTCTATTTGAAGCAGCTATAAAGTCCCTTAGTTCAGTTATGTTTTGCTTCCACAGCCCATCTGGCAGCCCTACCTGCCTCAGAATGGGGATTATGTGGATGTGGCAGTATCTTACTCACCTGTGCTTTGGCCCTGGGCCGGATACCTGGCTGTCTCCATATCTGTGGCCAAGAAAGCTGCATCATGGGAAGGCATCGCTCAGGGTCATCTCATGGTTACTGTGGCCTCACCAGCAGAGAATGATGTAAGTAAAAGAATGAAGGTCTTAACACGTTTCTGTGCCATGACACGATTGAGATCCCCAGTAAAGTGGTCTGAAATCTGGATTGAAAACCATTATGCTTTGATATTAAATTGTGTAGCACATCTATTAGAAACCTAAAATCACTTTTTCTGGGGTACAAAGTTCCTCTCTGAGTTTGGCCAATATCACATCAGTTTTGTAATCTTGTGGCGTCTCTGTGTTTTCTGTGTGTCCATGTCCAGTCAGCAGTGGGTGGTGAGATGACATCTACAGTGAAGTTACCGGTAAAGGTGAAGATTGTCCCCACTCCCCCACGTAGTAAGAGGATACTGTGGGATCAATACCATAATCTGCGCTACCCACCTGGTTACTTCCCTAGAGACAACCTTCGTATGAAGAATGATCCACTTGACTGGTGAGCCACAACCTCAAACATCATAATATTCCAATAAGTCCAATAGATTTAATCTTATGAAGATTAAAATGCAGTCATAGTAAATCAGTCATTATGGGAAAGAATCCATAGAGGGCACCATTTCATAGCTTGTCTCTTTTCCCATTTTCGTTTTTTGTCCCCTTTGCTCTTAAAATGGTTTAGATAATGTTGTTTTCCTTTTTGTTTTGAAGGAATGGTGATCATATTCACACCAACTTTAGAGACATGTATCAGCATCTTCGAAGCATGGGCTACTTTGTGGAGGTCTTGGGGGCACCAATCACTTGCTTTGATGCCAGTCAGTATGGTAAGTATCGATTCATTGGAGGATCTGTTTGGAATGGTTTCAGTATAAAAGATAATAGGTGGGTTCGACTTGAACTGTGCCTTGCCTTACGGGTTGTCGAGATTTGCCGGGTGCAGTCGGGGGAGGAGTTGAAAAGATCAAAACATCAAGCCGAACACTTTGCACATCCTGTCGTGTGTTGACCCTACACCAGTCACGTCAAATCACGCTATGATGTCTTTTTTGCAGATGATAGACAGATAGAAATTCAGATTTAGGCTTGAATTTTTTCATATAATGAACAGAAACCATATTTATTTACATTGGGTTTTTGCTGCTAAATACAGTGCCTGCGTGTACAAGAAGAAAGCCCAATATAAGCCTATATTATTTTAATAGCAATAAGGGAGTCAGTATTTTTCATCATTTTGAATTGTTTTTATGAATAAACATGATATAACTATGATAAACCTAATATAACATGATATGAATATGATGTACTGTTATAAAAATGCATACGGTGGCACCATATCCAGTCGGACAACATTTCTAACTGACATGAACTGCTTCAAGTCAGGCAGCGATCAGTCTGCGCTGTGATGAAGCCGAACGCAGCTAATCTCTAATAGAGCCCATAAAACACATGACAAGTGCAGTTTTCTCCTGCGTTGACACATTTCCTATTGAGACAGGAAGTTTGGGCTGGGGCAGGGCATACTAAAGGGCTCTCTTTTTTTTTTTTTTTTTTTTTTTTGTTACTAGCCAATAGTCTTTATTTTACATAACAGCCATGAACATGAATTGTATTGGGGGGAGGGACACTTTCATTCTAGAGAACATTGTTTTGAACAAAATGAGTGAGTGCATGATGAGTCAATATTTTTGGTCTATTTTTACAAAAGAGATAGACTGTAACTTTTTTTATGCATATAAATGCTTAAAGATAATTTAGTCAATTTTTAGAAGTACACTAGCATATAGATGACCTCAAATCTAACACGTATAACTCCAAATTTGATTTCATAGGGTCTGTAAGATGGATGGGTTTAGTGGAACCATACAGCCTGTATCGTTACAATATGACCTGTGTAAATACACTGTTGCCTCTGTCTGTGTGTGTATGTGTAGGCACCCTGATGATGGTGGACAGTGAGGAAGAGTATTTTCCAGAAGAGATCACAAAGCTGAGGAGGGACATAGATAATGGCCTATCTCTCATCATCTTCAGTGACTGGTACAACACATCAGTCATGAGAAAAGTCAAGTTCTACGATGAAAACACCAGGTACAGCTGAGAACGCCACAGAACAATATGATCTCTTATGTCACTGTCCAGTCTTTAATATTTTCAGTCCAGAGCAATGCATATATCTCTAGGTGAATGCTGTTTTGACTACAAAATAATTAGTGTCAAGTTTGCCTTGGTAATTACTTTATTAATTGTAATTTCACCTGAAGTTTTTAGTTCGGTAATGCATTTGTCTAATTTTCTAATTACCGTCTGTTGTTTCTGTCCTAATTTACATTATAGTGTGCTTCTCATTAGGGCATTTAAATGCTCTAATTCATAACTAATGTCATTTTATAGGGGGTTGAAAGTGTGTGGTTTCTATTGTTGGATCTGGTGTGTACTTTTTAAATGGGATTCTTAGAAAAGTGTCTTATTCAGGACAAACATGTTTTGTTTATCAAATAAAGGCAAACACTAAAATGTGCGTTGCACTGCAGGCAATGGTGGATGCCAGACACAGGGGGTGCTAATGTGCCAGCCTTGAATGACCTGATCTCTGTGTGGGGTATGGCTTTCAGTGATGGCCTGTATGAGGGAGACTTCACAATGGCAGATCATGACAGTAAGACTCGACCTGGCACGCTGTGACTTCTTTTTGTCTTTCTGCTTTACTCTCATGCTGTGTTGCTTTATTAGGGACTGTTCACCTAAAAATGAAAATTCTGTCATTTACTTAGCCTCATGTTGTTCACACCCATAATCTGTGGAACACAAAAGATTATTTAGGCAGAATGTAAGCCTCAGCCACTATTAACTTTAATTGCACCTTTTTTCCATTTAATGAAAGTGAATGGTGACTGAGACTGTTCTCTAACATTCTGCCTAACATCATCTTTTGTGTTCCAGAGAAGAAAGTCATACAGGTTTGGAACAACATTAGGATGAGTAAATGACGACAGAAATTTAATATATAGGTGAATTAACCCTTTAACATACTCTTCTATCTACATTATATCTATAGGTTCCTGTTAAATAAATTACAAGTAATAGTACTTTAAACTGATTTCAATAATTTGTCTTTGCTTTTAGTGTATTACGCCTCTGGTTGCAGTATCGCTCGTTTTCCAGAGGATGGAACTGTTATCGCTCAGACCTTAAAGGATCAAGGTACACAGAAGTCACTGTGATTGTACACCTCATGTCACTGCTGTATCCATGGAGACCAACTGAAAGCTCTCTCTCTCTTTCTTCATCTTCTTGTTATTGTTATCTGAAATCCTCAAATTTCCAGGACTAGAGGTCTTGAAACAAGAGACGGTAGTGGTGGAAAATGTGCCCGTGCTTGGACTGTACCAAACGCCAACAGAGGGGGGAGGTCGCATAGCACTCTATGGAGACTCCAACTGCATCGATGACAGTCACAGACAGAAAGGTAATGTATATTTCACGTATTTGTAAACAGTGGGTTCCAAAAACCTGAGACTTCATTGACAATCAGGGATTCAAAATGTAATTTAATCCTTGAAGGAAACTGTGACGAGGAGGAGGGTGTGGCTGGGCCGTGATGGAGCACGGCCGGCACTGAATCAGCTGATGAGCGGGAGAGCGAGATAAAGGGCAGCTGGAGACGCCGGTTCGAGAGAGAGACACATGTGGCCACATTGCATATGTGTCTGTGTTTGTTTACGTTTGATTTTCGTTTGAGTTTTGAATTTCGTATTAAACTTTGTTGACTGTTCAGCTGGTTCCCGCCACCTTCTTGCCCGTCCTTTAAGTTTGCGACTTTGAAAAATTGAAAACAATGTACTAGGTAAAAATTAAGAAATATGGGAATTTTAAGATATGCAAGTAACTCGCTACTTGAGTATTTTTTTTTTATTCGGACACTTTTAGTAAAGAAATGATTTACATTTATTACTTCTTGAGTATGTTTTAAAAAGTATTAGTACTTTTACTTGAGTAAGACATTAAGATTCTAAACAAACATATGCAAAAACTCCTTAAAGAGGTCAGATTTCCTTGCTTTCATGGAAGCACACAAGATGCTCTTTGAAACATTCTCAAATCATGCTGAGATAACATTAACATGAATCATCAGGTTTAACACAGGTTGTGGAGTCCATGCCAGTACGAGTGCATGCCGTTTCTGAAATATTAATTTTTTAATTAATATTTACTCAATTGACCCTTCACTAAGCCCCGCCTTAAGAGTTTCTGACCAATCCTGTTTTAGCAACTAATATAAAAAAATATTACATTTGAAAAGGCACAATAGAAGCATCTTCACTGGTGGTCTTAGACATTTGGACCACAGTGTAAGGTCACATTTTGGACAAGCATGCATTTGACAAGGTTTTTAAAAACCTACCCACTAATACATTTTCAGGCTTGGATTGATTTAATTCACATTTGCATTCTCTCTTCCCTATTTAGACTGTTTTTGGCTGCTGGATGCTCTGCTGCAATACACATCCTATAGCATGACTCCACCCAGCCTCACCCACTCTAAAAACAGAGTAGTGCCCCCTACAGGCTCAGACAGGTCGTTACCGCAGAGATTGGAAGGTAAACTTTGTAGTTGTCTCCTTACAAACTGGTTGTGCTATGTTCAAGTCTATCAGATGACTAATTTTCAATATTTTTGCAGGTAATCACCTCTATCGTTACTCCAAAGTGCTAGAGGCACATCTGGGTGACCCTAAGCCTCGTCCTCTACCTGCATGCCCTCATTTGTCTTGGGCTAAACCACAGCCACTTAATGAGACTGCTCCTAGGTCAGTACAGATATAGCCTGTGCCATTCTTGACCAATGCACTGTGTATTGAGACTAATCAAATTCTATAACATTGACATTTGACACTAGTTATGTTGAATATCTATTTCTTCTCAGCAATTTGTGGAAGCACCAGAAGCTACTGTCAGTGGACATGGACAAGGTTGCTTTGCCTAATGTGAGGCCGTATCGACCTCAGGTTCGACCCCTGTCACCTGGTGAAAGTGGAGCCTGGGACATCCCTGGAGGTAAGGAGAGGACTTGATAACATTAAATGAGCTTTAAAGGGATAACTCTCCCAAAAAATTACAATTCTGTCATTTACTCGTCCACCTTCCAAATCGGTATGACTTTCTTACATGGAACACACAAGGAGATGTTAGGCAGATCTTTAGAGACTGATACTCTCTGTCACCATTCACTTTGATTGCATCTGTTTTTCCATACATTGAAAGGGAATGGTGAATGATGCTGTTAATCTTCACATTCTGCTCAAAATTTCCTTTTGTGTTCCACAGAAGAAAGCAAGTCATTCAGGTTTGGAATGACAAGAGGGTGAGTACATGACAACAGAATACTTTTTGGGGCGAACTAACCCTTTAATGACATTGAATGAAACTTCTGGGTTCAGTGTTGCTTGATTAGACTGAGCTTGCTGCATATTTAGGAAATAACCAATCAGATGTTGCCTACAAAAGGGCCTTTAATGTGTTTTGACACTATGAACTGTGTTTTTTCTCAGGGATAATGCCAGGCCGCTATAATCAAGAGGTGGGCCAGACCATCCCAGTGTTTGCGTTTCTTGGTGCCATGGTTGTGCTTTCCTTCTTCGTGGTGCAATTGACCAAATCCAAGAGCAAGCCCAAGCGCAGGAAACCCAGAGTAAAACGGCCACTTTACCTTCAACAACAGCAACAACAAACTACCCACTCAGGCAGAAACCCCACAGTATGATCAGCCACACACCACACCTGAACATGCCACATCTGTACATGGACAAAGAAACAAGGAATTGACATCCTTGAGGTGTGTGTGTGTGTGGCTGTGGTAATGAGATTTTTGACTCCGATGGGCTGAGTATGTGCTTGAGATGAAGACTGCCACCTTTGCCCAGACAAGGGCCTTGTCTAATGGACATCATCATTCCCTCTCTTGTCGTTATTCAACACATGCCTTTCAATTTAGTGACCAAATGGAGAAATGTTTCCTTATTTAATTTATTAATGATGATTGATTGAGAATTGACCCTTGCTTTGTATGTCAAATTGAACAACCAAAACCAGCCATTCAGTTTCCTTGATCAACATATTGGACTATTTCCACATGTCTTCATTTTTATATTGTCAAAATGTGTTTTTATAAAATAGGAGTGTGCTTGCATCTTTTGTAAATAGCCATCAAGATTTCTCTGTTGTTGGTGTGGAAATATCATTTTAAATATATCTTATCCAATATAAAGCAGAAAACTTGCCTCTAGAAGCCCTTGGATGACATTCTTGTGTTAAGGGTAACAGTGGAAACTGACAGAATATACGGCTATGGAATGGTTCTGTTTATTTTGCTACTTTCAATGATGAATGAACCTATTCCTTTGTTTGCTTTAGATACATGTGCATAAGATAAATGAAGCTGTCATTGTTTGACTGGGTGGCCCGCCAGTTTGCCTGAACACAAGGAGTAAAATATCATCTCAGAACGCTCTTGGATGAGAGCCATGTTTGGCTTTGATCCCTCCTTTTGTAGTTATCTTTATTATGTGAAGTAGAAGCATACAGTATATACAAGCTGTGATAGTGCCTCAAAGTATTTGGACACTCAAGCCTCACTTAAAAACCATGCAATGTCATTGCATTGCAGACATGGCACAAGTTTAAGATTTCACAAGAGATTTTAAATGATAAAACTAGATTTACAGTTTGAAATGGAATTTGGCATTTTCTGGTTGTCAAACTCTGTGAAATATGTTGATGGTCAATGTGATGCACTACACCTGTGGTTACTCCACTCTGAGGGGAGCTAACTTCATTCATCCACTAAAATAACTAGATAAAAGTACAAAAATGACTGGGGAAAGTGATGTTCTGAGAAAACCATTTGTGTGCAGGTGCCACTGGGTTTGATATTTTACTATTTACAGTATGCAATGAAATTCAAAAAATGTAAGTGTCCAAAAATGTCTGAATACTTTTTGGAGCCACAGTGTTCTCCTAGCAGTTAGTAAACCTCTTTGTTGAAATTCTGTTGCAGAAAGTACACACAAATAGCACATTTGTATCTTTGTCCACCACGTTTAATTTCATGCGGGATGCTCTCCACATGCAAGTATGAGGACAGGCCCACCCAGTGCTTGACTTTAAATCAGGTAACAAGAGTTATTTACTCTCCCTCAATTTTAGCAATCTGCTGTAAGGTAAAATCTGTTAACAGTCTGTCACAAACTTTCAAATCAGCGATGAAAGTCATTTTAACTGCTTCGAAGTGCAAGGAATGTAACAAATAAATCCAATCTTCCAAGAAATAAAGCATTCTTAAGTGGACCCCTCATAACCATGGCCCCCCTGAAATGTAATGCTGGTTTAGACGGACAAAAGAAATCCTCTTCATTCTGTGTCTTTCTATATCCGATCAACTGCTTGCCTAAGCAGTCTCGTAGTCGCCTATGCTTTTGCCTCAGGCTAGTGTGAAATCGACTAATTTCATTAGAGGTGATATTTACAGGGCATACTCTTTAAATCTCAGTCCTGATCCATTTTTAATAGAAAGAATAGCCTGTGAAAATGTCACCGGTCTCTTTCAGACGGCGAACCTAGATAGAGGTTAATGACATGAAAAACATGGGAACTAACCCTGAGCAGTTGTCCGTGCATAAATGGATTTCCCAAATCTTGTCACAAAGAAGGTCACATATTCTACTTGTCCTACATATCTAAAGAGTTCCCAGCCTTTCTTAATATTGTCTCTGCCACTGGAACAGCCTCAAACAACCAGCTTTGGGCTCTGATGTCCAGGGGAATGACAGTGAGCCTGTAGCAACAGGCTCCACCATACCCCCTTGAAACGCATGCTGTTAAATGTGGGATGTCCTGCACACCCCATATGACTTAAAGACAAATTACTTAACACTTTTTTGTGTTATCTATTAAAATCAAAAACCAATTGTCACAGCGTGATGTTCATGTGTTGGACATGGTGGTCTGGCCGACTGTTCCCAACAACTTTTCACAAAAAGTATCATATGAAATTGAAACTCATTGATAAAATAAATCTATTGAGAGTAAATTTAATTGCACTGAAAAGCTTAATAGATGATACTGTACGTCAATAACAACAAAAACAATCACAGATACAAAAATTTATGATGTATTACATTGTTAATACCATGAATAAAATTTCAGATAAAAGTTTAATAAACAGTTTGAACGAGATCCCATATTAAATTGTGATTTTAAAGTAGTAACAATATCTGTAGCAAATATGATGTTTTGGCAGAAATTATGGGATTTGGGGGGGACGTTGCTTAAAGGTGCAATGATTAATAGTTGGTTTATGTTGTGCTGGTCACTATGGCAGTCGTCTTTGTCTTACACTGACACCTAAGGGCATGGATCCAGCATCCATCAAACGCAATAGTTTTCAGTGACCAATGCCATTGTAAAAAATTCACCATTCACTCTCACCCATAATTTATTTAATTTATGAGTTTAAGTGTCCAATAACAGGGCAGGTACTGTAATGATTGGGAAATGTTTTGTTGCAAACGCTTGTCACTGCATAAACAAGTTAAATGAGTCTTGAAATGAGTTATTCCTCATAAACAGTACAAAGGATGCATACAATCTAAACTGCACAGTCAAAATCCTCAAGTAACACTTTAATTTTACCAATAACAATTTGCTTCTGCCATGATTCTTACTTAAATCGACACGCCCCCAACTCGGAAAGTCTGGGCTCGAAGAAAATCCAGTCCATCAAAGTCCATCAAACTTTGTGGTTGAGTTCATGTGCGCTTAACTTATAAATACGATCATTCCAACATGACTTTAGAGCACAATTAGTGAGTAGTATTTGACTGGTCATGTGATCCTAACATGGCCGCCCCCATAAGGGGACCATTGCTATGTAGAAAAAAAGCCTAAATTATAAGGTAACTAACTGATATGTCTGGAATTTTAATCTCATGTGAGTCTGTCCATGCTTGAGCTAATCACAGGCTCACCAGAATCAGAGATGCCATACCACTGGTACACAGACCAGTGATTTGCTCTGTTTCTCCTGTGTCTCTTCTTCATTTTCCCTCTCTCTGTCCCAAAGGAGATCAGCATACAGAAATATACTAGGTGAGAAACTATATTTTCTCATGTAAACTCAAAAAAATAAATGTAATATTTATGCATTTCAATTCCATAACAAACTTCTGTCAAATTAAATTGAATAATCCTTAAAATGAAATAAAAAAGCTAAATGTTTAGTTTTATTAATTTAATTACCCAATTAAATTTGATGGAATTTTGATATGAAATTAAAATGCGTAAGTCTTAACAATAGGCTAAAATAGTTTCTTTGAGTGCAGTTTCTTTTGGGGTCTGTTGTATTGTTCAGAAAATGCAGCACAGAAACCAGAATGATTTGAAAAGAAGCAAGTTAATTAATTATATTTCCAAGCCTGAAAAAAAATCACAGAAATTACTGTAGTGAATGTACAACATTAAAACTAGGGCTATCAATGGATAACATTTTTTAATCAAATAAATATCATGACATTCCGATTAATCAAATGAATCGCAATTAATCACTTATATAAATATTTGCAGAGAAAGCCCCCCAATTAGCAATAATTCAGTATATAATGATTAAATAATTATATTTCAATAATTCTAAATAAATATTAAAAATATAATTTAAGTAATTAAAATGCATTACATTGTTGTGGCAGACGAGTAAAGCATTGATAAGACAATACAAAAAGGGGATTTAGAAGGAAATATATTGTTTATTTCTGTATCATTGAACATAAGCCTTTCATTGACTTACAGTCCACAGCAATCCATTTTGCAATTGTATTCGTCAATCTTTTCTATATAGATAGATTGTCAGGGCTTTTTTTAAGGACTTGTCAATGTACTCATGCGTCAGATGGACACTTTTGGAGCACCTCACATTGGTTGCGTCGTAAACACTGTGTTTTTGGTCACTGTTTCAGGTTAAGCATAGTTTGAAATTTAGAAAAGCACGCCTCGAGATCCCTGCATTCGGAATTGCACTCTGTCCAGCTGTTTTTGAACGCAAGCCTGGTTTTGTTGTCTGTACAGCTGCGTGTTGCATATACAGTTGGAGTTTTGCTTACTGCCCCGTGCTGAAAACAGGTTGTACTTTAAGCGTGAATTGCTCCAATGGTAGGAATACTCCTTACGTTTCTGAGACATGATTAAACAAATTAATTTTTTGTATAATTAATCACACTGAAGTAATGCATTAAATCAACAGCCCTACTTACAAAATGTAATCGGCTAGATCCTGCTTGAGTAGAGTAAACTTGCTCACAAGCCATATTGATGTCTAATTTGTGTGGTTTTGTGCTAGTTTTAACTGGTTCACAGATTGTTCTAAATGATTCATTAGCACAGTTATATGATTCAAATAGACTTTTAAAAATCTTTATGTAACAATCACAAACAACTTGAAATTGGTTAGAAAGTGTTGGAACCCTGTTGATTAGAGAGAGAAAAAAAACTGTGATTGTGCTGTTTGTATTTTGCCACTTATTATAGATAAATGACAGACAGGCTTTCAGTGGCTGGCAGTGGATCAGAGGTCTTTGAAGGTTTAGTTCACTAATATGCAGACACAGTCATATGAAGTTCCTTGAGTCTGTTTGTTTTCTTTGCCTGTAGTTTTACTGTGGATTTATGCTTGGCCTGCCAGCTCCACTGATGCAGTGATACAGTGGGTTGTTGCTTTTATGAAGCACTGTTATTCTGTTTTTCATTAGGACGTTTATGGTCAATTGCCATGACAGTGCACAGTATTTGAATAGCTTTAGAGTGTCTCTCCTCCACTTCTTGTAATGTCAGTTGCATTTATTGTCTTCCATATTTGTTTTTGTGCAGTTTTCTTGGAACCTTTGCTGCTACTTATCTCACTGTAGCCATCACTGTCAAATACCACATGAGGCCAGTCCATGAGATCAATCTTTCTCCTCTTTACAGCAATGGGTAACTATGGAGTGAGAGTGCTTTCCAATTTTGTGGTAAAATAAATAAAGGTTCATAGCACTTTCAGCATCATCGCAGAATGCTTTTATGTTTCTCTCTTCAGTGCCTAAACAAAAAGTATCATCATGCTGAACTCTGAATGAATATAAAAGTCTGTCAGGTTAAAGTTCTAACACCAAAGAGAAAATTAGCATTTTACAGCCAAGGGGTAACTCAAAAATTTCCAATTGGTTTTTAGAATAGTGGTTTTTGATTCATGAGTAAAATAAGGTATGTGGTTCACATTACTTTCACGCTGGGGGCCTGGGTAGCTCAGCGAGTAAAGACGCTGACTACCACCCCTGGAGTCGCAAGTTCGAATCGAGGGCGTGATGAGTGACTCCAGCCAGGTCTCCTAAGCAACCAGATTGGCCCAGTTGCTAGGGAGGATAGAGTCACATGGGGTAACCTCCTCATGGTCGCTATAAAGTGGTTCTCGCTCTTGGTGGCGCGCGTGGTGAGTTGTGCGTGGATGCAGCGGAGAATGGCGTGAAGCCTCCACACGTGCTATGTCTCCGCGGTAATGCGCTCAACAAGCCACGTGATAAGATGCGCGGATTGAAGGTCTCGGACATGGAGGCAGCTGAAATTCGTCCTCCGTTACCCGGATTGAGGCGAGTCATTACGCCACCACGAGGACTTAGAGCGCATTAGGAATTGGGCATTTCAAAACATAAATTACACAGAGTTGTGCAAATTTTGTAGCTGCTCTGTTTTTCAAAAGTGTAAGTTGCTAACAAGTTACTAAGTAATGACTACAACTACCACAAGGATGCTTGTTGTTTAGGTGCTTGATAAATTGGACATCCGTTTTAGTCCTTGTTTAGCAACGCACGGTTTGAAACTTCACAATGGCTTCAAAATGTGCGTTTGAGTTAGGACTGTAACGTGTTGTAGAACAAAACATAAAAGTCTCTTCAATAACGTTAACAACAGACCTTATTTTAATCATTAATCGAAAAAAACGCTATTCTAAAAACCCATTCGAAATTCCTGTGGGAGCCCATGGCCTGTTAACCTTCTGGGTTGGCTTACAAATTTACATCATGATTGAACAGCTCTTTTACCACTTTTTTTTTATGTGAAACCACCTCTGTTTAGTAATAATATTACTAATAGTAATAATAGCTTTTTTTTAGAGTGAGCTCATGGGCTTCGATGTTCAATGTTGTTCCAACTATCTGCTTTGGCTTTCAGGTGATTGCAGAGAAATACATTTTTCTAGCTTTGTACTGGCATTGCATCTTTGAGAAAAAGAGCATTGGAATTCTTTCATTGAATGTCATCACTCCAAAGACAGGCCCTCAGGCTTCAGTCCACAAAAGACAAGGAGCCAAGTAGCTTTTTGCTCCCACTTTAATATTTTAGGTCCATTCAGATGCAAAGAATGAAAACCAATGCAGCTTTGAGGTGAGTTTTATTTGTTAGTTCTCCTGTAACCACGGTAACACATGGGAATTGTCGAAAATGTAATAAAAGTCCAGTGTGGCGGCACTGCAGAAAAGTGCAGGATTATTCGTGTCCATTGCCTGAGGCTGATTGATCACAAGGCAGGAATAGATAGAGGAGAGAAAGGGAGATATGAAAAGAGCTGTGCAAGAGGGGGATTGGTGTGAAATGAGCTAGTGCTGAAGGTGCTTTATTTTTTCTTAATTACAGGAAAAGCCTTTTGAGCCCTTTGTGTAAATGTGTTGGAGATCTGATGTTTGAACACTTTGCTTGAGCTGATACTTCAAACTCTGTCTTAACAGTTTCAGTGCCATGAGGCCTGCATTACTGCCTATAGTAATATGGAGAACAGGAAGCTGTCCCACTGGGTCTTCGTCTCTGTGGTGTCCATGTTCATCTGCCTCATCATCTACTCTCTCACTGGTCAGTTTGGTTCAGTGTCCACATATTATTAAAACTTGCTATTCTATGGGGCATGGGTAGCTCAGCGAGTAAAGATGCTGACTACCACCCCTGGAGTTGCGAGTTCGAATCCAAGGCGTGCTGAGTGACTCCAGCCAGGTCTCCTAAGCAACCAAATTGGCCTGGTTGCTAGGGTAGAGTCACATGGAGTCACTATAATGTGTGGTTCTCGTTCTCAGTGGGGGACATCGTGAATTGTGCATGGATTCCACGGAGAATAGCGTGAAGCCTCCACACGCCCTATGTCTCTGCGGTAACACGCTCAACAAGCCACGTGATAAGATGCATGGGTTAACGGTCTCAGACGTGGAGGCAACTGAGATTCGTCCTCCGCCACCCAGATTGAGGCGAGTCACTACGCCACCACGAGGACTTAGAGTGCATTGGGAATTGGGCATTCCAAATTGGGGAGAAAAAAAGAAAACTTCCTTTTCTGAAACTGCATATGAACTTCCCAAATATATAATATTTGAACTGGAGTGCTAGCATGCCAGTGTACTAGCATTTGAACCTTGTAGTGTACAGTATATGGACAGTATAATACTAAAGAGTAACCACAGGTGTTTATCACATGGTGGTATGGACAACCAGAAAGTGTCCAAATACTTTTTCTATGCATTTTGTTCTTCATGTTTATCTATTGTCTCATGAATAAAAATCTAACAAACTTAATTGTATGGAATGTTTTCATGAAAAATTTCCTTGTGCTATGTTTCTTTAAAATGAATGCCTCTTGGTTGATTTTGTTATCTAATGCAAAGACGATAATTTTTAAGTGTGGCACTATTGATATTTATTTAAATGGGGATGTAATGATTCATCAGTTTAGTAAAGAGCATACTGTTCAGCCAATGAGTTGATACTTGAACTTGTTTTGTAGGAGTCTATGGGTACCTGACATTGGTAAGAATGTTTCTTCTGATATTCTGATGTCGTACAGTGGGACTGATGTAACCATGATGCTTGCCAGGCTGCTCTTTAGGGTCTCAATCATTATCATTATCCCATCATTGTCCTGCTTGGAAGGTACAGTGGCATGCAAAAGTTTGGGCACCCCTGATCAAAATTTCTGTTGCTGTGAATAGCTAAGCGAGCAAAAAATGGCCAGATTTCCGAAAGGCTTAAAGTTAAAGATGACACATTTCTTTAATATTTTAAACACTTTTACTTTTTTATATTCATCTTTTACAGTTTCAAAATAACAAAAAAGGAAAAGGGCCCGAAGCAAAAGTTTGGGCACCCTGCATGGTCAGTACTTAATAACACCCCCTTTGGCAAGTATCACAGCTTGTAAAAGCTTTTTGTAGCCAGCTAAGTGTTTTCAATTTTTGTGTGGGGGATTTTCGCCCATTCTTCCTTGCAAAAGGCGTCTAGTTCTGTGAGATTCTTGGGCTGTCTTGCATGCACTGCTCTTTTGAGGTCTATCCACAGATTTTCGATGATGTTTAGGTCGGGGAACTTTGAGGGCTATGGCAAAACCTTCAGCTTGCGCCTCTTGAGGTCGTCCATTGTGGATTTTGAGGTGTGTTTAGGATCATTATCCTGTTGTAAAAGCAATCCTCTTTTCATCTTCAGCTTTTTTACAGATGGTGTGATGTTTGCTTCCAGAATTTGCTGGTATTTAATTTAATACATTCTTTCCTCTACCAGTGAAATGTTCCCCTGTGGCACTGGCATCAACACAATCCCAAAGCATGATCGATCCACCCCCGTGCTAAACAGTTCGAGAGGTGTACTTTTCATGAAATTCTGCACCCTATTTTCTCCAAGCATACCTTTGCTCATTGCGGCCAAAAAGTTATATTTTAACTTCATCAGTCTGCAGGACTTGTTTCCAAAATTCATCAGGCTTGTTTAGATGTTCATTTGCAAACTTCTGACGCTGAATTTTGTGGCGAGGATGCAGGAAAGGTTTTCTTCTCATGACTCTTCCATGAAGGTCATATTTGTGCAGGTGTCGCTGCACAGTAGAACAGTGCACCACTACTCCAGAGTCTGCTAAATCTTCATTAAGGTCTTTTGCAGTCAAACAGGGGGTTTGATTTGCCTTTCTAGCCTATGAGGAGTTCTCTCTGAAAGCTTTCTTGATCTTCCAGACCTCAACTTGACCTCCACCGTTCCTGTTAACTGCCATTTCTTAATTACATTACGAACTGAGGAAACGGCTACCTGAAAACGCTTTGCTATCTTCTTATAACCTTCTCCTGCTTTGTGGGCATCAATTATTTTAATTTTCAGAATGCTAGGCAGCTGCTTAGAGGAGCCCATGGCTGCTGATTGTTGGAACAAGATTTGAGGAGTCAGAGTATGTATAAAGCTTTTAAATTTGCATCACCTGGCCTTCCCAAACAATGACTGTGAACAAGCCATTGCCCTAACAAGCTAGTTAAGGTCTGAAACCTTGGTAAAAGTTATCTGAGAGCTCAAATCTCTTGGGGTGCCCAAACTTTTGCATGGTGCTCCTTTCCTTTTTTCACTCTAAAATTGTACAAAATAAAAATAATACACTAATATTGCTTAAAATGTTGAAAAGAAAGTTTCATCTTTAACTTTATGCATTTTGGAGATCAGTTCATCTTCTACTCTCTTAGCTATTCACAGCAACAGAAATTTTGACCAGGGGTGCCCAAACTTTTGCATGCCACTGTATGCCACATACACAGAGTCTTATGTTTAGTGGCAGGACTATTAAATCTTGTCACAAACTAAAACGACACTATTATTGTTGAGATAAAGGGTTAGTTCACCCAAAAATGCAAATTCTCTCATCATTTAATCACCTTCATTCCATCCCCGATGTGTTTGACTTTCTTCTGCAGAACAAACATGATGATTTTTAGAAGAATATTTCAGCTCTGTACGTCCATACAATGCAAGTGAATGGGTGCCAAAATGTTGATGCTCCAAAAAGCACATGCAGCCATCATAAAAGTAATCCATACAAGTCCAGTGGTTAAATCCATTTCTTCTGAAACAATAAAATAGATGTGGGTGAGAAACAGATCAACATTTAAGTCCTTTTTCTCTCTACCCAGTAGGGGGCGATATGCATGAAGAATATGAATAACCAAAAACACAAGAAGATTGTGAAAGTGAAAGTCGAGATTGACTGAGCAGGGAGGATAATTTATAGTAAAAGAGGACTTAAATATTGATCTGTATCTCACCCACACCTATCAGATCACTTCTGAAGACAATTTTATTTTATTTTTTTGCTTATTATGGTAATTTTTATTATTTATTTTCGAAAGTACTGAGTTTCCAGTAAACATATCTTAATGTGGATTCAAAATTATGCAGGACAAAACAGTGCTCAATTAAACAAACAGAGAAGACAAACAAACAAACGAATTAACAAAAATGTGCATATAGTAAATGTTTAAACAATATACTGTACATTTGTATGTTGTAAAGTGCAACATTTTTTAAATTTTTTTTTATTATTCCTCCCGAACATTAACCACCCCACCACCCAACACAAACAGATACCCCAGTGGTCAAATACAATTGAAGTATATATTCAAAAACAAAAAGGCTACAACATACACATTTAAAACAACACGTCTCCCTCCACTGCCCCTCCCCAGGAGCCCTCCAAAAAGGCCAAATAGCTGCCCCACCTCCTGATGAACATATCCATGTTGCCTAGACTAAAATATGACAACTCTTCCCAAGCTGCCACCCTGCCCATCTCCTCGCACCACTCACGAAACGAGGGGGCTCCAGCTGACTTCCATCCTCTAAGGATAACCTGTCTGCCCACCATGACACAGGCCAGGATCCAATTCTTCATGTACTTATCTCCTACATCAATGACTGCCCCGTCACCCAAAATACAGAGCCTGGGGCAAAAGGAGATCCGAGTACCCAATACGTCGGCCATAAAATTCTGGACCCTCAACCAGAACTCCTGTATCTTACGACACCCCCAAAAAACATGGGTGGTATCTCCATCTTCTTAATGGCATCGCCAGCAGGTGGATGTGTCCTTAAGACCAAGCCTATACAATTTAGAAGGGGTCCAATAAAATCTATGTAGAATCTTAAATTGCATAAGGCACACCCTTGCATCTCTAGATGCAGACTTGACCTTTTTAAGAATCTTAGCCCACACTCCTTCCTCCAAAACCAAATTTAAATCTTCCTCCCAAAATCTTTTGAGGGAATTTAAAGCTCCGTCCCCCAGACTCGGAATTAGCAGGGAGTAATACACTGATGCCTCATGACCTTTTCCAAAAGCAGTAATCACCACTCCCAGAGTATCTGCCACACTAGGGGGGTGCGTGCCACTCCCAAAAAGAGTGCAGAGTAGGTGGCTCAGTTGTAAATACTTATAAAATTGAGATCTGGGAATCCCAAAATTTTGAACCAAATTTTCAAAAGGTCTCGATACTACACTCTCATTTAGGTCACAGAGTGTATTAACCCCCCTCAAAATCCAATCCAACCAACAGAAAGGGGACTTATTAATGCATAGTTTAGGCTATGCCATATGCTCGAGGCTACATTTAAATAAATATCCGAATTAAACACTCTTTGACACTTTTGTCCATATCGAGTGTAAATGCAAAATAACGGGGTGTGACTTAACTTCTCAGATTAATTTGATCGAAAGGCTATGCAGAGGCAAGATAGGGGCAAGAGCTTCCTTTTCAATACAAAACCAGGGAGGGGCTCTCTCAGGTGGAAGCGACCAATGAGCCAAATATCTGAGATAAAATGCATAATAATAAAACAAAATCTTGGGTAGGCCTAACCCACCTTTGTCAATCGGCCAATATAACTTATTAAAATTTAACCTGGCACGCTTACCATTCCAAATGAAGGACTTCACTATGCTATCAAATTGCTTGAAATAAGAGAGGGGGACATATATAGGGAGAGATTGTAACAGGTAGTTGAATTTTGGAATACAATTCATTTTAATTACATTAACCTTCCCACTCATCGTTAAGTGTAATGAAGCCCACCTGTCCACATCATTCGAAAACCTTTTTATTAAGGGATCAAAATTAACTCTGACTAAATCAGACAAATTTGCTGGGAATAAAATTCCCAAATACTTAATGCCCTGTTTGGGCCACTGGAAGGCGCCCAGCTGGAAGGCCGTTACTGGACAATATGCTGTCAAAGCCAAAGCTTCGGATTTAGACCAACTGACTTTGTATCCTGAGAACTTGGAAAAGGAATTAATTATGCGCCACACCTCCCACAATCACCCCTGAAAAATCATTCTCCTTTCTTATCGCGGCTGCTAATGGTTCCAGGGCAAGACAGAACAATAATGGGGAAAGAGGGCAACCCTGCCTAGTGCCCCTATTCAGAGTAATATAATCTGAAATTAATCCATTTGTTTGTACCGCTGCTACAGGGTGTCTATAAAGTAACTTAATCCAACCAATAAATGTACTCCCGAACCCATACATTTCCAAAATTTTAAAAAGATAATCCCATTCTACCAGATCAAACGCCTTTTTGGCATCAAGTGAGATGGCAGCGACCGGAGACTGATCATTCGCTACTGACCACATGATATTGATGAGACGCCTGATGTTATCAGAAGACCTGCGGCCCGAATAAACCCCACCTGATCTATATGTATAAGAGAAGTCTTAACCTTACTTAATCGGTTAGCCAAAATTTGGATCAGGGAGATTGGACAGTAACTTTTACACTCGCTTGGATCTTTGTCCTTTTTAAGAATCAAACTGATCCAGGCTTGTGTCATGGTTGGAGGAAGTTTTCCCTTCTTTAATGATTCAGTATAAACTTCTAACAAAAGTGGAGCCAGTTCTGTAGCATAGGATCTAAAAAATTCTGCGGCAAAACCATCTGGCCCCGGAGCTTTGCCTGTAGGTAGGGACTTAATTACCTCGTCAAGCTCCTCCAAGGTTATCTCAGAATCAAGAGAGTTTTTTTGCTCAATCGTCAGTTTAGGAAGATCTAATGGTTCCACAAAGTTTCTAATATCTTCATCAGTAGACGAAGACGTGGAACTATAAAGATCAAGATAGAATTCTTTAAAGACATTATTAATATCAATGACTGAGGTAAAACTTTCACCACCAGCAGATTTCACTGAGGGAATTATAGAAAAAGACTCTCTTTGCTTTATATTTCTAGCCAAAAGCTTCCCTGCTTTGTCTCCCAACTCAAAGTATGACTGTCTTGCCCTGAATAAACAAAACTCCACTTTCTGCGATAAAATAGTATTATATCTATATTTCAAAAGAATCAATTCTCTGAGGCCATCAGATGACATACGGCACTTCAGCTCTGCCTCTGCACTTTCAATATTTCCTTCCAACTCCACGAGTTCTCGTGCTTTGGATTAAGGCAGATGGAACCGCCTTAAGTGCCTTTCAAGCCACGCCCACAGAAGATACTGAGGACCAGTTGGTCTCCATATAAACATTGATTTCAGTCTTTAACATTTGTTGGAAATCAGGATTTTGCAAAAGGGATCAACTATATGATTTTTTTTTTCAACTATATGATTTTTTTTATCAACTATATGATTTTTTTTCTCTATATGTGGCAACACCTCTAAACTCACCAGGGCGTGATCCGAGACTAAAATATTTCCAATTGAGCAATCAACAACAGATGAAATGAGGGATTTGGATATATATAAAAAAATCTATTCTAGAATAAATCTTATGGACTGATGAAAAACATTTATAGTCCCTACCAGATGGGTTCAAAAGTCTCCAAATATCTGTAAGACCAAGATTTTTACACATCCTGTGAAGCATCAGTGTTGCTCTAGGGGGCTTACACACTTTTACTTCACTATGATCAAGGACTGAGTCCATCAAAAGATTAAAGTCTCCTCCCAAAATTATATCATGAGGGGTGCCAGCGGCTTGCAACATCCCTTCAAGATCTATAAAAAAGCCCTGATCATCAGTGTTAGGTGCGTAAATATTAGCCAAAATCAGACTTTGCCCCTGAATTTCTGCTAAAACAATAATTACTCTTCCTAATTTATCATTAAACTGTTTGAGAAATTTGAATTGTAAATGTTTATTTACCAATATAATGACTCCCCTGCTCTTACTTGAGCCAACACTAAAGAAAACATGTCCACCCCATATCTTCCCAAATTTTTCAGATTCCTGCGGGGAAAGATGAGTTTCTTGAAACACTATATCATATTTCTTACGTTTAAGAAAAGTAATAACCTTCCTTCTTTTTATGGGGTGCCCCAACCCATTTACATTCCATGTGGAGAGAGATAGTACACTCGTATTAACATTTGACATTTTGATATAATAGAAAAAATAAATTGTGTGTCAAAAACAAAATTATGAAGACCACATTTCAACATTAATGCAACAATAAAACCCCGAACAAAACAAACAGAAAAAATAAAAACGTGCGCATTAACCCCGTGCACGACAGCGCCAACCGGCGTCAATCCCTTTACACTCAAAGAGTTCATGTATGCCTACAAGAGCCCCCATGACAACTTTGCCATCGGATTGCTCAATTTGCCTCACAAATTTGTAAGGCAAAATTACATAACATTAAATATTTTGTAAAACAAACCCCAGCCAATAGGCAGAATAAACACAAAGAACGTGTAGACTCATTCACAGAACTGTCTCGAAGGTGTGTTCCTTCACAAAACAAATTCCAGCCGATATAAACCGTTCAGTTTCCTCGGTCAGACAAACGAATCTTCAGTGAGCCAGCTGATGAGTGCAGCAGATGACATAATCATTCCAATGTCCCACGAAAATACTCCACAAATCATACTCCAGCCAACAGGAGGCATAAGCACAAGGAACTGACAGATTCATCCATAACTGTCCCGAAGTAATGTTATTTAACAAAACAAGCTCCAGCCGTTAGGCGGAACCAGCACAAAAGGAAACGAAATACGCATCCCAGTCCTCGGATGGTCAAGAGTCAATTCACTCGGAGTCCGCATAAAAGTATATCCCATGATTTACACAGTCCGCCAACTTTATAAAAGACATCCTATGTGTGGGCATGTAGATGTTTTGTGGTCATCCATTCATTGTAAAAGTGATCTTCCGTCAATGCAAAAGTTTCTTTAAGGAAAAGTGTTAATCCACAAAACTCCAACCACTCGGCGGAGCCAACGCAAAAGGAAACAAAAATGGTGCCCAGCTTCCTCCGAAAGCCAGAGTATGTACAGTGATTCAATCCACTCACAAGAAAAACACCCAATGGTTACTCACCCATTGTTTCAATAAAAGACATTGCCTGATTGCCGTCCTTGGTGTTTATTCTGTCTGGCTGGAAACATCAGAGCAAGAGTTTCTTGCATTCCCTAAACCGATCGCGTTTCTAACTTGTCGAGTTCGCAAAGTCCGGGAACAAGAAAATATTGTAATTCTTCCAAGAAAGCTTTCCTTTGCTCCTCGCCTGGCACAACACTAGATCTTTAAGGGATGATTTCAAAAATTTGGCCAGAATCAATCGGGGCCTTCCTCCCTCTGCAGATCTGTGAGCTGGGACTCTGTGAGCTCGCTCGATTTCCAGCTTGTGGCCTGTTATGTCGAGCAGACTCGGGAAGAGCTCATCCAGGAATTTCACCATATCTCTGCCCTCCTCATGCTCAGGAATTCCAACTATTCGAAGGTTATTCCTGCGGCTTCTATTCTCAAGATCTTCAAGCTTTTCAAGAACACGTTCCAAATCAACTTTGGTCACAGGCGGATTAGCGGCTAATTCCCTCTCTGATGCCTCCAAATAATCGATTCGTTTTTCAACATCTGTCACTCTTGTGACTAGCTCAGAGAATTTTTTCCCATCGCCGTAATCGATTGAATTATTACAGCGAGATCCTCCAAGTCCGCAAGTACCTTCGTCAACATCACCGACATGTTGGACAGTTGACGCTGGATTCCTTCTCCCGCCGCGGCATCCAAATTGAGTCCCCGGTCCACAGGCCTTTCTGGGCTTTCATCTTGAACCCGTAAGTGTCTTTTAATGTCTACAGAGCCCGAGGATTTTGACTTCTTTGCCATGTTTACCTCAAACAGTAAATGTGTAACTGGGTGTATCGAATTTCACTGGATTATATCATGAAAATAATGTACAAAATTAGCAAAGTGCACAGAGCTGTCTCTCACACGTCTGCCCTTCGCATGGCGTCACCCCCTGAAGACAATTATTTAACTACTGGAGTCTTATGGATTACTTTAATGCTGACTTATGTGATTTTTGGATCTTCAAAATGTTGGCACCCATTAACTTGCATTGTATGATAAATTCTTCTAAAAAACTTCATTTGAGTTCAGCAGATAAAAGAATGTCATACACATCTGGGATGGCATGAGGGTGAGTAAATGATGAGGGAATTTAAATTTTTGGGTGAATTATTCCTTTAAGGCACATATTTCTGTAGGAGTGATCAATGAGCCCACACTACATTTTGCCACTACATTTCCACCTACAGTATTTATTTGCATAAAGACATTGAATAGAATCATTTTAACATGGTTGGATGGCCGTGTGGTATTGCCATTTAGGTATGTGTGTATGTAGATCTGTGATCCAGGATCCGTTGCTGCGGCACAGACTCAAACACACCGCCGTGACTGATTCCCACGATTGCCTTTCCCGTGTTACCCTGACCACAGCTTGGGTCACAGTCACGCTTCTTATTTCAGTTTTTGTTCCGGACATCAGCAAAGTGATCAATGTAGTCGGGGGAGTTAGTGCTTTCTTCATCTTTATATCTCCAGGTAATTCTACCTGTCTGATTCATTGTACAAGACCCTTTACTGTAATGAATTGTGAATTTTGTGGCTGTATTTCTGGCTGAACTCACTAACTGCAGAGTCATATTGGATGGACATTATTAGGGGCCGTTGACTCGGAACACATTCTTGCATTAAACTACGCAACAAATGGAACGCAGGTTTCTCTAGATGCATATTGAAAAGTTGAAGTTCTTTTAACTTGACACTGCATCTTAAAAATGCGCTCATGGCATGAGATGCTGAAAAAGCTGTGAGAAGCCTCACAACGATCAAAGACATTTGTCTTGCACATGTTTACATAGAAAAACAATTCTGAAATAGTGCAGACAGACTTAAAAACACATGCTTTGTGAATGTTCCTTTAAATATGAGCTGTGGTATCTCCTTAATTCACACAGCACTTAATGTCTGAGCATCTAAATGTAATGTGAAAGTATTTAATTCTGTTAGACATCTTGTTATGCAGTTCATTTTGAGCTGGAATAATGTGTATTATATAATAATATATAATAATGTGTTCAAATTTTCACTTGTGTACATCTTTTATTGAAGGACTTTGCCTGATATTTGCTGTGCAGTCAGAGTCAGTTTCTCCTATGCTGAGGTAAGAGAAATGTGATGGAGATCGTGTAATTCTTTGGATTTTTTTCAGATATCTTCTGGTTGCATGGGGAATAATCACACTTTTCTGTGGTACCTATATTTTTGGACAGAGTACTTTAATTGCAATCAATCTTAAGTGAGATCTAAATATCTCACTAATAATTTTGCAAGCTGGAACTGCCCTGAAAGGTATTTTGTCAGCTTTTTTTCAGAAAAGTTTAATGTCAGCTACCATTCAACACAAGGACTTTTAACTGTATGGTTTGGCATCATTTTAAACATTGCTCCAATATTTCATAATATCTTTCATGTAGGTGTGTGGACTAATTCCTTAAAATGGAATTATATTCACTTTAAAATAAGCACAAATGTAGTAACAATTTTATACGAAATACCTCAGACAAATGTGGCATGTAAATCTGTATTATTTATATCTTCTCTTTTTGAAAGTCCTGCAATTTTTACTGGCCCTTTTTCTTGAATTTCAGTAATATTTGTTAAGTAATAAAATTACATGTATCATGAATGTCCTTAAACATTAATTGTAACAGTGCAGTTGAGAGCCATGCTGACTTTGTTCCTCAAAAGTAGCAAGAGTTGGGAAAGATAATAGTGAAGTACTATAATAAGAGTGTAAAGTTATAATTATAGGATATAAAAATATATTAGTGTTCTTTAGATATGGGAACTATTTTTATATACTTAAACTGTCAATTCACTGCGGTGCCATTTACTGTCAGTGTATGGAAAAACGATGCAATGAAAGTGAAGGGTAACTGGGGCTATCATTGTGCCTAACATCTCCTGTGTCCCACGGAAGTCATAGTTAATTAGTTAATTAACTTATTTTGTTTATTGTGCTCTATTTTTTAGATGTCTTTGTATTTTTCTGATTCCTCCTTTCTTGTTTTTGTAAAGCGACCTTGAGTAGTAGAAAGATGCTACATAAATACAGAATTTCCACTTTTATGTGAACTATCCCTTTATGACTTTAACTACTATATTGTAAAAGAATTTCAAGTTAATATGATATATACAGTATTTGTGTTCAGTTAAAGGGATAGTTCACCCATAAATGAAAATTCTCTCATCATTTACCCTCATGACATCCCAGATGTGTATGACTTTCATCTGCTGAACTCAAATTAAGATTTTTAGAAGCATTTCTCTGCTCTTTTGGTCCATACTATGCAAGTGAATGGGTGCCAAAATTGTGAAGCTCCAAAAATCACACGAGAAACAGATAAATATTTAAGACCTTTTTACTATAAATTCTCCTCCCCGCTCAGTCAATCTCCACTTTAACATTTTTCTTCTTGTGTTTTTGTTGATTCACATTCTTCATGCATATCGTCCCCTACTGGGCAGAGAGAAGAATTTCTAGCAAAAAAGGACTTAATTATTGATCTGTTTCTCACCCACTCATATCACTGCAGAAGATATGGATTAAAACACTGGAGTCGTATGGATTCATTTTATGCTGCCTTTATGTGCTTTTTAGGGCATCAATTTTTGCACCCATTCTTTTGCATTGTACAGACCTACAGAGCTGAAATATTCTTCTAAAAATCATAATTTGTGTTCTGCAGAAGAAAGTCATTCACATCTGGGATGGCATGAGGATGATGAGAATTTTCATTCTCACATTTGAACAATTCATTTAAATCAAGAAACGGATGTGACGTTAAAAAAATATATGCAATGGCAAATCTTTTTTCAGTACTTTATTGAATAGCAGCACTCTACATAATCTAGAATTTTAACAAATTTAAGACGAATATAATACTTTGCATCCCTGCAATAAATCTCTACACTCACTTATAAGAGAGAAAGCCAGTTTACGGAAACATACATGGGTATAAGTAGCATTTCATCAAACAATTCCATTAAAAGTGACTGCTCATATTTTAACTTCTATTCATCTTATATATACTGTATGTATTTCATTTCTTTATGTTCCATTACTGGAATAATATAAAAGAAAATAAGAAATGCACAAAATCCATTTAAAGTCGCATAGCTAAATTCTACGGCAAATCATTTACTGGACATTCATTTGTAACATGCACTCACTGTGAGGAATAAACAAACCAAATAGAAGGCAGGATTGGTGGGAAAGCAAACAGAAAGGAATGTTGCAGTCTGGGCCGTGTTTTGTTTCGCCTGGTATTGAACTGTTTCTACATTGAGCCAACCAGAAATTTCAGTCTTTTTGCACAAATACAACAGCCTTAGATTTATTGATCAACAAATGTGAGCCGTTTGAAGTATGATCCACTTTGATCAAAATATCCTCTATGAGAAAGTTAATTTTACTTGTCCTGAGATTATCTGGAGTCAAATGTTCTTTAATGAGAAATAAAATTAGGTAAGAATTACAATCCGTCAAAGCCATTCTCTTAAATGTATGAACTCCTAGATTCCTCTATTTTCTCTCGCTCTTAAAAAATAAATAAATATCAGTATCTGTAGATGAAAATGAGATAATTCAGTTCTCTTAATGCTCGTTACTCAAGATGTTCTCTACACTCTATAGGCAAAATTTCATTTACATAAACATTTCCTCTATAATACTCCATGAACATTGTGCTTTTGGACCATATCTTTATTTGGTGTGTGTTGTGAATGTAGGCCCTTTTACTGGCAGAATATGCCATGCTGTTCAGCAAAACATATTACCAAACCAAACTCTCTACATGGCACAGTGCATTACACATGTTCAGAAAGTACCTATAACACCAGCCTATAACAGATATAAAGTATCTTTACAGAAATGCTATTATCCTTGGACAGCTGTATAAATACTTCACTGCACAGGTTTTATCTTCTCAGAAGTTGTATTGTCAGGGAACTGTCTGCAAAGCAGTGGATGCTTGTTTAAACTCAAACAGAGATGAAATATTAATTAGCATCATTTACTTTGTTGAGACTGTCTATGTAAGTTGATATTTTAAATGCACATGCTTTGTAATTTTCCTGATGTTGGATATAATGCATCAAGTGGGTGAGATTCCTGTTCACTTTTGGGAGTTTTAAAGGGATACTCCACCCAAAAATGACAATTCTGTTGTCATTTACTCACCCCCTTGCTATTCTTACGTGGAGCTCAAAAGGAGATGTTAGGCTTAATGTCTCATTCACTTGCAGTAGACACTGAGGCTAACATTTTGCCTAACGTCTCCTTTTGTTTTTCACAGTTTACAAGTTTGGAACAACATGAGGGTGATTAAATGACAGGATTTTTTTTAGGTGAACTATCCCTTTAATGTCTGTATATTGCAGTGGTGGAGTTGTACATGAGGGAATTGTACTATGTCTGACATTCTCTGCAGCTCACACTGTACTTTTGGCTCAATATCAAACGAATACTGTGTAAACAAGTAATTACAAAAGAGGGAGACAGAGTGGAGAGAGCCCAGAGAGAAGAGGGGAGAGTTAAGATAGCAGGGGTTGTGTCAGAGGGATAGAGAGGGGAAAGTGGCTGAAGAGGAGTGGTGAAGGTCTTCAGGCATAAGGCGGGATAATTCCACCTGCAGACTGGCTTGATTCTCATTCTCTGTTCAGGTTGCACCAGGCGGCTAGAAAGAGAGAGTCAGCATCATTATTAAAGAGATAAACAGCAGTAAATATTTAATGCCTGCATGGCTTTATAATTTATGTTTATGACTATGTACATTCATTAATCTGTTTGTAAATTGTACGGCATCCTCCCCTTGAAATAGTACTAAAATTAACCAAAGAGGGCTTGCGGTATACAGTGCAGAACAAAACCTCTTAAAGGGAAAGTTGTGTCATCATTTACTCACCCTAATGCTGTTCCAAACCGCATCTCTTCTGTGGAATATAAAAAGAGATGTTTGATTATTAGCCTCGAAAGTGAATGGTGACTGAGGCTAACATTCTGCCTTACATCTCCTTTTGGGGTTCCACAGAAGAAAGTCATATGGGTTTGAACGGAATGAGTGTAAAAGACTTTAAGTAGTAAATGATGACAGTTTGATTTTTTTGTTTTCTTCATTTTTGGTGTACTATCCCTTTAATTAAAACACTGTCAGAGGATGGACAAGCTGGAAATTTGAGTATTCCTGCAGAGCAGGTTGGCCCAAACTATGGCTGTGAAATGTAAGAACAACAACCCCTCCAAAGATGACAAAAGACCAAACTAAGTAACATCAAAGGCTGGTTTGGTGCCATTGCCCATAGCAGCCACCACTGGAACGCACCAGGCACAGCGACAGCAGACACAGCCTCTGGCTGGCACAGAGTATCCACTTTCACATGCTGGAAGGCCTTGCAGGCTGCAGTCTGATGGTGCCTGAGAGAGAATCAGAGAAGATTAGATAAGGACTAATTATCAGAGGAGAGGGCGGATCTGTTAGTATTGACAATGCCCCCTGCTGGACAATTACAGCGCGTGCATGTTTATATACAGTAGAGTGGGCACTACAGAATTGCTGAAATGCGTTATTGTAGGAACTTTATAATGGGAATGTTCCACAGAAAGGCTGTTCCATATTGTATATCGCATCTAAGCGCGTTCAGTGGGAGACACAGATATAAACACGCAGACAGGGCGCAAAAGTGAAAGCCGCCGGGGCAGCGTGCACGTTGATGAAAGAACTGCCCGCATAAACTTCACGTGCATTTATCTGATCTAAAGTTTCTAGTTTACCGTGTGGCGCTCTGTTCTGTTACGTTTTGGTTCCATGTGGTCCTGTGTTGCTCCACAATTTTATTTTCATTTTAGTTCTACGCAGTTTGTGTTGTTCGTTATATGTTGTTTTAATATTGGTTTCACGAATGCTAAAATATGTAATCATCCGTGTGACTGCGTGTACCGTACCGAAGCCCCTGTATCCATTCAGTTCAGTGTGGATACATGTACTGTTGCAGCCCTAGTATGTATAATGAGTGAGCCGAATTTCCACAGTGAGCAGAAATATGGTGTTATTCCTCATGCAAAATTATAAAAACTTTGGGGTATTCCTTTAATGCAATTGGAAATTTTTTACAAGGCCTTCATTATATATATATATATATATATATAGATGGCCCTACAGCATGTACTATAGTGGAATCAGTTGCCCATAGCACCTGATAAGTTTATAGAGAAGATCCTATTGAACATGATCAGCACAGATTTACACCCAGACATAAAAAGGAATAGTTCACCCAAAAATTTAAATTCTGTGATCATTTTGTCACCCTCATGTTGTTCCAAACCCCTGAGCATTTTTTTTTTTCTCCTGAAGCTCACATCTAGCCTCTGTCTGTGTCTATTATTTAAATAAATGTTTGTGTTAAGGTACAACACAGAAGAGAACCAGTGCAATTTTTGCATCAATGTTGTTGTGTTATTTTTGAAACTGGAAATAGGCTAGACGCGAACCTCATGGAGTTGATTATTAAATAACTTAATTTTCTGTCTGTTTCTTCCACAAAGCTATTTTATGGCTTAAGAAGAGAAGCAGAGTGTGACTGTGATATGGGCGACTTTTATGGCACTTTTGTGGGGCTTTTTCTCCTTTCTGGTCTAATATCTTCCAAAATATCTTCACAACTACCGTTGTGTTTCACAGAAATATCTGAATATGGGTTTGGAACCAGGGACTAAAAACGGTTCAAGGAACAAAAACAGAAAAAGGTTAAAAAATAAATAAAAATAAAATAAAATCTCGGTTGTTTCCAAGTCATTACTAAAGTATTGTTAGAGCTGATGCATTAATACAGATTTGATGCTGCTGGGTTTTGACTGAGAAGCAGATCTGTAATTAAAATTATACTTAACTGTTAATAAACTGTGTGCTTGGGGGCCTGGGTAGCTCAGCGAGTAAAGACGCTGAAGTCGTGAGTTTGAATCCAGGGCGTGCCGATTGACTCCAGCCAGGTCTCCTAAGCAACCAAATTGGCCCGGTTGCTAGGGAGGGTAGAGTCACATGGGGTAACCCCCTCGTGGTCGCTATAATGTGGTTCACTCTCGGTGGGGCGCGTGATGCTGTGGAGAATAGCGTGAAGCCTCCACATGTGCTATGTCTCCATGGTAACGCGCTCAACAAGCCATGTGATAAGATGCGCGGATTGATGGTCTCAGACGTGGAGGCAACTGAGATTCGTCCTCTGCCACCCGGATTGAGGCGAGTTACTACGCCACCATGAGGACTTAGAGCGCATTGGGAATTGGGCATTCCAAATTGGGGAGAAAAAATAAACAAATAAACTGTGTGCTTGTTATGGTTTCTACGTTGATAAATTTAAAGAAGAAAATATTTTATGGCTTATTTTTGCTTATTTTGGTGAGGCAAGAGGCTTATTTTGGGCTTGTTTTTCCAGACCAGTTTGCTTGTTTCTCTTGCGAGATCTGGAAACACTGCGCTAAAGGGTGGGTGAAATATAAGTCGCAGAGTACTGTCATTTTTAAAAAAGAATGTTATTAACCTTTCTTTTATTTTGTTGTAACTGGTTACCATTTGGAAAGGAGTCTGCAGAACTTCTGAACTGGAACGAAAAAAAGGTTTTTGCTCAGAATGAACCGAAATGAAAAACATTTAATTCTTAGTCCCTGTTTGGAATAACACAACGGTGAGTAAATAATGGCAGAACTGTCTTTCTTTTTTTAGGTGAACTATTCCTTTAATGCAATTGGAACATTTTTATAAGGCCTTCATTATATATATATATATATATATATATATATATGTGGCCCTGCAGCATGTACTATAGTGGAATCAGTTGCTCACAGCACCAGATAAGTTTATAGAGAAGATCCTATTTAACATGATCAGCACAGATTTACACCCAGACAAAAAAATAAGTGTCATATTTTACCTCTTCCACTCCTCCTCTCCATCCCAGAACTCGTACACCACAAAAGAAAGACCGTCAGGCAGCCGCACAGCAGTCACACTGGAGAGTGAGAAAGAACACTCATTTTCACATGTTAAGCTGGGACAAACTGATTCAGCAAGTTGATGAAAAACTGTGTTAAACAAACACTGAGGATAAAGAAAACATTGGTAGAATGTCTTTGTTGAAAGGGCTTACAAGATAATGATAATTATCTTAAAAAGTTAATTACTCCTTTCTTACAGAAAAGGTAAACAGAAACCTAATTATCCATTGTGCTGTATGACCCTCCACTTGATGGCAGTACCTCACATATTTCTGCTCATATAGCTGCAACCTTTCTGGCAATAAAACGGCAATGATCGGCAAAATATAGCGTTTAGCTTATTAATCAACAAAGGCCTAAACTGTAGCTAGTTCTGATAATCCCCATAGAATCTTCATAAAACTTGCTGCAAGTAGTTATGGCTGTTGTTTAATACTTGTACAGTGTTGGACAAGCCACACTCTGAGACACTGAAGTAGATAATGATTTCAGCTTCAATAATAGTTCAGCTGACCCTGTTGAAATGATCAGCATATGTTGTTTTAGATGCTGGTCTAGGTTTCTTAACCAGCTTCACCAAAAAGACAGTGCATATTGAACAGCATTTTTGGCTGGTGATTAGCATGGCTTCACCAGATAGACCAGCACCAAACCAGCATTAACCACCCTAAACCAGTATGGAAATACATGCTGATCTATGTTGTTCTCAAAAATTATTCAAACTGGAAATATTTCACAATGAAAAACATTTTAGAAGGACAGAGAAAGGCAAAAAGTTGCTAAAAGAGGCAGGGAAGCTACAGAGATGTCAATTCAGCAGCAACAGGGTCCTCATTGATAATTTATTCACAAGCCTGATGTGAATCATGACGGCAGTAAAAAATGCTGGCATGAACACAAGCACTCTCCCAGCGAACAGATGCATGGAGTTTCCTTGAGACACTACAAAAAGAACTATTTTACACACTGCTCTTACATTAATATTTCATCCTGTGGGACTCTAAATGTTCTCAGCCACGGCTTGACCAAACATTGAAGAATGAAGCAGTTTTTATTTAGGTTAGAATTTGACAAGGGATATCATTTGGCTTCCTTGGGTAACTTTTTATTGTGGTCCTGAACAAGATCTTTTAGGAATTTGTAAGCACAATGTATTAATGCAGTAATGCTGTCACGTGGTTTTTAGCCCAACGATGCTTCGGAAGTCAAAGATCATATGGTTTTTGCATATCGAATCATGCTCCGATACAGTGCTTTAATTTGAAATGTGTTGGTTTGTTAACACAAGCTCTGAAGCTTCAGTGTTGAACGTCATATCACTTATATCTTTAGATGCATAGTTACTATATTGACAGTTTTCATGAGTTGCTCATTGCCTCAGTGTTTGTTTCTTTCATACATTTTTAATTCAGGATTATTTTTGACTAAATGTATATTTTTTTTAAAGGGGAAGGAATAAAATCCCCTTTTTGCATTACACATCTTGAGTCCATCACTTGATCAATTCCATAACAGAAGCTACACCATAATGTATTGCAAAATGATGCTACATCTTATGAGATGTCATGTTCTTTCTGTAAACTCCATGTGTTGGTTGCCATAAATGACATGCATTTGTGCTTTCCCCAGTAGAATGAACTAAAACATTAGGCACCACAGTTTGACAGCACAAATATGAAGCACAGTACACATTTGTATTTGAACTGTCATAGAAACCTGGCTTAGAGGTAAAAATAAGATTAAATTAGTCAAAAAGAGAGAAAGTGGGGAATATTCACCACAGGGTCAAGCGTAAGTCATAACCACTCAACTTACTGGAAACAGTCTCTCTGGGCAGACACATTCTTAAGGTATTGTTTCAGGGCCTCGCAGAACTCTCCAAGCTGCTTCTGGGAAACAGTCATCTCCTGGCGGACCAGGTACAGGGACTAGAGAGAGAAAAAGAAGGATGACAGTGGGGGGAGAAAGAAAGTGGCAGATCAGTTTTCAAGATGTTTGAATACATAATGAAGGCTGTGAGTATAGGGAGTATTAGCATGTTCTGTGATGGGAATATACAGTAATGACTATAATGCCATCTAGAATTTAGGAAAAAATAGGTATTTCAAAGTATAGAGATATTTTATGTCACTATACTGTATCGATATCCTAATAGTCAGGGTTGGGGAGTAACGGAATACATGTAACGGGATTACGTATATAAAATACGAAATATGAGTAACTGTATTCCACTATAGTTACAATTTAAATAATTGGTAATTAGAATACAGTTACATTCAAAAAGTATTTTGATTACTGAAGAGATTACTTTGCATTTTATTGTCATTTGTTTCATTTGATATTTAGTCCTTTCAGATGAAAAACATTTATACATATAAATGATGCGATCCAAAGTGCATTTGAACAGCGGTGAAACACTTTCTTATGAAGTGTTACATTCATACGAGCAGACAGAGAAGTAAGTTTGAAGTAAGTTTGGAGCAGAAGAAATAGAAATAAACCTTGTGTAAATTGTCAGATTTACGCTAAGCTAAAATGCTATTTCTAGCCATTTTACATGCACACGTTACCAACACGATCATATTTTTTATCAAGAAAATTCATGTTGGATCATAATTTCTTTTTTTCTAGTAAGACCTTTGATATTAGGGCAAAAATCATATTCTTGATCATTTTTGTATTGTTTTCCTGTAAAAATATCTAAAAATCCTTAAAACAAGATCAATTAGATTTATCTAGTTTTAGAAACAACACTGCATAAGATATTTAGGTTTTTCAGAGAATGTATTTTTAACATGTGTATTTTATCTTACTGTACCGGCAGAGTTTTTATAGTCAAAACAAGTGAAAAAATCTACCAGTGCTGAAGAAGTAATCCAAAGTATTTAGAATACGTTACTGACCTTGAGTAATCTAACAAAATATGTTACATTATATTCTGTAATCTGTAGTGGAATACATTTTAAAAGTAACCTCCCAACCCTGCTAACAGCAAGAATCAATATTCTATGTTTCAGCTTTCACATTAATATTCTAGAGAAAAAAAAAGGGCACAACTAAGAGCAAGTAGGAGAGAAGATGAAACATGCAGTAAAATTAGACAACGAACACTTCATTTCTATACCAAAGTGCAAACTCAAAACAAGCTAAGAATAGAAGTCTACAGTATAACATTTATTATTTGGAATGAAGTCTGTACAGATCCTTTGTATAATTATAAACCTACTGGAATCAAGGTACATCTTTCCCTCAAATCAGTTTTAACGGATACTGACATGCCTGTGCGCAACACTACTTCTATGCCTCTATGATGAAGTAAAGCAGGAAGTTCAAAGCACCGAAGTCCAATGAAGATGAATAAGAAACAAGAGTAAAAGATGGCAATATATCACAGTTTTGTGTCACAATACACCAAAAATGAAAAAGTGCAATAATATTGTATAGTGACCCAGATATCGATATAATATTGTATCGCCAAGAACCTACTGATTCCCATCCATAATATTCACATATATTACTTTTATGACAGACATACAGACATAAACATGAGAAGAAGTTCTTCAAGGAACCATAAATTCTAAGTAATGAGCTCTGCTTTTGGAAGTGCTTGGGAAAAGCAAACTGTCTTAAAAGCTTTGACCCTCATTTTGAAGAGTTATGTAAAATCTTCAAGATGTGTAGGAACTGCATATGGTTATTCTTTCAAGAGAAGGAAAATTAAATACATACCAGACAGAAAAATCAATACAGCTACTCTTTATTATAAAAGTTTTTTGGAGTATCGCCAAAGTAACTAATTAATTTTCAGTTTAATCTAAATATTTTAGAAATGTGGGAGTGTGGTTAGCTAAATCAAATGAAAGTAACTATCTCACGGTTGGCCAGTGATACTGTCGCTTTAAAAACAAACAAACAGCTGAGCTATATGTCTGTTTCATAACATTTCTAGAACGACCAATCTTGAACTTCATGGAAATGAAATGAAACAATTTCTTACTTGTCTATTTAACATAACTGCACCTTTCTCATTTAACACTCCCACACTTTTCTAAATTCTAAAGTGCTGTCATATAAAACCTATTTTATTAAGTCTGAGAAATTTATTTCATCAAATAACCGATCTTACCCTGCAATAGTCTATAAGAACTTATAGGTTTAAATATAGCTATCCCCGTTTGGCAGACTAATTCCATACTACAGTTAGTAGTTAGTAGCATTAATTAACCTATGAATGGATATGCTAAATATCATTAAGTTTTAAAATTTGACGTTTTCAAGTCATTTAAACCTACAGTAGTATACTATAACATGTCCTTACAAAAGTTAGTTCTGATCCTCAATTTTGACTAGACAAGTGTCATTCCAGGTGCAAAAATATTTCATCTAACAGCATTGGGATGCTTCACTGTTTGTATCATTCCACTTGTCCGTGTTTGCTGGGTGACAGCTGTGCGTTGCCTGGAAACATGCAACTGTAGATCCTGCTTTGCTTCTTTTGAAAATATTTTCATCAGTGAAGCAAAATGAACATAATATCTGGGCATATTGTGTTTAAAATGTAAGTTACTCAACATTAACGTATATAAAATAGTTGTATAAAAGCAATATCACACTCGCAATCATCCTGTAGTGCTGAATGTCAGACATGGCTATAATTAAATGTGGCTGACTCTTGCTTGAGTGATATTGCTTAAATGTGTTATCCTATAACTCTTATACCTTATTACTAGAACAACTTTCATATTATTTTTAGTGCAAAGTAGTGCAAAATTATATGTTTTGGAGATGCCAGGGTATTTATTGTAAACTACATGTGGTGTATGCTATAATTAAGGTGTCACATTTTTAACAGAGCATGTTTTTTATTCCCAGCAGGAGAGAAAAATAAAACTAAACTAACCCATTTGGTACTTCGATTTGACAGCAGTCCCGTTCCCCGAAGTCCAGGGCAGTAAAAGAGCAGAAGCCTATAATAAACCCTGAACTTAATCAAGAGCACTGTGCCATCCAACACTACCCTGAACACAATCAGAAACACTACATTACCCCACCTACACGCAACTCAATAAGAATAATTCCATTTCCCAATTCACCTCCACTGGAGGCCTGGTCTAAAAGGCACAAAAATAATTAGAGGAATGCATAAGGATTTGGAATCCAATTTCCTTTGCATTTCGACATGTGGCTGATCCTACTATGCTACATTTGGTGCGACTGCAATAATGTCATTCATTAGTCTTCAGTGTTTGTTTGAACAGCAAGGAGCTTCATTCAGACTCAATGTCGTGGAATAAAATGATAAAACAGAGCTTGGTAGGAAAAGCAAATGTGACCCGTAGAGTAACAGTAAAGAGCCTTTGGACTCTGTGGGATATTCATGTGCTCATTGTATTATTAGACTCCTTAAATTTACCAGATCTAATAAGAACCAGTTTAATTTCCTTAAGCAATAGTTGTTGGTCTAATTGCAATGTCTTTAATTTGGGTTTCATGAGGCATTAGCTATTCCTGATGTGATGAAAGTTTTATTTGGATGTGCATGATGTATGTGCGTGTGATTTCCTTAAGCTCAGAAGAGAAACCTAAACTAATGAACCTGAAAGACCCTCATGCAAAGTTTAACTACTCCACTGCATCAAACTGGGAAGCTTACACATGCACACACACACACACACACACACACACACACACACACACACACACACACACACACACACACACACAGTAGAGAACATTAATGTGCACAATTCTCTACCACATAAGTGAAGTCCATAAAAACGAAAGGAACCTTGGAGGGTGAGAGACATTTCACAGTTACCATGGAAACTAGGGAATACCATCCCACATCATTCTGATCTGCATCTTTCTACCCCCATTTTTCTTCCTCTGATAACACTCACTAAATTGCATATTCATTTCCCCACCTTGAACTTGAGTATCTCTTTAAATGTACTCCTTTGTTAAATCTAGATTACAGGACTACGTCTGAGAGGCATAAATGGGAATGTACTGATAAAGGGAGCTCACATCTCCCACTCTGTATCCATCCCATGATAATTCCCTCCAAATGAGCAAAGATGGCTTTTCTCGTTCTGTCTCTGTCCTTAGTACATTCATCAGCAGACTGCTGATTTATATTCCTCTATGCCAATCAAATCAGGCACTGCATGTGCTCCAAAAGACTTTTAAGTCAACACTGCCTATAAAGTCTACACAGAGCTGTTGGACTGACCACTCAGTCATTTTTGTACAGACGTGTCTCAAAGAGAAGACCATTCCTATGGCATCTTAACTTTCTATTCAGTAAGAGATCTGCTATAGACTCAATAAACCACTGTTTTCTTAGATGGCTGTTATACACACTTTTGATGTTGTGTTATAAACACAGGAGATGGTAGGAACACATTTTAAATGTTTAAGCAGGTGATGCCTGAACATTGAGGGGGAATTCACCAAGAATGAATTGCGCCCACTGACGGCGGCTTTTGCATGCACTGTCAGTGTTTTTTTTTTTTTATCGATTTGCATTGTTTTTACAATTCACTTAAGGAATTACGAAAATCTTGTAATGGTTCAAACAACTCTTTAAATTGCTGAAATTGTGCTCAACTACTGGATAAATGGCCTAGTTGTAACCTAATGCTCTTATCCATAATTTAATAATTTTATAAATAGTTGCTATGAAATCAATATGAAAAGTAAACCAACATATGTCTTCAATAAAAATCCATTTACTGCTTGCTTTCCATGGGCGGTAATAGTGCAACATTAATTGTGCTAAACAAATAGCACTGGGTTTTGCGAATAAGGTGCATTCAATAATAAGTCTCATGGAATGGAATGACAATAACTTAATTTAAATGAACTCCTCTCCACGAATAGCTAGTGTGTGGTGAGCTTACTGGCACACTATGGCTGCCGTCGCAACATCCAGGTGGATGCTGCACACAGGTGGTGGTTGAGGAGAGTCCCCTTTTCACTGTGTAAAGCGCTTTGAGTGTAGTGTCATAAAAAGCGCTATATAAATGTAACATTCATTAATTCATTTATAAATACATTTCAGCACTATTTCGGTGCGTTTTGTGCAGGCTAGGCTAAAGGTCTGCATCCCGACAGAACCCGAGAACCTGACGGGTTTCGGGCCTGGTTCAGGTCGGTTTTTCAAGTAGGACTTCTGGTTCGGGTTTGTAATTAATGAAAAAACAATCTGCATTCCCCATTTCGCGGCCAGCCCACCGGGAAAAGTCCCGGTTCTCCCTATGGGCAGTCCGCCCCTGGGACTGTTGCATTGTTTCATTTTATTCCAAATTGTTCTGCACCGAACAAAGTTTCAGCACATAAACGGTAAGTCAATGCTTTTTTCCCTTCTGCTCTAGTGTACTAAGGGGCTGCTGTGCCTTGTTAAAACTGTATGTTTACTGTTTCAGTACTGTTACGAATGTTGCCTACGTATATGCTTACAAAAAATATAGCCTATTGCAAGAGTCCTTGCTAGGAGAAGAAATTAGATAGTAAGCAATTTCGGGTTCGGGCTTAAAATCTGATGGTAGGCCTATCATTTGGGCCGGGTAGGGTCGGTCTCGGGTACAGGTTGGGTTCGGGTTTCATTTTAAGACCCGTGCAGACCTCTAGTGCATAGCTGAACTGGATTGCAGGTAGCAAGCAGAGGTCTGCACGGGTCTTAAAATGAAACCCGAACCCACCTGTACCTGAGACCGTGTGGCCCAACCCTACCCGATCCAAATCAGATACCGTCAGATTTTAAGCCCGAACCCGAAATTGCTCACTATCTTTATAATTTCTTCTCCTAGCAAGTACTGTTGCAATAGGCTGTATTTTATGAAAGCATATATCCTAGGCAATATTCATAACAGTATTGAAACAGTAAACATACAGTTTAACAAGGCACTTAGTATACTAGAGCAGAAGGGGAAAAAACATTGCCTTACCGTTTATGCACTGAAACTTTGCTAGGTACAGAACAATTCAATTAGGTATAGCAGCAGGCCAGAGATCTCCAAATGGGGGCGGAATATCCTAAATAGGTGTGTGTTTAATCATAAAGGGGCAGAGTTACTGAACAAGAGAGCAACAGCTCCACAGATGGTTAGGGTTAGGAAAAGGGGTAGGTAAGGGGTTCCCTATATCTTTGCTCGCGATTTGGAGCTCCTGCTCCCTTTTGGAGCTCTGTCTGCAGCTATACCCTTCTCGAACAATCTGGAATAATGTTAAACAATGTAACAGTCCTCTTTATGCAGCCTGAACTTGTTAAGAACGTTGAATCTTTGTGACAACAGCGTTTCGACATGCGTTTTTGAACATTTTAAAGTTCTTTTTAACTTGATACGTTGTTTAAAATGTGACAGTCCTACGCGAGACGCTGAAGAAACAGCGAGCCACGGCGCAACAGTCAAAGGCATTCTTTTAGCATGTGTTTACATAGGAAAACAATGGGAAAACAGAACAGACGCACGCAAATACACGTTTGGTGTGAATGTTCCCTAACTCATCTCGTCTGTTCACGCGTGTATGCGAGTGAGAGCGCGTGCGCAAAACAAGTTAGGTAGGCCGGTTTATTTTTTCATTAATTACAAACCCGAACCCGAAGTCCTACTTGAAAAACTGACCCCAACCCAGCACAAAACCCGCTGGGTTCTCGGGGGTCCCGTCGTGCCCGGGTCTGGTTGCAGACCTCTAATAGCAAGTAAATAAGATGCAGTTTTTTTTGCGTTGAAAGTGTATGCTCAAAATCAGCTCAACTATTTAGATGAATTTGCCACTCAGTTGACATTACTTATGAAATCTATGGTACCACAAATTCAGTTGTCAGATGAAGTGGATAGTCTGTAGGCCTATGTAGTCTAATTAAAATGATTTCCATTTACAGGACAGAAATCAAAAAGCTAAGCAGAAATAAGCATATATTTGAATATTTATGAATGCATATATTAGCATATGATATGATGTGTATGAAGAAAAAAAACTGCTGCGATACAACACAAGTTTACAGGCCTGTAATTACAGAAATCATATGGTAGCTACAATTAGCCTGTGGAAGTAATCTATGGAAAACCAAACATTTAAATTTGTTAATATTTTTTATATTTTGCAAGGCGGTTCACATCAAATCACTTTTTCTTGTTACCAGGATTAGGGGCATTTGGTTAAGATGTTTCTTTTTAATACAAATGTCACAATGCATGCAATTTCCTCTGACAGAATGGGGCAATAATCATCTGTAAACAAATGAAATAGCCTTGGACAGCAGCAAATGGCACAATCATTGTTTTAAAATTGGTCTTTTCTGCTCTGTATAAGAATCATTGCAGATAACAATGCAGGAGGCCCTTGCTGATATTACTGCAGTGATGTACTCATTTTGGGACTCATCCTCTGGGTCCCAAAATAAAGCTTGTATTAACCAACAAACACATAGGCACACACTGAAGCTGTCTCGTGGAACCTGGTCAAGCACTATTTCGTCTTGAAGTAGAGATAGTTTGAAAAGTTGACAAGGATTAATGGATGAAAAGGGAATGATTCAATTTTCCCTGATCCTTCCAGTGTCAATAAGATGGTCAATAAGCTAACCTTTGCTACTCACTGAACTCAGCCTTTCAGCACTTAGGAGAGCTCAGTTCCACTGATACAGACAGTGCTCCTTCTATAAATACAGAAATGCTTTCTTTATTAGATTTAAATCTTTTAAAACCACTAAGTTCTACAAGAAATCAAAGCCTAGTGCTCCTCCACATCTACAGACCAAAACTTGTGATATCTCTGTGCATTCCCATCATGCACTGCTGAGTGTTTCACTAGCCCACAGACCTGCACTGATTTGTGGTCAGGCAAGGTGTTAGTGTGATACTGCCTCTTATCTTTGAGAGGCAAAAACAACTCCGTGAGCATGCTGGTATGAAACACAGTGTAGTGATGCTCACTTATGGAAAAAGGAATGTTGTGTGGAGCACATTGATGCTGTTCACCTTGATAATTCTCAGGGGTTTAGTCATTAAATATTAACAATAATGCACCTGTCTGATTGGAAAGCCAAACTAACTTTTTATTTTTTTATTTAACATGAAGGGAAGAGGTGAATTTGGTCATGCATTGTCTTTGAATATTTGTATTTATTTTTCGCATGCTCTTTGATATAAGACGTGCTTCAGTACTTACTGCGCTAGTTGTGCCATCAGTGTCTGTTAGTCGCTGATGTAGATCAAACCAAACTGTCTGCAACAAAAACCAGAACAGAAAAGCCACTAGTGAATTCACTTTCACCCTCAGCTACCCTTGGATGCTACTGTCCATCTGTGCACACTCAATCAAGAAAGCTGATAAGAGACAACTGACTTCAGCACATCTGCCTGGCTTTTCAATACAAAAAAGCATAATGTACTGTATGAACACTGCATGTATGAAAGAAAGAAAGAAATAAGGAAAGAGACCTAGGCCTACAGTTCTACAGTATATGTACACTGACCAGATCCCAACTAAACAGATGTTTATGCTAATGAATGAATCTTATCACAGTGTTTGAAACAGAAAATACTTCCTGACAATGTAAGCAACTTTAATACTTCAACAGAAGGATGGTTATAACAGAATAAACTAAACAGTGTGTTCCACAAGCTGACTGTTTGTGACACTAACAGAGAGTTCTGTGTTGTACTACACAGTACTATATTGCCTATATTGGTGCCCTAGTAACACCAAGCAGTTAAAGCGTTAGTTCACCCTTAAAAATTAAGATGCTGTTGTCATTTACTCACCTTCATGTCATCCCAAACCCTTTCTTTCTTCTGTGGAACACAAAGGAGAATGCAGATGTGTAGAACTGGCAGAATGTTAGGAAACTGACATCCTCAGTCACTATTCATTTAAGCCACATCCACACTAATCTGTTTGAACTCAGTTTTCAAGTATGCAGCTATGGAGACACTTTTGTAAAAATAAAAAAAAATCTGTTTTCGGTGAAGGAAAAGGGCATTGTAGAGTAGATGAGAGGCGTAAACATAGCGAAATGTATGCGTTTTCAAATGAACATTTTTTTTTCATTGTATAGAAAAAAGATGTCATGAAAGTGAAAGGTGACTGAGGCTAACATTCTGCCTAACTCTTGTTGTGTTCCACGGAAGAAAGAAAAAGTCAAACTGGTTTGGAACAACATAATGGTGAGCAAATAATGACAGAATTTCCATTTTTGGGTGAACTACATCCAATTTCAACATTTAATTTTAGTTTCATTCCATTTTAGCCGAGACAGAGCATTGAGGTTGCTAAAATATTCATTTGTGCACTGTTTTGCAGGATGAAAGAGACAGAGAGAAAGAGAGTGACATTCTTTGCCCATGGTGACAACTGGCTTATAAGTGGCCAGCTGCAATGAAACTGTTAAAAACAGACACATCTGGAGCAACAGATCTTTCTCCAAAGGGTGTATGTCATTTAGCAGTGTGAAAACGCCTAAAGGTAGAGCTTCCCTTCTCTCATGCAGCGGCTACAAGCAGCGTCATTAAGCTACAATGTTGCACGTACAAAATAAAAAAGAAATGTGACAAGACATATTTGTGACAGAAAGCTGTCACAAAATACATAAGCGTAGTTGACATTACAAACTTTTGGAAAGTTGACATGTCCTATGGTGTAACATGCTATACTCCATCAAAAAAAAATTTAAACAGCATTTTGCTAATTCTTTTATGATTATTATGCATGCAGCTTTAATGCCTAATATTAATCGAGAGACTACATGGAAGTTATTTGTCACACTGCAAAACAATTTCAAATGAACTAGCGAAATAAAAATGGGGAAAATAAATTGTGACCAGTCACAGGACCTACATTTTAAACTAAAATCTTGATATACAGTATATATCATGATATATATCATGAGATATATATATATATATATATATATATATATATATATATATATATATATATATATATACACATATACACACACACACATATATACATACATACATACATATATACACACACACACACACAGTATATATTTATATAGTTATATACTGTATATGTATATCCATAAGTCCATACATAGACATGTCAACTACCCATTTTCCAAACATAATGGCTTTTTGAAAACATGAGGGATTTAAAGTAGCCCTGCTTCAGTAAAGACCATGACAATTTATAAATCATTATGTGCTCCATAAAATGAGAGTCACTGATATCTCCTGTAAGTCCATCCAAATCAAGTGAATAAGGATGGTGGGGAATATTCTTTTCCATCGTGGAATGACAGAGCACATAATGGCCAGTAATTCCTGCAGCTAAGAAAAGCGATGAATAGCAAAAATTCACCGCACAGTTGGGGATGGAGAGTGGAAGATCGAGAACGACATGAGCTTTAGTCTTCACATTGATTGGAGGCCATAACTGGATGGAAAAGGAAATTGTGTTTCCTAAAGCAGTGGGGCCACATTATGCAGACAACAAGAGCGCTCTGATGACTGATGCAGCTCTGAGCAGAAGTAAGTCATCGAAGTCAGGCTGCCCTGCCTGCCAAAGCCTCAGTGAGAATGGGGACAGATGTACAGTTCTATGTTTGACATTTCAATTACAGTGAGGATGGATGTTCAAAAGAAGCATGTGTTGAATCCTATACAGACCAGGTGTGCTGCAGGCCTAGCTTTATTGATCCGACCATGGCAGATCTTAAAAGTGAGTGGAGCAGAAGAAGAGAGTTTGACATGGCAACTGGAAGAATTGTCACTCATTTGAGAAAGTTGAAGGCAAGCCACACTATGACAATTGCAAAATGTTGCATGGTCTGTCTAAAAGGACACATCAAAATCTTTCTTACTGGTGGGGTAGTGCAGGTCGTGTATTTCCCTGAATAAACTAAAATGTTAAAATAATAGAAATCCATACTCTATTCACAGGCTAATGTTGATTCATTTTGGGTCAAAAAAAGTCTTGCAGAAACTAATGTTTGAATATTTATGATGTGTTCATATGCCGGATTTAGTGTAAATGACTAGTTTCCGAGTAGTAAAAATGGTCTGCGTCTTCATCAAACTCGTAATTACCCCTTAAAACTGAATTTTATGGAAACTCAGTTTCGACAGAAACGATAGTTAACATTTTATTATAGCCAATGTTACCTGCACTTTTTTTTTTTTTTTTTTTTTTTTTAAAGGAATAGTTCACTCAAATAATGAAAATTCTATAATTATTTACTCACCCTAATGTTGCTCCAAAACGATGAACATAACAAAATTACATCATGACATTTGGTCACAAGATGCGATTAGAACCAATAAGGTGTAATATTATCGATGTAGCCACCATATTTGATTTAAGCGCTTTATTAACGATATGATTTGAGAGTGAATAATGACTTAAATTTTATTCTGTTCATCTCACAAAGTAATCATATCCCTTTAGAAGACTTGGTATATAGTTCAAGAGTCATATTGATTGATTTTACTCTTGTTCTATGTATAGATATTTTTTTTCAAGCTTGACAGACATTGTCACCATTCACATTATGGCAAATAAACCCTGTAAAGTTATTAAACATGTTTACCTTTTTTGTTCCAAAGAAGAAAGTAACACATGTTTCTCACTGATGAAAAATCTCACTGTCATCAACAACAAAGCCACACATGGATCCATTTTGGTATTATGAGCGTTGCCACAGAAATGAATAAACTTCCATTTACAAGATCAGTAGAATCCCTTTAGTTGTCTAGTAATTACACTGGCGGCCAAAAGTTTGGAATAATGTACAGATTTTGCAGTTTCGGAAGGAAACTGATACTTTAATTCACCAAAGTGGCATTCAGCTGATCACAAAGTATAGTCAGGACATTACTGATATAAAAAACAGCACCATCACTATTTGAAAAAATTCACTTTTGATCAAATCTAGACAGACCCCATTTCCAGCAGCCATCACTCCAACACCTTATCCTTGAGTAATCATGCTAAATTGCTCATTTGATACTATGAAATCACTTACCATTATATCAAACACAGTTGAAAGCTATTTGGTTCATTAAATGAAGCTTAACATTGTCTTTGTGTTTGTTTTTGAGTTGCCACAGTATGCAATAGACTGGCATGTCTTAAGCTCAATATTAGGTCAAAAATGGCAAAAAAGAAACAGCTTTCTCTAGAAACTCGTCAGTCAATCATTGTTTTGAGGAATGAAGGCTATACAATACTGGGAATTGCCAAAAAACCTGAAGATTTCATACAAAGGTATACACTACAGTCTTCAAAGACAAAGGACAACTGGCTTTAACAAGGACAGAAAGAAATGTGGAAGGCCAGATGTACAACTAAATAAGAGGATAAGTACATCAGAGTCTCTAGTTTGAGAAACAGACGCCTCACATGTCCTCAGCTTACAGCTTCATTGAATTCTACCTGCTCAACACCAGTTTCATGTACAACAGTAAAGAGAAGACTCAGGGGTGCAAGGTGCAATGGGAAGAATTGCAAAGAAAAAGCCACTTTTGAAACAGAAAAACAAAAAGAAAAGGTTAGAGTGGGCAAAGAAACACAGATATTGGACAACAGATAATTGGAAAAGAGTGTTTGGATCTTAACCCCATTGAGCTTTTGTGGGATCTTCTAGACTGTAAGGTGTGTGAGAAGTGCCCGACAAGAAAGCCACATCTATGGCAAGTGCTACAGGAAGTGTGTGGTGAAATGTCACCTAAGTATCTGGACAAACTGACAGCTAGAATGCCAAGGATCTGCAAAGCTGTCACTGCTGCACATGGAGGATTTTTGATGAGAACTCTTTGAAGTAGTTTAAGAAGTTCTGAACATTTTTTTCAAATTGTAATAGTAATTTTTCATGTTATTAATGTCCTGACTATACATTGTGATCAGTTGAATGCCACTTTGGTGAATAAAAGTGAATAAAAATTGGCTGCCAATGTATGCTAATTCTGAGAAGAACATATTCTTAACTCTTCAGCAGGTAAAATTGAGATTCATAGCGTAGGTGGGCACATACTTTGATGACAATCACTAATGAACATATTTTATTATGGCAATTATTTAAAAATTAAGCTCTTCCAAATATTTCTCTTCAGAGCTATAAAATTGAGTGTGTATGTACATGGATCCATTTTAATCTGTGCCTGAACCGACACCAAAACATCTCCCAGTGCCACAGGAGTGAAGCTAATCCCCTTTGCTGCTCACAGATATCCTCCCATTCATCCCTTCATCTCACTAGGAGCACTCACCCTGCACTCCTTGGTGGTCCGTCGAGAGTGAGACAAACCATCTTGGTTGATTTGGCTATTCTTAGCTTCCGCAAAGACACTGCCTGCCAAACACTGCAGTATCAACTGGGGACTCTATTAGTCTACTGTGCTCATTGTCTAAAACATTGGTTCTCAACTGGTATTGCAATACATTTTAGGACAAAGATTTTACTATGGATCTGAAATGGCAACCCAACAGAGTACCAAAACTGTTTATTGGACAAAAATAATCAAAAAGTTACTTAAAAGCAAATTTTTTTTATTTTTTTTTTATTTTTATTTTTTTATTGTGTAGTTTTGAATGCTGTCTTGCAGGCATCTTCTTAATTTGACTAGCTTCTACAAGGTGATGGACAAATTTGGAGCAAAATACCATAGAGCTTGATGTGATGCATGACCTTTGACATAAACAACAAAATATACAGTTGTGTTTTCTTCTGTCTTTTAAAAGTTGATAGGCCTAATTCTTTTTCTATCATAATAACTATGCACGGTTATGCGGTTAGTTGCATTTCCATTTAGCATAGTTTTATCCCTGTTGTTCCTTTCAGAAGAGACATATGATCCATTTTTGGGTCAAGACCCACCAGCTAAGAACCACTGGACTACGAAATGCAGGCAATCAATACGTTTACATGCTTTAGAAATCGTTTAAGAACAGTTTTTGCAATGGCGGAATAACAGACCTCGATAATGCGATTGTACCTTGGCTTCGTTCAGCATGTACACCCCAATTCACGAAAAAGTTGGGACAGTATGGAAAATGCTAATATAAACAAAGGAGTGATTTGTAAATTCTATTCACCCTGTGCTATATTGAAAGCACTACAACTGTGAATTGTTTTTTGAAAATACACACTCTCTTCAAATCATGAGTCATTTGTTTACCACTGTGTAACATCTAATTCATTTGGGCACTGAAGATACAAACTGTTAAGTTTAGCAAGTGGAATATTCCCCATCCATTATGCAGGTCTTCAGCTGCACAATTGTACAGGCCATTTGTTGCCATATATTACGCTTCATAATGCGCCACACATTCTGAATTGGAGACAGGTCAGGACTGCAGGTAGGCCACTCCAGCACCCGCACTCTCTTTTTACGTAGCCATGCACTTGTAATCTCGTAAAGCATAAAACCCCCCAATTAAATTAGAAAGGTAAAACATCAAATAATGTGTTATTGTATTGCTTTCAATATAGCATAGGGTGAATAGAATTTACAAATCACTCCTTTTTGGTTTTTATTAGAATTTTCTATATTGTTCCAAGTTAGGAATTGGGGTTGTATAAGTTAAACGAACCAGAATTGGCCTTAGCATTGTGCGTACACATTCTAAAAAAGATGAAAAAGAGGTGATATGCGTGTATATAATCAGTTACGCATTGTGACGCTCGGACAGACAGATGAAGAATGACTACACAAAAAATCTAAATCTCATCTCAGTCCTCCAAATATAAGAATGTGTAATTACAGTGAGCATGTGTATGGATGAGTATGTGTGTGCTTTTACGTACAAGAGGAACAGAGCTAATGAGGACAAACAGAATTTTTAAATCGATCTTAAAAATAAGTTTCCATACAGAAAATGTATTTTCTAATCTCTGTTTCCTATTATAACATTATTTGTTGCCATTAACCACAAGTTAAGGTATTTCTTTCTATTTGTTTTCAACCATGTATTTTCTGAGTCGTTGTACACCGGATTGTAACTGAACATGTCTATGAATTTTGATCTCCCTGTAATATACTGTAAGACACTTCCCAGGATGAAGCACTTGACCTCTCAGTGTTATAAGATGAACCTCTTACCTTATTCTCCAGACGTCCAATCAGCTCAGCCAGTCGGTTGATCTGCGCCTCAAGTCCTTCTTTTCTCACCTCCACAGCTCCTAAGAGAGATCGAGAGGGTGAGAGAGAGGCAAAGTGCATAATTTGCAGATAGTTCCGACGTTGGTGTCGATGTAGTGACACTAGGGGTCACTCTTGGGAGCCTGAGACACCTCTGGTCTTTGATAAAAGGCCAGTGAAAATTGGCGAGTGGTATTTGCATGCCACTCCCCCGGACATATGGGTATAAAAGGAGCTGGTATGCAACCACTCATTCAGATTTTGTCTTCGGAGCCGAACGGTCATGCTCAATGAGCTGAATACTACTGTTCATTCACCTCTGCTGGATCTGACGGCGCATTTCAGCGGCTTCTCCCTCCTCTGCACTGGTGCACTGCAGAGAACGCCCCTGGGCGCTTCGGCAGAAAAACTAGAGAGTATATTTTCTGAAAGAGCATTTTTCCCCTCTAAAAGAGTATATCTTTCTCTAAAAGAGCGCACACACGGAACATCTTTTTAAAGACGCTTTTCCGATTGTGTGTTATTCCTGGTTGTGCTCGTTATCTCTCGCCTTCTAACAGTCACGATCACTGTCTTTCATGTCTGGGCACTGCTCACGCGGAGACAGCATTCGTGGATGGTCATGTACTCATTGCGAGGACATGTCCATGGCAACGTTGCGGTCGCGGCTCGCCTTGGTAAGAAAGCGAGCCACCCCAGAGGCTCCCGCCTCGGTCCTTTTACCCACAGGTTTGAGGCCAGCGCGGCTAGCACTGGGGGCGATTTGGGGACCCCAATGGGACCGCCTCCGCCGGGTATCCCCCCGCGGACCTCCCATTCTCCAGCACGCTCGTCTGCCCCGATCGGGCTTCCGGGTGAGTCCACCGGCTCGTCTCACGGCGAGTTCGACCTCTTATTCGGAGCCCGCGAAAGTGATGAGCTCTCGAGCACAGCATCGGAGAGCGGGCTCATCCAGTCGGAAGCCTCGGCTGGGCTCCTCCCTTCGGGGGTCGATCGCCCAGTCACAGGCTGACGCGGAGGTGACGACATGCTTTCCCGGGCAGCCGCGAGCATCGGTTAGAGTGGATTTCACCGCTCTTCCCTGAACCCTCGCGGCTCGGTGATTGGTTCCTGGGCTCGCGGCGCCGCTCAAAGCCACGCCCCGCCCCGTTCCTTTATTCCCGGAAGTGCACGAAGAGCTGACAAGGTCGCGGGAGGCACTTTTTACTGCCCGATCCCGATCTTTTCAGCTTCCCCGCTCTCACTACCCTCGATGGTGGGGCGGCCAAGGGTTATTCGGCAATCCCCCGGTCGATAAAGGCGCTCGCGGTGCACCTATGCCCGCAGCGCGCCGCCACCTGGCGCGGGTGCCCAAAGCCCCTGTTCAAGGCCTGTAGGTTTACGTCGTCTCTGACGGCCAAGGCCTACGGTGCTGCTGGACAAGCTGCCTCCGCCCTGCACGCCATGGCTCTCCTGCAAGTCCGCCAAGGCGCTAAAGGAACTGCACAAGGGTAGTTCCGCCCCGGGATTGATGCAGGAACTGCGCTCGGCGACCGACCTCGCTCTCCGAGCGACGGAGGTCACGGCGCGGTCTCTCGGGCAGACGATGGCCACACTAGTGGTCCAGGAGCGCCACCTTTGGCTCAACCTGGTCGAGATGGGTGAGGCTAATAAGACACGATTCCTTGCTGCCCCCATTTCCCAGGCGGGCCTATTCGGCGACACCGTCGAGGTCTTTGCCCAGCAGTTCTCGATGGTAGAGCAGTAGATGGATGCTAGCCGGCATATCCTGCCCCGGCGCGGCTCAAGATCCCGCACCCCATCTACTCATCACCAAGGGCGTCCCCCTGTGTTGACTGCACCGGCTCTGCCGCAGCCCGCCCCTTCGGCCTGGCCCCGGTGTGGAGCCCACCGCAGGAAGCAGACGCCACCCGTCTCGCGGCCACCCAGAACCCGTGAAAGGCTTCAAAGCGCCCTTGAGACGGGCGACCCAGGGACAACGAAACCCGCTGCTCTGGAGCTGGTAAGCAGATCTTCATCTTTTTGTTACCTTTTGCATTTAATTGCGCTGCATGCCCAAGTGGCTGCAGTACTCAAGAGCTCAGCAAGAGTGGTTTCCTTGTTCCCTGGGTCACGTATCCGGTGTGTACGGCTGGCATCACGACCACCGTCCACCACTCCATTTGGCAGGTTGGCGCTCCAGCGGCGGTCTCCCGCCCTGAGCGCCCAGCTGTGGCACAAATCCGCCCCCGATGTGACAGTCTCCACGGGTCACGAGGACAGGCCTCTTCCTCCCCCGTCCCAGGCTGTTCCGGGGGTGGTCACAAGGAGCCAGGTAAGTGCTTCGATGTCCTCAGACTCAGCACGGCCACGACGTGGTGTGTCACCTGGAGCTCCGGCCCGCCGCGAGGCCCCACCTGCCGGTACATCCGATGATGTTGTCCCTTTGGTCCCCCTTGCGCGGAACTTGGACGCATGGCTTGCACCTTCCAGTCCATCACAAGGGCTGGTCCGGACTGTCCGACTCGGCTGCGCGATTCACTTCGCCGGGCATCCGCCCAGGTCCAGCGGTGTCCACTTCACCTTGGTGAAAGGAGGGTAGATCACTACCCTCCTACGGAAGGACGCAATAGAACCTGTCCCTCCAGCCGAGATGAAGAAAGGGTTTTACAGCCCCTACTTCATTGTACCGAAAAAAGGCGGTGGGTTGCGGCCAATCTTGGACCTGCGAGTACTGAACCGGGCTTTATACAGACTCCCATTCAAGATGCTGATGCAAAGACGCATTCTAGTGAGTGTCCGGCATCAAGATTGGTTCACGGCGGTAGACCCGAAGGATGCGTACTTTCACGTCTCGATCCTTCCTCGACACAGACCCTTCCTGCAGTTCGCGTTCGAGGGTCAGGTGTATCAGTACAAAGTCCTCCCTTTCGGCCTGTCCCTGTCTCCTCGCGTCTTTACGAAGATCGTAGAGGCTGCCCTTGCCCCGTTAAGGGAGGTGGGCATTTGCATTCTCAACTATCTCGATGACTGGCTAATCTTAGCTCACTCTCGAGACGTGTTATGCGCACACAGGGACCTGGTGCTCTCACACCTCAGCCGACTAGGGCTTCGGGTCAACTTGGAAAAGAGCAAGCTCTCCCCAATTCAGAGCATCTCTTTTCTCGGTTTGGAGTTGGATTCAGTCTTGATGACAGCGCGCCTCACGAACGAGCGCGCACAGTCGGTGCTGAACTGTCTGAAGGCGTTCAGACGGAGAACAGCGGTTCCACTGAAACTTTTTCAGAGGCTCCTGGGGCGTATGGCATCCTCAGCGGTGGCCACACTGCTCAGGTTGATGCATAGGAGACCGCTTCAGCAATGGCTTCAGACACGAATCCCGAGATGGGCATGGCGCTGCGGGACACATCGCGTGGCCATCACGCCAATCTGTCGCCGCCTCTTCAGCCCCTGAACCGACCTTGTATTTCTACGGGCAGGTGCATCGTGGTTACAACAGACGCCTCCAAGACAGGCTGGGGCACCGTATGCAACTGGCACACTGCTGCTGGCTCCTGGACTGGCCCGTGGCTGCGTTGGCACATCAACTGCCTAGAGTTGTTGGCAGTACTGCTCACCCTGCAGAGGTTTCGGCCTTTGATCCAGGGCAAGCATGTGTTGGTCCAGACGGACAACACAGCATCAGTAGTGTACATCAACCTCCAAGGCGGTGTCACAACTTGCCCGCCGTCTCCTCCTCTGGAGTCAGCAGTGCCTCAAGTCGCTATGAGCCACTCACATCCTGGGTGACCTCAAAACCGCAGCGGATGTGCTGTCATGTCAGGTTACTCTCAGGGGAGAGTGGAGACTCCACCCTCAGGTGGTCCAGCTGATTTGGAGTCGATTCGGTCGAGCACAGGTAGACCCGTTTGCTTCCTGGGAATCCTCCCACTGCTCACTTTGGTATGCCCTGACCAAGGCACCCCTCGGTATAGATGTGCTGGCACACAGCTGGTCCCCTGGCAAATAGGTGTTTCCCCCAGTGAGCCTACTTGCACAGACCCTGTGCAAGGTTAGGGAGGACAAGGAGCAGATCATCCTAGTAGCATCCTACTGGCCCGCCCAGACGTGGTTCTCGGATCTCACGCTCCTTGCGACAGCCCCCTGACATACTTCTGACAAGACTCGGTAAGACCATGTGACATATTCCACTCAAAATACCCCCCCCCCCCACCTTTTTGGGCGGGGTGTGGTCTCCGCGATGTCTTCCCTTTGGGAGGGACACCCCCCGATGCAGACACTAATGGCTCCCAGTCAGTTAACAAATTCTTGGGGAGAAAAGAGAGGGAAGAGAGGCCTCGGCTGGGCTTGCCTGTCCCTGTAGTTGGGCAGTCGATTTGTTCCTGATGGACCGTTCGATGCTCATAAGAGCGTTGGGGGAGGTTACGTGACGGCCTGGTGCACTGGCTACGAGGCACACAGCAGTCTGCCCGTCACACAACGCCAGTTCACGTAACACAGTTCAGCTAGTTGTGGTGTTTTGTATAGGGACCCCTAGTGTCACTACATCGACACAACGTCGAGTGAGTGACAGATAGGGAACATCCTGGTTACTTTCATAACCTCCGTTCCCAGATGGAGGGAATGAGACGTTGTGTCCCTCTTGCCACAATGCTGAACTACCCGCTGAAATGGCTGGGACCTGGTCTTGGCTCCTCAGCACAAAACATGAATGAGTGGTTGCATACCAGCTCCTTATATACCCTTATGTCCGGGGGAGTGGCATGCAAATTCCACTCACCAATTCTCATTGGCCTTTTTTCAAAAAAGCAGAGGTGTTTAGGGCTCCCAAGGGTGACTCCTAGTGTCACTACATCGACACAATGTCTCGTTCCCTCCATCAGGGAACAGAGGTTTACGAAAGTAACCAGGACGATTTACTCTACCAGGCACCTGAAACCGTTTTAGTGGCTGTCATGGCAATGAAACTGTGTGACTCAAACATTCAGACATTCATACTGAGCCATTATATTGGTAGTTTGTGCATTTTTGATAACAGCATTGGCTATTACACACCAAGAGGTGATTGTTAGGGCAGATGAATCATGTGGGATGAGTATAAAGAATACTGTGTTTCACAGAAAAACAAAAATGGAGAGCGATTAACATGATTACCACCCTTTCTCGCTTTCTTTTATGCAATTACAGATCCTATTAATGAAGGAAAAGGTTTTCCTGCCTTTGAAATCAGCCCCACTAGATGTGCCAAACCAATTAGGCTCTAACACCTCCCTTGTGTTGATCAGGCCAGCATATTGGGGAGGGGAGACATTCTGGAACACATTAACTGTTACCATAGCGATAGAGGGACCTAAGTTCTCTAATAACGAGTGTTATTAGGCCAAAATCATACTACAGCATAATGTTAATATATGCGGTGGGGAGATATACAAACACCTCAGGCCAGAAACATTATAACATGAGAAATATCATTTGTATACATGTAACACTAAATATAGCAGCTGAAAGAATTGAAGTTTTGCTTTACAGTTAAAAGAGCCAATCATCTTGGTAAAAAAAGAGAGTAAAAGAGAGACATCGCCTTTCAGTTTGCCCTAGAACACATATTTCATCCTTTCTGCAAACTAAGTAACAAAGCAATTTCCAAGACATTTTTTAATATTTACTGTGTAAACTTCCCATTGTCATAGTACCTAGCAAACTTTTGTACAGTATTTGCAATGCTTTTCATGTGAAGGCCAATAGATGCATGATGCTTGCATTTAGTGGTGCGTTAAAGCCGTGATGCAAGTCATGTAAAAGGGCCTTAACATACATGAACACACTCTTAAATACGTTTTTGTGTCTGAGCTCATTACTAAATACTGTATATGGGACACTGTAAAAACTACTTTGTAAGGTAACTTTAAAAGTCAAAATTATTATTTGATGACTGAATCAAATTAAATACATCAGATTACATGAACAGATGTTCAAATATATTTTCAAGATAGCAATTGTGCATTACCACATTTTACAGTGTATGCCAAAGCCACAAAAACAGATTTTCTGGACAGAACAAGAGCCAAACTGGGCTGAACCTAAACTGCTTCCTGACCACCTGCTTCTTCCTGAGTTAACACTGTCAAATCAATGACATGCCAATATGGTATCAATGCAAAAGTTGGGGAAAGTTTCAGTGCCTCACCTGGAGTTGTTTGAAGTACAATTATTCATAAAGGTAATCATTAACTAGTTTTCAACAGCTTTAATTGGGTATTTTACTAATTAACACTTTGCAAATTGCTTGTTTATTGGAATATTGTAGTGGACGAAACATGTTTTAGGAAAAGGAATAAGCAATTACCTGGATATAAATGTTGATTGGTGCTTTTCAAAAGAGGGGAAGCACAGATTTCAGTTATCAAAGGCAAAAATATTCTTAGATTATTAGTTATGTCTACAACATTGCTCCCAAAGCAGTTAAGCTGCCCATAGGCATGAACAAAATGACATTTTTAGAGCTTTATTTATTGTTCAATCAACATAGATATTTGCTCCATTACAATCGATGGTACTGGTATGCGCCATGGGGCTCCTATAGATACATTCATGTTGTTCACTAAAACAGACTGTGGTAATTGAACAAACAGCGTGATAATGCTGTGTGGCATTTGACACTTTTATTCACTGAATTTTTGAAATGCAAGGAAAGCAATACTGCATTAGATATAAAATACACATGTCATTGCCACATTTTTTAAATTAAGTTTTAAAGGAAGCTGTGGTTCCCACATATTCTTAAAGAAGGATGCCACTGCTGGATATATAACCGAACTGGAAAATGGATATATAAATCTTATCATTTACTCACCCTCATGCTATCCCAGATGTGTATGACTTTCTTTCTTCAGCAGAACACAAAGATTTTTTGAAAAATATCTCAGCTCTGTAGGTCCATACAATGGTGATCAGACCTTTGTAGCTCCAAACATAAAACATAAGTGTTTAAATCAATAACTTCAGAAGCTACATAATAGGTGTGGGTGAGAAACAGAACAATATTTAAGTCCTTTTTTTTTTACTCTAAATCTCAACTTTAACTTTTAGATGTAAAAGTGAAACAAAAAAGCACCACGTGACTTTTAGATGTAAAAGTGAAAGTGGAGATTTAGAGTAAAAAAGGACTTAAATATTGTTCTGTTTCTCACTCACACCTATTATATAGCTTCCGAATATATGGATTTAAACACTGGAGTCGTATGGATTATTTCTGTTTCCTTTGTGATTTTTTGAGCTACAAAGGTCTGGTCACCATTCACTTGCAGAGCTGAGATATTATTCTAAAAATCATTGTTTGTATTCAGCTGAAGAAAGAAAGTCATTGTAACAAGTAGTTGCTGAGATGAGACGCTGGATCTAATTGCAGGCTTTTAATGAAGATGATGAAAGTGAAACAAACATGAACTCAAATAGCAACAAACAAGAACTGACAAAGAGGGAACAAAACTAGAGGGTATTTATACACACAAGGGCTAATGAGGGAATGGAGAACAGATGAGAACAATGGGGAACAGATGAGAGTGATGAGGGCAGTGCATTATGGGAAATGTAGTCCGGGGGAAACAGACGACAGAGGATAAAAACCACTTCAAAATAAGAGTCCTTGGAAACACGACGGAAACACACTGTGACAGTCATTCACATCTGGGATGGCATGAGGGTGAGTAAATGATGAGAGAATTTTCATTTGTGTGTGAAATTACATTTTCAGAGCTTTATTTATTGTTCAATCAACATTGATATTTGCTCCATTACAATCAATGGTACTGGTATGCGCCATGGGGCTACTATAGATACATTCAAAGAAATTCATACACATCTGGGATGGCATGAGGGTGAGTAAAAGATGAGAGAATTTTCATTTGTGTGTGAACTATCCCTTTAAGAGAATCAGGCATGCAGCACTAAGCCTTTGTGGGCATGTGCATGTTTGTGTTTGTGCAGCATGGACAGAAATAGACCGAAAAGTGAGTGAGAAGAGCCAGTTATTGACTGATGGGAGAAAAAGTGGCATGCACAAGTCTCGCACAAGTATTGATCAATATATTCTCATCCCGGTGCCTATAAACTACAGCTTGGTCACAGCCCTCTCCAGTCATGGCTCTCCATGGTGGAGCTGACAGTTAATGGCGCCTTTATTGTGAGCCGAGTCAGCTTTATCTGTGTCTGGGAGAAATTTAAAACTAGTGCCAGCATTTGAACGTTGCTCATAAAATAGGCCTTTTGATTCATTCTAAGCATATTGGACTGGCCAGCTTTACAATAATGGTGAACGAGAAGACAACAGAGATAATTACCAGCAATAAAGTCTCTACACATCAGTATGAGCTTCTTTTACAGCCTGTAGCTGAAATGTCAAATGCCATTTTTATTGGCCACATCTCCAACATAGTTACTAAGATACAGGTATCTCACCTTCCCTCCCTCCAAGAACTGTACACCTCCAGAGTGAGGAAAAGGGCTGGACAAATCACTTTGGACCCCATTCATCCAGCAAACTACCTTTTTGGACTGTTGCCCTCTGGCCAGCACTACAGAGCACTGAGCACCAAGCCATTCACCTTATGAACAGTTAAAAATATGTAGCCTATTTCCTATCAAAATGAAATGCATTTTGTCTCAATCCATCTAGTTCCTTTCATAAGAAAAGAAACAAAATTTTGTTAAAGTTTTTGAAATAACAACAGTGATGTTTTATGTTAAATTAGTGCATTAATTACTTTAAAAAACCCACATTCTTTGTGCTTTAGCCTGATAAGAGCTGATCTTCTTTATTCAGACACTGTACTCCTATTCCCTTTTATTTATTAAAAACATATATAAAAGAAAGGGGAGTACTACCTTCTTCTTTTACACTTTGAGCACTGCTGAAGGTATTGTATTGGTTAATTTGTAGAAATTGACTGCATTACTTTTCTATTAGCAGTGAGAGGAAGAATTAAGTGAGATGGAGGAGGAAGGATCCTGTTGAACTTCAAAAAGAATCATATATTGCTTGTCTCTGTCACACACACAAAGAAAAACACTCAAGTTAATTTGTTACCATAACTACAGATGCCCTCTAACTCCTTCTTCATACTGAAACCTATATTCCACTCTTTGCTCATTAAAAACTCACACATTTCTCCAGTTGCATCATACACAGAGGGCTGTCGTGAGCTTGTGTATGTGCTGACTTGGCACACAAACACCTCTGTGTTGTCTTAGAGTCTCTACAGGATGGTTTCATAACCATCTCACTGGAGCTCAGCCCCAAATCTCATCAGTAATGGTAATGTGGAGTATGTTGATAGAGAAAGCCCGCAGGAGAGCCTAGAACATGTCTTTAACTTTGCCTTTGTCAATTAGACAGTACAGGGAATGGTAATTGCAGATGCTATGTGTGATAATGCAGCTGGCCTCCAAGTCTGCACTAAAAAGGAGATACTTACTGAATTGATTTATGTGATGTTTGGAAAAAAGAAACTCATGATGAATAGAGGCAATAAAGTTCCCCATCAAACAGACCATTAAACAAGCCTAACAATAAACCCCTGCAAAACACCATAAAAAACAGAAGTTCTGGCTAAAATGCTGCCTTTAATCTGCGTGCCAATTGTTCTAGCAGAGGTAATATAACTAAAGCCAGTCTTCTGCTCTCACAGTCCCTATCTGAAGAGCAGCCACTGTGATTTAATGAAGACTGTGTTTCCTTGTGCCTGACTGACTGAAATTATATAAATTAGGAAATAAATTAGAGGTGGCTAATTTTGATGTTTATTTTCACCCATTTCATCATACCTTGTTTAGAAAATCTGTTCTCATCACCGTTGGCTCTGCTCACACAAATAGTTGCTTGCTGCATTTATCTTGATGCTTAGAGACTTCAGAGGATTCAGTGTCAAAATGTGTCACTTGGCAGATTCTGTGCAGTGCAGTTTCCTACAGACCTGCTCACATTATTTCAGATATGCATGAGTTTAAATACCCACTTCAGTAACTTCTTGATGCATTAAAGGAACAGTTCACCCAAACCTGTGTACTTTTATTTTTTGTGGGACATTTTTGAATCCGGATGTGAACACGGACAGGGGCGTCTCTAGGATTTTAAAACATTGAAAAATTTTTTGCTGTGTTTTGCAGGGGTTTATTGTTGGGCTCTGTTTGATGAGGAGCTTTATTGCCTCTATTCATCATGAGTTTCTTTTTTCCAAACTTCGCATAAATGGTCAAAAAATGTCTTTCAAATGTTCTTGAACAGAACGTATCCAGTAATGCATTGTGTCCACATTTAATTGTAGAGGAAATGTTGACAGCTTGAAAGGTTTTATCAGACTAGATGTTTGGCAAAAGGGTGTTTGGAGACAGGTGTGTGGTGGCCTCACCTGCACCTGTGTTGATGTTCCTCATGGTCTCCTTAGTACTGACTCTGTTGTTGGGAGGGTAATCTGGCACTGGTGCCTCATAGCGCCTATCTGGGACACGTGGACTGATCTTACTGGGGTATGATCTAGGTCATAACAGGGAGAACAAGGACAAGGAATACAGCTGATAAAAATGGTCAACCAGATTTAAATGAGTTATCCAGATTTAACCAGATCTAGATCATATTTTCAGTGAACAAAACCTTTTCAAATGTGTGGTGGCAGCCTGATAATCAATTATGTAGGGTGCTCAAACAAAGGTTGCATTTTCCGTCCCACGCAGGGGTGAGATCACAACCCTGCTCTATTCTCATTGTGCTTATGTGGAAGCCATTTAAATCCTGCAATTAGTGTAATGTAGCCCACTCGAATCAAATAGCATCTACCAAATCAAACAGCACTAAATACTAAAATTATCAACATATTCATGCCCTGATGGAAATGTAGTTTGATGGGTTACAATGTCCGACTGGTTGACTAATTGTCCAACAACCGACCAGTATATTGCTGAATTCGATTAGTTTTAAAATGTTCTTGTTTATTTTTATTTATTTTTTTTATTTCATGCTATGCCTTAGCTGTTAAGTAGTATGCATGGTAAAACCCTATTTGAACAAATGTGTCTTCAAATGTATCCCTTTTAAAGCACCAATGTCACAGCCATGTATATGCAGACAACATTTTTTGGCTGGTGTGTTGTGACTTGAGCTGTTTTTGAGTGTCTTGTGCCATGAGTGTTGCGTTTTTAAGATGAAAAAAGTTAGAGACCCCTGTGTCTGGCTGCTTTTGAACACTAGAACACATCGTGTTTGAATGCTGCCTAAGAAAAGCATCTGATTGGTATTAGGTGAACACCCGATACAGAGTTTCCTTAAGACGGATTAGTCAACTAGTCATTCAAGCAACCCACCGACAAGTCAATTTAGAAAATACAGTATGTAGTTTTACACATCCCTAATGTACACATGCTTTTGGTTATCTTAGGACATGCTCTGACACTCTGGGTCTTTAGAAAGACAGAAGAAACATGATCATGATCATAATCATGAGGAAATTGCTGGACAATATGCTCTACATCTGTTCTCACCCCACTGATGTATGTTGCTCATCAATGGCATCCACAGCACTCTCTACGGAGTTCAGTAGAGACTGGATCTGATTGGCTGATTCCTTCAACAGGAAGCGGGTCACAAATTGGTCAACATTAGTTCCACGTTCATACACCTGCATTGAGTGAGAGAGACAGAGAGTGCAAGAGAGCAACACAGAAGAGAATATATGGAGGGAGGAGATATGAAAGCACATCAGCACTTTGCCAAGAATCTTATACATGCATATTTGATGAAGCCCTGTTTAATCTCTCTTCCAGCTGAACTTTACTCCAACTGACCACCTTTAGGCAAAACACATGATCCACGTGGAAATGCAGGGGGGTCTCAGGGTTAAATAAACATACATAAAAAAAAACTGCCTAAGAATGAACATATCTGGTTTGAGCTTACAGGAACTAGAAAAATCAGATGCAGCCAGTGTAGGTAAGTTAAATTCTGAAAGCTTATAATGTTATTGGATATTAGAGACAACACAAATTGATCTGGTGACATTTTGACCACTTTGCAAACCACTCAGGGCCTGTTTTACACTGTGCGAGTATAATGTCACAGAAGAGGCATTGTATTGTGTGACGAGGAGGAGGGCATAGCCGGGCCGAGAGGATTCATGCCCGGTGCTGAGTTGCCCAATCAGCAGGAGAGAGATAAAAGGAGGAGCCGGGGACAACAGAGAGAGAGACGCATGCAGCAGTGTTTTGTGTGTGCGCTTTTGTTATGTTTCAGTTCAGTGTTTTATGTTGAATTAAAGTCTTTTATATTGTTAATCCGGTTCCTGCTTCCTCCTTTCCTGATAAACGAGAGGCTTGTCTGCCACACTGGTGCCGAAACCCGGGACTGGAGGAAGACACGTCGTCAGAGAGCCCTCGCCGCTGATGGAGGATAGCGACGCCGAGGAGTGGTTTGATGGTACTGGGGCGGTCCGCCTGTAAACCGTAGGAGCGGCTGCCATCCGCCAGGAAGTGGAAGAGCCGTTGCCGTCCACCAGGGGATGGAGTCGCCGCTGCCATCCGCCGGGAGGCGGAGGAACCGCTGCCGTCTGCCAGGAAGCGGAGGAGCTGTTTGCTGTCTGCCAGGGGACGGAGGATCCACTGCCATCTGCCGGGAGGTGAAGGAACTGCTGCCGTCTGCCAGGGTACAGAGAAGCTGCTGCCAGCCGCCAGGAGGCGGAATCCAGTGTCATCGCGGATGATCATTGGTGGAAGTGGTGGTTTTTTCTCTCTTTCTCTCTCTCTCTCTCTGTCTCTCCTGCTATTTTTCTCTCTATCCTCCCCTCCCCTCATCCTACCCCAGGAGGCGGGGAAGACCAGCCAGTGACGGAATGGCCATAGGGGCAACTCCTTCCCTCCAGGAAGGCAGGGGGGAGGGGGAGTAAGTCAGACTGGAGGTTTCCCAATTGGGCGGTGGGGGTATGTGATGAGGAAGAAGGCATGGCCGGGCCGAGAGGATTCACGCCCGGCACTGAGTTGACCAATCAGCAGGAGAGAGATAAAAGGAGGAGCCGGGGACACCAGAGAGAGAGAGAGACGCATGCAGCAGTGTTTTGTGTGTGCGCTTTTGTTATGTTTCAGTTCAGTATTTTATGTTGAATTAAAGTCTTTTTGATTGTTAATCCGGTTCCTGCGTCCTCCTCTCCTGATGAATGAGAGGCTTGTCTGCCACATATTGGAAGACCAAGACGGTGAAGGTGTAAAGACCATGGGCCTCAGACAGCTTAGGTGCTGAATTTTAAAGATCTCATGAAATGGCAGAGAAGTGCAGTTTTATTTCCTGTGTTGACGTATTTTCATATTGAAACAGGATGTGGCGGGACATATCGAAGGCCTTGTTCCTTTAAAAATTAAATAGCAAATGATTTTTCATGATTTTCTACTTTCTATTGCTAGTCAGAAGTAGCTGGTATTTGGGGAAGGGGTATCCTGATTCTAGAGAGCATTTTATTGGACAATAAATTGGATAAACCCCTGTGTGCAAGATGAGCCATCAATATTTTTAGTCCATTTCCCAGAAGAAGAAGAAAGGGACATTTCAAATGAGCTAAAAATTCATTTGGTAAATTTTTAGGAGTGCATTAGCATGCAGATAATCTTAAAGCTAAAATACTTGAATTTTGATTTCATGGGGTCTCTACAAGCTATTATTATAAATGTAAACACATGGACTTGGTCAAATAGTTTAAACAACATACAAAGCCAATATGGAGTCAAAGCTTCATGTTATTTGAAAATAACTAGCTCCTTGTACACTCCTGATTTTTAAAGATCATTAATTTTGTATCATGGCTGTGCAAATGATGGAAAAATGCCTAGAGACAGTCTGCAATGAGATATCTATGAACAAACCTTTAATAAAACTCACTGTGTGGAATTTCTGACATAACTGACATTCATCTTACATTCATGTATACCAAGACCCAAATCATGGACATTATAATACAGAGTGAAAATCTAGTCTTTCAGTTACTCAGACATTGACCAGAGAAGATGCCAGGACAAGAGGCTGAAAGTACTGATGGGCAGAAAGATTGTCATGGTCAGCATTTTAACCAGACTTGGCCTTCACAATGGATCGTGATTGAATATCCAAGTAGAGATTGGCAAGAAAGTTAAATTGGACTGCAGTGCTGGCCTCTCTAAGGCATCTCATATATTATGCTGCAATGCCATGCAGACTCAGGATGACTGTATGAAGGTCCATCACAGGGGTAATAAAGGAGATTGGGAGCACTGACAGCCTCGAGTACTCCGTCAGTCCAGTAAAACAGAGGACAGTATGTGAATGAGGGAGTGCGGTAAAGTTGGGAGTGGTGTAGCCTAGTGGTCAAAGATCTTTTTTCCATACAATAAACTGAATGGTGGCTAAGACTAACATTCTGCCCAACATCTCCTTTTGTGTTCATACAGGGTTGGAACAAAATGAGGGTGAGTTAATGAACACAGAATTTTCATTTTTGGGTGAACTTTCCCTTTAAAAGCAAGGCATTTAACCTCATGTTGCTCCATGCAGACTTTCTGTAACTAAACATGGTGCCAATCCACAGCAATGTCTCATGGAAGTTGTGGAAAATTCCACTGGGCCTGGTATGTGGTGATACATAAAGATTCTATTCTAAAGGGAGGATACTAGTGTTTATCCTGTCCACCTGGCTAAACAAGGAGCCACCAGGTGTTGATGATGTTGGTTGGGAAGGCTCAGCATGATTTATACTAGCGGTATGCCAGGTCAGCAGCTCTGATCTGCATCTTACTGCCACAGAGGGCCTTAACACACATCAGTAAGCACAGAGGTAGGCCTTATACTGTTTACACCAAAACTAACAATATTTCTCAACAGAACTGGCAGAGCAAATAAAATGTTATTAAAGCTAAAGTGTTTAATTATTTTGGATGTTAAAAAACGGTCTCCAATCCCAGCTTAATATGCAAATACAAGTAAGCCATTTCTAGGTTGATTTTTTCCGAAAAGTACTCTGTTTGAACATCTTGTCCAGCCCAACACAGCAACACTGGCTCAACCTATGGAGAAATTTGGGGGGCGGGACTATGTGTTTGTACAAAATTATTTCTGCAATTCATGATTTTTTAAGAATTGACACACTTCAGTTTTTAGCTTATAAATGTTATGTATAAATCAAGATGCAAGGCAAATGACCTCTACAAAACTTAAAAATATCAATACAAACCCGTAAACATGTTTGAATTCTCAGGACAACACCATGCATGGGGCTACTGTAATGATTTGGTGCCCAGATTGCAAGGGTTGGTATGGGTTCAAAATCCAGTATTATGAAATATTAATTTTTTTATATTATGGCTACAGCCACATACTGTATATACTCCAAAAACTAAATATAAATGGTCTGTCACTCTTCTTTAAAATATCCTTTAGCAGGGGTGGACTGGCCATCGGGAGAACCAAGACTTTTTCTGGTGGGCGGCCGCAATAAGCTGAAATGGGCCGCCGCGTTATGCAGAACGAGCCACAAAACGGTGCTGTGATATGCCGAAGGGGGCAGTGATATGCAGAAAAGGTCAGCGACCAGTCCACCTTGTCCTTTAGGCACTTTTAAAAGTGTGACAGACAAGGTTCATCAGGGCTGAAGGGTAACACAGGAGGTAAATTGCTTAATTGTTTATCGCCTCATAATTGGAGATTTTCCCAAGTGAATATATGTCACCTTTAGTTTGAAAAGGAAGGTGTGCCACCTAACCTTCTTTGTCCTTTGTAGAGCAAGCATTAATTATAATTAGAACAGCAAATGCAGGCAAGCAGGTTTTTGAGGCACATAGTATGGCCAGTTACAGTATGTACTATTGCCATCTCAGAAGGGCTGCAATATTTTATAGTTCAGCGGGAACCTGGTAGTGTTTTGTCCCAGCCACTTTAAATGCAATTTTGCATATCACAAAATGTTGTTGCTAAGAAACATATTGACTGCTGTTGCTAGGATACAATTAATTGGCTCATGTCTGAACAGAGCTGTAATGTCTAGGCTAAAATAGGTGCAAGCTTCCAGTTATGCTACCATATTTACTGTGTATATATATATATATATATATATATATATATATATATATATATATATATATATATATATATATTATATATATATAATCTTCACGCCATTGTATTTGTTGACGAGCCTGGCTGATAAAGATACACAGATACTGTGTCCAATAATAATACAACCAATAAGCATCGTCTCGGGACTCCAATAGATTAAATTGCTCTTAATTATTTTTTATTTTTATTTTTTTTTTATCTTCAGTACAAGCAGCTACCTCTTTCTGATCAAAAAGTCTGAAAAACTCTTCTTCATTTTGCACAGCAATGGAAATATTTCAATAAGAAAGAAAAATGACAAATGAGACCACACTAATATCCTCTTTTTTCCTCCAAGACAACAACGAGATTAAAGGGAGAAATAATTGAGACTTTAACTTAAGTTTCCTGCTTCTCAGATTTTCTCTTGAGAAAAAGGCCCCAGTAATCTATCTGATGTGCATCTCCTCTAGATTGTCACAAAAGATTTCAATAATGTCTCTAGTGCTCACATTTGCCAAGATACCAAAGTCTGCAGTCTATAGTCAGAGCTTTCAATATGAATTCAAAATTTCTTATCAAATTCTTACTAAATTAAATTATCTATGATTTAACTAAATTAACTATGCATTATTTATATAACTCTATACTCTAACTGTATGCCAGCATTTGTATAATTTGTTTCTATTTTTATATATCCACAAAGTGGATGCTTAAGGAAAAATAACTGAGATGAACTCCAAGTCTCCTGAGAGATAAAAAAAAAAAAAAAAAAAAGAGAAAATCTGAGCAATAAAATGTTCCTCAGGGTTATCAAATACACTTTATATTCTTGGCTTCTCGCTCTCAAAGGGCCAAATGACAAAAAGGGTTAAACAGTTCTTTAGAATAAGCCAAAAGGGTAAACAACTTGAAAATAACATCCCTCCCAAGATTACCTGCACAACAGATTCAGGCAAAGGTTCTCTCCCACCTACAGTCTAAACCTGCGGCTCAACCCAGTTAGACAAAGCTTCTGGGAATTGAGGGAAGAGATTAAATCACAATCGCATTAGCTGAGGCTGATAACAGAAGTCATGGCATAATGCAGTTATTCAGCCAGGGACACATCCATTCACAGGCTCGGATCACAGTTGCTGAGACTTTATGAAACCAGGATTAAATCCCAGGCTGGTAGAAAATGAAGAGATGAGAACACAGACTTCCTATTGTAGGAGAGGGATGATTGAGCTGTGCCACCATTATTGTCTGTGAGCATGTATGTGTGTGTGAAATGGGTTGTCCAATACAAAAAGATGAAGACTTTTTTCAGCTGTATGCAGGTGCATCAAGCACTTGGAGGTTCTCATCCAACTTTGGGGGGAATCTTTTACCTTATAATGTATTGGTATTCTAATGCCAAGAATCACTATTTTTAGATACATTTTATAAAAATATTTAAGAGCAAAAAAATAATGAGCACCACTTGGAGCAAAAGTGAGAGAAGACAAAACATACTTCAGCTTGAGGTTCACAAACAATCGCCCAAAATGCAAACTCAGAACAAGCAAAGAATATAAGACTATAACTTGTGTCTAACAACGACGAACATGGTGGAACCAAGGTACGCTATTCCCAGACACTGTCTCATCAGGTCCCTGCTGGTTTCCACCCCTAGTGTTTACAAATTCTGGAACCAAAGTTTTTTTTTTGGCTCAGAGACAGAAGCATTTGGAAGGCTTTTATCTGTTTCAGCTGATGTATTTTCACTCTCCCACAGAGAGAACAGTTTAACCCAGAGTCCAATGACAGTCTTAGAGTGAGGATTTCATCCTTTAAGTACAGATAAAATGTGACATTGCAGCTGTGAAAGGCAGAGAATATATCCATTATAAAGAGGCATAGGCACGCAATCAGCTATTTCATGTTCATTTGACCTTTCCACAGTCCAAATTCTATTGCATATTGTTCTTCCTAACAGCTCCCTTGTATTTAACAAAACAAAAATATTTCAGTGAGAAAATGTCTGAATGCTGGCGCGAATGCATTGATTGTGAGAAATCCATTTCACCTTTCAAAAGTTAAAGAATGGCTCCCTTTTAAGCCAATGTTAAGCAGCAATCAGTGTGAGCAGTCATGAGTGAGCAAACTTATTCGGTTGAAGATCAAGATTACACATGTTACACATAACAAACTGTTAGTGATTTAAATTTAGTTGATTTAGTCATGACAGCAGAAAGCACAAATTGCAATAAAATTCAGTAATGAAACAGGCTGAATTATCAGAGGCACTCAACAATAATCTTCATTGCCAAATACTCAGAGAATAGATCTATATTCACCATCATTGCGTTAAGCAAACCTTATTAAGCCAGAGTGCTAACTACATGTCAATCAAAACCTCTGTGGGTTTGACCTTTATTGGTTTGACATTAAGATTACTGAAGGCATCTCCAGAGGTTGGGCTTCAAGCTGGCTTACGGGGAATTCAGGGAACTTGCAAATAAGTTAATATTAGTTTACCTTAAAGAGTGCACAACAACACCCAGTAAACTTGAAATTCCAAATCTTGATTCTCACCACACAGGTAGTGGGAAGCATCTGAGAACAATGTTGTCCTGGCACTGTAGCCACCACTAACAAATATGAACAGGGGCTCTAATTATAATCGCCTCTTGCCGTGTTTTCCAGGCAATTTTAATCAGGCGGCTTGATGCGGGGAATTATCATCACAAAGAGAGGACTCTGTAACAGTGACAGCCTTTAGTTTAGATGATACGCAAACACAGATCCACGGATCTGTGTCATGGTGGGAGCATTTCATAACCACATTGAATGAGACAAAGTCAGAAATAATGTGCTCCAGCTGTGTTTCATTTGTTCCTACCTCTATGAGCCATGATGGTGATGAGGCTTTACTATCCGTTCTAAACACTATCTATAATCACTCAGTCATTCTTTCACCTATCTCGTCTTCTTTGTCCACATAATTCATGAGATGAAATGATGCAGGCGACTTTCATAAAATCCACAGTAAAATATAGACCACACAGGCAGCTTGAATTCTGCCTGAATGTACAAATAACCAAGTCAAGCCCCTTTTCTATTGTCGCAATATTCTTGTCCTGAACAACACCTGTAACCTAAAATACAAAAGACCTAAAGACTCCTAAAGTCACCTAGTGACTAAAGTAAATATCAAAGACGGCAACTTCCATAACACCAGAAAGTTTTTCAGATCAGTTATAGAGTGCTGTTGTCACGCGTTAATACTGAACTGCATGTAAACTTAACCGTATCAGTAGCTACTATCAAACAGGACTGACAATCGTATTCTGCTGCTGTGTAAACGTAGTCTTAAAGGGATAGTTAATCCAAAAAAGAAAATTCTCTCATCATTTACTCCCCCTCATGCCATCCCAGATGTGTATGACTTTCTTTCTTCTGCAGAACAAAAATTTAGATTTTTAGAAGAATATTTCAGCTCTGTAGGTCCATACAAAGCAAATGAATGGTGCCAAAATGTTGATGCTCCAAAAAGCACATAAAGGCATCATAAAAGCAATCCATACAACTCCAGTGCTTTAATCCATATGTTCAGAAGTGATATGATAGGTGTGGGTGAGACACAGATCAATATTTAAGGTGTGGGTGAGAAACAGATCAATATTTAAGTCCTTTTTTGCTTGAAATTCTTCTCCCTGAGTGCATGAAGAATGTATGGCTGGGTGCACCAGCACTCTAAAAACAGGACTACTGCTGTGTGAATACAGCCCAAGGGGTCATTCAGACCGAATGCGTTAGTGCGCTAAATAAACTAGACAGCGCTACAAACAGGTCTAGAACAAAACATTCTATGATCAAAATGCATCTCAAGACGTTTACAAAAAAAAGTTGACATTTTTTAACTTGACACAGCGTCGCTGTGCGAGGCACTGAAAAAAAAACAGTAAGATGTAACTCATTGGTCAAAGATAGAAAACACAGAAAAACAATTGAAAAACAGCAGAGACGGACACAAAAACAAGTTTGGAAAATGGCCTCTAGGGGAGTCACAGTGTTTAAATGTTTAAAAACAAATAAATAAATGGTGTTTTAGTTACTAATGAATGCTATTTTAGTTAAAACTGTATATATTTAAAACAACTAGCAAAAAAATTTTTTTTATCTGCATGTTGTCATATGAACAGATATCAGTAATGTTACTGATATTATTTTTTTACAAATCTTAAGTACCAGTATAAAAAACAGCTCTTGCTTTATTTCTTAGAGTAATTATAACTTCTGTTCAGTAAGTGAGTCAAATGTTTATTCAGTAACCACTCTGACTAATTCACTGAGCCATTTAGTAAAGATTTCATTAGACCAATTTGATTCTTTTAAAATATTCATTAATAGAACCAGTTCATTTGCTCGCTGTACTACGCTCGGTCAAGTGTGTATTCATTTGAGCGTTTTTGTGTACAGCCAGCTAGGACAACTCGAAAAGAAACTGAACGCAATTTAGACTGCAACTCGGGTAAAACTGCTTTACAAAATAATTTATTTAGCTGTGGAATCAGTAGTGGCACTGCAGCCACTACTGGAAAGCACTGCAGCATACACTGAATCAGTTTTTTTAGAATGTGCATGTCACTCTTTTTCGTAACATAACTGTGTGTGAAATTTAACCTTATTTAGCACTCTAAAACAGGACTGAGAATCGTATTCTGCTGCTTTATGAACATAGCCTAGTCCAACTGCACAAAACATGGCCGGCAGATGAAGCAGGGGCAAACATATGTCACAAAAACAGTGAATTTTAACAGCAATGAAGTTTAATGAAAAGCTGTGTAAGATTGAGGCAATAGAGTTCACGATTCCTCAGCCATCGCAATAAGCCATAAAGCAAGGCCACAGACAAAAAGCTCTGACTGCAGCCTGCAGTTCATCATAAAATGCAGCAGCAGAGAGATTTATAGAAGGAGTCTCAGCAGTTTAATGAACAAGTGAAGACAAGCGCTGTGGCAGCACTTAGTTCTGACTGGGCAGGCGCAATGTCTACCACTGCGCTGGAGCATATGGGCCACAGGCTGCGATTCACACACTAGCAGCAGAGAGATGAGTTTCAGGACAGTAATGAATGACAGACTGCTGGGAGCTCTGGCATAATGCCAACAGCTTCACATGCCTGTGAAATTACCACTTCACTCCACAGATATACAGGAAAGTGTTCAAGATGGAAATAGTGGAGCATACTTGCAAGGAAGGCAGGAGTCTGGTAACTGTTTACATGATCATTAAAACCTAAACAAAATAAAAAAAATAATTCAGGATATTCTTTGCCAAAATGAGGTGCTTTATTGACTATTATTACACGACTCTCTGGAATACTCAATTCTGATTGGTCAATGACACCATCCATCGGTCAGATATTGCTCTGTAACAACCGCACATCAGGGGATTTAGACGTATCAGACCACTCATTTGGGTTCTACGAGCCGTCTCTCCTGCTTCTCGGATCACTGTGCGATCTCTACAAATAAGCTAATAAAATAATTTCAACTCAAATCAATGTTTCATGTCCATTTATTCATTTATTTGGCAAGTAGTCTTGTAATAGGCTGAATAATGAGGAGTTAGACAAACATTTTTACAAAGTAAACACCAACAGAACTCTGACGCACACCAGAGGTGAATTTAAGATGTTCAGCGATTTAATCTCACATAATTACATAATTTCAGCACAAATCAATGATTCATGTGCTTTTTTTATTTATTTGGCAAGTAGTCTTGTAACAGGCTGAATAATAAGGAGTCAGACAGTAAGTTTCACAAAATAAACACCAACAGATATCTGTCACAAACCGGAGGTTGATTCCAACTGTTCAATGATTTCTTTCTTCTCAAATTACATAATTTCAATGCAAATCAATATTTTATGTCCATTTATTTATTTATTTGGTTAGTAGCTGTGTAATAAGCCGTATAATGTACGGTAGCTGGTTGTTAATGCAAAATAAACTCCTTCAGGGTGATTCAAGACTCCTCCACCTGATCACCCTTTTGGGGTTTATTGTGTGACGACAACCGGCTGACTGTATATTATCCCTTATGTATCATTGCATAAATGATACTGATTTGTTCTGCTTTGCTTCCCTCATGGTGATCGCTGTATGAATATGAATGCAGCAGACCTTATTTAGCTAGCACCATCTTTTATTTTAAATGGGAATGACAACAAGGCTGTGAGGGATAGACTTACAGTCTCTTCAATGGGCTGTACTGCAGTTTAAAGTGTTTTTGGATCATTCTGCGGACAAAACATTGATCAAATATTCATCCAAGAAAATTCAGTAAACCAAGAACTCCAGACAACATGAGTTGTGGAAAATCAGATGTGATCTAGGAGCTTTATACAGCTTTGTATGGTTATTGCCATTGCAGAGACTGTAAGCCTATCCCTCACAACCTCGTTGTCATTCCCATTAAACATCAAAGATAGCACTAGCATGAATAAGTTCTATATTCAGGGTTACACTTTGTCCTAATCAGGAGTGGCTACAGGTCGTAGCTTGGACAAGAAGCTAATACAATCAGAACAAATGTGATGTTTAACACACAATTATGCAGAGCTAGATTTTGGACCAATAAGATTTCACTGTGGGCGGGGAGGTATGACACCATAGAAATAGATACCATGTGACCTACAAAATGTCCTGTTGCTCACAGCTTGCCATGGCTTGTTAGGATAAAAACTCATATTAACATTGGGATTTTATACAACAGGATTAGTCATCATTGATTATTATGTTGAACCAATTTTAATCTCTATGTTTATGACGCTCATTAATTCTGACATTGATTCAGTGTTTAACAGGCAACAATAACAGACATAAAATCAACATTTCTATTATAATCTTAATATAGTAATATTGATTAATGCATTAATCTAGGTTTAAATAAGTTTTAGTTACATAATTGTATTTATACATAGTTTTTTTTTTTAACTATGAACTGACTATGGCTGAATTCGGAGTTGCATACTACCATTCTACCCAAACTATTTCTGCTATAGACACATATGACAGAAGTAGTAAGAGTAGTATGGGTAGTGTGCCATTCCGAAATGGTTCCATGCAATTGATCTACAATAATTCAATGCAACAATGACAATCTGATCCACTGGTGTTTGTCACTGCTCCTGAATTTCCTCTCATTGTGTTCTTATAATGTCCATGTCATTTCAGTGCTATAAGATGAATACACCATTACAAATATTGTCACTAATCCAGAAGCAGATGGGACCATAAAATAACTTCCATATGGACTTGAAAGCCACTCTGATGCTTAACAACACCATACTTCAATTTATGCCAAGGTAGAAGGCAGCAAAGTATTTGAAAAGCAATTCCATAACGTACGGCAGTATGGGACTTTGAGCCAGGCTCATTAGCACACTGAGCCTGCTCAAGGATAACATTATGGCAACAAGCATAATCTAAATTCCAGGCTTGCCTCATACATATTCATTCACACTGAATTTGTGCTTGCGTGGGGAAAAGGGAGGAAGAAGGAATGGGTCTGGTTATTGTTTGTGAAAGTTCTTTGATCTAGTCTCCAGCACTTAGCATTTACGTCCCCTAACAGGCCAGTAAACAGCCCACTGTACATGACAACTGTATACAGCAAGTGGATGAGGAGAACACTGAAGCCCTCCCAACTAACCTAATCATCAGCAGCGAAATTCCAATGAGCCCTTAATTAAATTACTCCTGAGCATAGTGCATTATACCATAGCAGGTTCCAGAAAACTGATAAATATCTTTCTATATTACAGCAGATTTATGTTCTGAAAAGAACATTTAGTTCTTTTAGTTTAAAACTCATGATGCTCTACATTTGACACTACATATCTTACTGTAGCTTATTATCAGTCTAAATAAAAGCAACTATGTTACATTGAATGACAGAGTTCAATGCTTTAATTACAGTAACAAAGAATTCAAAGCTGAAGAACATAATTTCTGCACCACTAGCACCACCAAACAGAATTGCAAAAATAAACGTTTTCAAAACAGCTTTCTGAATACGCCCCCCATCTGCCGTTGGCCAACCAAAGAGATAGTAACGTTGTTGGGGCGGGTCTAAGAGGGTCACTCAGAACAAACAGAGCAATTTTCAAAGCATCACTGGAACACAGTGCTTACAGTTTCTGAGAAAATTAATCTATGAATGGCTTACTAATAGTTGTTATTCAAGAACGAATTTGAATGATAACACATCATCTTAACGATAACATATCTTTAAGAAGTCAGCTGCAATATGCCATGCTCTTTAAGCACACCATATATGCTTTTCTCCTAAATAACTGTCAAATAGTTGTTACCAGGGAAACAAGGTAACCCAGGTCACATGGTGCAACCAGAAGCAGATGAGCAAAAGTGAGAGGGACTGAACACAGGATGTGTAAAATGTCCTTCATATGGCAGTGGCCAAACCCCCTCACCTCAGGTCAGCATGAAATGATGAGGGAGAAAAATTCTGGCCCATCTACAGCTAAGAAAACATTATTTTCAGGAAATATCCTTCCCCTCTATTTGGGACCTACAAGAGACTGTACTTACTGAGTAAGCTTGAAATGGAAACAAAGGCACAGAGGTTAACTTCCCTTGTCAATGAGTAAATCATCAATAAATACACATGAACAAAGCAATTTCGGTATAGTTATGATAGGATGTGACACATAAACTCTATTTTTAATTACTTTATTTTAAAAGTATTTTTAATTCTGTAAAACCATAGCTACTTTAGGTAGCTTAAAGTCAACACAAATCTCTATTTACAACCAATTTCACTTTTATAATGTGATGTTAATGAGTGAAACAGTATATTCAGTAATAATAATACTAATAATACTAATACTAATAATAATAATAAAAGTAGGACAGGACTTGATTTTATCTGTATGGAGTTGACTGGATTGTAAAATGTGGGGATTCCATACCAGAATATAGCCAGAAGTGAATGTGCATTTGCTAAACAATGCCTTAAAGGTGCTGTAAGTGATTTTGTTTTATGAAATGACTTGCAGAAAATGTCCCTATTACTTGTCAGCTATCACTGAAATAGGTGCCATTAAATATCACATCTGTCTCTGTAACAGCCCTAGGCTCGGTAAATAGGAAGGTTAAAAATTATCTGCGGGCCGCGGTCAGATTCTTTGTTAAGCTACTCAGAAGACTTTCTGCCTGTCAATCTTTGTGCGCATTCAGAGGGCAGCCCATATATGATCGTATAAGTGCCAGTACAGTGTACTGCTCCTGCGAAATGCTCAGGTTCAGACAGCAAAATGTTCAGGGGGACCCATCGCCTCAATCTCCTCCAAAACAACAATCTCTAGTGTGTCTCAAGAGTGTTTGTGTGTGTCTCTTTGGAGTGTGGGGTTTTGGGAAGAGGGGGTGTGGCTAATTCAACAGCTGCCTGATGGAAGCTCCAGAATAGCTAAAATCACTTACACCACCTTTAATAGCTATTTGGCTATTAATTAACATTACCCAATAGCCCGCATGGCCTCAGTGACATCATTGGAAAAACAAAGTCGTTTCAGAGGAAGAACAAGTTTTTGCATTTAAGTATTATAGAGCCAAAAAAAAAATAAAAATAAAAAAAAATATTGAAATAATGTGGAACAATAAATCATTCACAGGGTTAGTTCACCCCAAAATTAAAATTCTCTCATCATTTACTCACCCTCATGCCATTCCTGATGAGTATGACTTTCTTCTGCAGAACACAAATAAGAGTTTTAGAAGAGTATTTCAGCTCTGTAGGTCCTCAGAATATAAGTGAATGGGTGCCAACATTTTGAAACTCCAAAATCCACATAAGGGCAACATAAAAGTACTCCAGTCGACACTGGTGGTTAAATCCATATATTCTAAAGTGATATGATAGGTGTGAGTGAGAAACAGATCAATTTTAAGTCCTTTTTCCTTCACTTTCACTTTCTCCTTCTGTTTTCTTCATGCATATTGCCTCCTACTGGGCAGAGAGGTGAATTTATGATTTAAAAAAATGACTTAAATATTGATCTGTTTCTCTCACACACCTATCATATTGTGTCTGAACACATGATTTAACCACTAGAGACATATGGATTACTTCTATGCTCCCTTTATGTGGATTTTGAGCTTCAAAATTCTGGCACCCATTCACTTATATTCTGAGGACCTACAGAGCTGAAATACACTTCTAAAACTCTTATTTGTGTTCTGCAGAAGAAAGAAAGTCATACACATCTGGAATGGTGGAGGGTGAGTAAATGATGAAAGAATTTTCATTTTGGGGTGAACTATCCCTTTAAGGGAACTAGAACTAAAGACCTAAGAAATTAAATATGGTACAATTTTATATCACGTTTAAATTAATTACTTAAGATCAAGGTAGATAATATAAAGATTGCAGGTACAATCCTAAGCCCTATTCGGACGGCAATGGTTTCACAGTGTGACATCAGTAAAAGTAAATTTTCATGGCTCCTCTGTGATAAAACTCGCGTTCGGATGACAATTAAATCACGGGGGATGAGTGAGACCTTTGTCGATCACATGATTGCAGTTGCGCTTGTTATATGGTAAATTCATCAATCCACAAACTATGTCCTCTGTATTTGTGTTTAAATATGTTTGGACTTACGTTAAAGTGAAAATAAAAATGTTAAAGCATGAGAGAATCACACTGCAAAGCACTGCAGACTTTACAGTGTACAATTTCACATACGGAGCAAGCCAAAATTCTTGCGAAGAGCAATTAAACGAATCAAGAAACTGTAGTGACAAGACTGCTTATCAACGCAGCCAAATAAATCTGTCAATGGGGGTACGCATGTTTCGTCACCCGCATAACCTCAGTTTGCGCGCGCGCTCTCTCTTAAGCGCACGCAAGGAGATATAGAAGCCGCACATATCAAGGACAGTAAAGATGGTTAAAATGAAATTTGAGGAGCTATGGTAAAAATGGTTTTCTTATGTTTTATCTATCAAAATGATGGACATCATTTGGAATTATCTGTCAGTGTTTACAAAGTGGAGGTGGAAATTTAACATTAACCCGGCAACTTTTCTGGGACTACATGACCCGTATAAACGAGTAGTCATGCAAGCCCTATATATAAATGTATTTAGTAAACGTTTCTACATTAAAAACATTTTTTATTACATTGCTGACTTAATAATGGACCATTTCTAAAGTTTACGGGATCTGGCTCTCATTTTTCTTTCCCTTCTACTTAAGAATTCCCACTCACTGTGGTGGAGCGGCAATGGAATTTTATTACTGTGAATTATTGTAAAAAAAATTGTTACACAATCATCCAACTTTCACAACTGTCCATTACCGCCAGAGCTGTTACCACACACAGCGCAAACGTACGGCACTTAGCAGTGGTCAAAAAGGATTTCCAAAATGGCTTTTGCATCATAAACTCAGAGATGTGGATTTGGACGGTAATGAAATTACCACACAACCTTGATGCATGTCAAAAAATAATATGTAACTTGGCTGGGAATTTTCTCGCGGGAGGTGGGTACCATCGGATTCGGATGGCAATAAAATCACTGACTACCCCCTGTAAATGCTGGAATTACCTCACTTCCCCATGTAAATTAATTGCCGTCCAAATAGAGCTCTGCAATGTAAAGCTCACCCAAGAACTAAAGAGTTCTTCTAATCAAAATGTTCCCCCACCACTGTTGTGCCTACATGAAACACATCCAACAGTTACAGTATGTAGTGTCCCCACATGCAGTGTGCAGCAACAAATTATACTGACAAATTTGTCCAATCCTTTCAACATACAAGTGTCACACCAATTGTTTGGTTCACAGATCAACAGTTAGAAGTATTTTGAGGTCCTGGTGACCAAGTCTAACACCATAGCCTATATCATATCCCTCAATCTAATCCTGTGAATCTCTGCAGAAACAGAAAATCACTGGTAAACTTCTGTAAAGGAGCCCCCAGTCTACTCTATCATGCTGCCAAAATCCCTTCCTGTATGCATAATTATTGTTTGCCTTGTGACAGCCTCATTAATATCAACTCTGGCATCAAAGGAAGGCTTCAGGGTGCAAAGCACAGCTAACCTGTTCAAAAGACGATAGCTCCCAACTCAGCATCATAATGAATATCTACATTTCCATTTTAAACAATAGCAACTCTAACAATAAGTATATTTTTCATCACCTGACAATTCAGTTTACTCTAGTTCATGAAAAACATACAGTACACATAGCACAACGATGCTTGAAGTAGACATTTAGATGTACTACATATTTTCAAAATTGACTACTCAGTGAGTTACTTGTTTTACTAATTGGTCTTAAGGAAGCCCTGTATAATTTGGCAGGTTTTAAGTTTACCTGACCTCAATTGGACACGTTTCTTCTTTAGACCTGTTCTTGCTTTTAAAAACATCTAGATGGAGTGCAAAGAAATGAAAAGATTCAATGGTCTTTAGACACTTTTTAAAAATGTAACTATTTTTAACTTGACAAACACAATATACATACAGTATAAACAGTATATATATATATATAGAAGAATCAGAATGAGCTTTATTGCCAAGTATGCTTACATATATAAGGAATTTGTCTTGGTGACAGGAGCTTCCAGTGTACAACAATACAAAAACAGCAACAAGACTTTTAAAAAATAATTAAAATTGAATAGATAAATAGATAAATATTGAAAAGAAAAAAGTATATATAGAATACACAATAGACAATATATATATATATATATATATATATATATATATATATATATATATATATATACATATATATATATAAATATATATATATATATATATATATATATATATATATATATATATATATATATATATATATATATATGATCACAAAGTATAGTCAGGACATTACTGATGTAAAAAAACAGCACCATCACTATTTGAAAAAAGTCATTTTTGATCAAATCTAAACAGGCCCCATTTCCAGCAGCCATCACTCCAACACCTTATCCTTGAGTAATCATGCTAAATTGCTAATTTGGTACTAGAAAATCACTTGCCATTATATCAAACACAGTTGAAAGCTATTTGGTTCATTAAATGAAGCTTAACATTGTATTTGTGTTTGTTTTTGAGTTGCCACAGTATGCAATAGACTGGCATGTTTTAAGGTCAATGTTAGGTCAAAAATGGCAAAAAAGAAACAGCTTTCTCTAGAAACTTGTCAGTCAATCATTGTTTTAAGGAATGAAGGCTATACAATGCTTGAAATTGCCAAAAATCAGAAGACTTCATACAAAGATGTACACTACAGTCTTCAAAGACAAATGACAACTGGCTCTAACAAGGACAGAAAGAGATGTGGAAGGCCAGATGTACAACTAAATAAGAGGATAAGTACATCTAGTTTCTAGTTTGAGAAACAGACGCCTCACATGTCCTCAGCTGACAGCTTCATTGAATTCTACCTGCTCAATACCAGTTTCATGTACAACAGTAAAGAGAAGACTCAGGGGTGCAGGCCTTATGGGAAGAATTGCAAAGAAAAATAAACTTTTGAAACAGAAAAACAAAAAGAAAAGGTTAGAGTGGGCAAAGAAACACAGACATTGGACAACAGATAATTGGAAAAGAGTGTTATGGATCTTAACCCCATTGAGCTTTTGTGGGATCAGCTAGACTGTAAGGTGCATGAGAAGTGCCCGACAAGACAGCCACATCTATGAGCAAGTGCTACAGGAAGTGTGTGGTGAAATGTCACCTGAGTATCTGGACAAACTGACAGCTAGAATGCCAAGGATCTGCAAAGCTGTCATTGCTGTACATGGAGGATTTTTTGATGAGAACTCTTTGAAGTAGTTTAAGAAGTTATAGTAATTATAATAGTAATTTTTCACGTTATTAATGTCCTGACTATACATTGTGATCATTTGAATGCCACTTTGGTGAATAAAAGTACCAATTTCTTTCCATAAGAGCAAAATCTGTAAATTATTCCAAACTTTTGGCCGTCAGTGTATATATATATATATATATGCAACACTCTTGGTGGGATGCTAAAAAAACAGCATAAGAAGCAACACAAAGGCCAACAATGTTTGTCTGCGTGTGTAAGGCTGTAGTGGCAGTGCCTTTAAGAGGGTTGAATTTAAAGACACATCTTTTTAGCGAGAGTTGTACTGTACAAACTGTCTAACTGCTAAAGCATTAATGCTAATTAAAGCACCATTGCTTGATACACCAAAACTAAAAATATAGACCATTTCAAGAATGTAAATGATAACAAAGAAAGGATTTCTCTGCTAAATGACTACATTTAATAGTAAATGACTTGCGCAGCTTCATTCATTATAATGGGAGTAATCTATATTCTACCTCTCAAACTTACAATTAGTTGGCATAAATTTTGTTCACCTACTAGAGATAAGACGTGTGCTACTTTGTGTTGTTTGTACTGTACGTATCCAGTCATCTCGCTTCACTGCAGCGGTTTTGTGTTCATTTGCGGTTGCTTTTTCAGAGATCTAAACACTTTAATTTCCATTAGTTCCAGGCATCCAGAGAGCATCCAGCCACCAAACAACATGGTCAAAATTTTTATAATGACATTTAATGAAAATTGTGTTAACGTTAGTAATGTTAATTGTGTTGAAGTCACTATGAAGGAAGTGCCCTCCGTTGTTGTTTTGAATGTGTATGACAGCTAGCAGGAAATGTTCAAGGAACAAAGACGTCACTTCCTTAAACTGACGAATAGTCCTTGAATGGTCTATATAAGAATAAATCTAACTAAATATTATGAATCAACTAGATTGTTGAACGAGTTGTCAACTAGTTGACCATCGTTACCCTTCCCAATTGTAATGAAGCTGAAAGACGTGCAAAGAATAAAGATGAACTGCACAAACATAACCGAACTGCACAACCATTATGTGGGGAGAAAAGATGAGAAACACTGCATTAGAGAAGATACACTGTATTAACTAGTCATTAAACCTCTGTGTGTCATTGGTAACACTGTTAAAAAACTCTTAGCCCAAATAGAAAATTGAAGAGTGAGCTTCTTCTATTTGAAGTATTACCAAGAAGCACAGTGTGTGAATGTCTGGACAAAGTCCAAGTGGCTGAACTGAGAAGCAGCTAATGAGAGGAGCTCATTAAAATGTTTGTGCAGGACAGGCAAAGGAAAGATGAAATGTGTTTAATGAATTCTTGCTTTTAACTTGTTTCTATCATCTTCCCCCAAGTGGTATTCTGCTTCAGTCACTTCCAGTTGCTAAATGGCCAATTAAAAACATGTTAGAAGTATTAAACTTCAGCATTACCATGGTAGTGGGGATGATGGTCCTTGCATGTTTGATAAAAAAAAAATAAAAAAAATAAACACACACACACACACACACACACACACACACACGCCTTTATTATTATTATTTTTTGTTTGTTTAATTGTATGACAGGACAGGACTTTGTGGGGTGGGATTTTGTAAAATGGGAACTTGGTAAGAATGACACCTTCACTTTGTGTATAGTTTTGGACTTAAGTGTTGTTTTGCATTGTTAAAGGCAAATGTTAGTGAAATGCTGAAGAATTACAGAAATCATAAGTGGGTCCTAAAAAGGTACACTCAGTATTTTTTGTTTATGTTGCACTGGCTGGTATGGAAGCTGTCCTGGATTAATACTGACAACTAGTGGGGTGGATGCAAAATCATTCAAAAGCAATTTTTTAGTAATCAAAGCCGTTGTGAAATGTGCTATTCACACTCATCCATTATTATTCTATTATTCTATTAGGAGCAAACGTATCCGATATCAGGAGGGTTACTCAAATAAAGTAAAATAAAGAGTAGTATTCAGCCGGTCTTGCGTTCTCAAGTATCGGCCCCCATGATGTGACCCCCACAAATTGGCAACTAATATATTAATTAAATTAATTAATTGACATGTGAATGTACATGATTTTAACAAATATAGACCAGTATTTCTTAATCCTGGACCTGGGGACACATAGCACTGCACATTTTGTATGTCTTCCTTATATGACACACCCAGTCCAGTTCAGTTCATTAAAGGTGTGTTGGATAAGTGAGACATCCAAAAAGTGCAGTGGGTCCCCAGAACCAGGGTTAAGAAGCACAGAAATACATCATCTGTCAGCACATGCCCACACATGATCTATCACTGACCTGTAGCAAAGCTGATGTTTCCAAAATATAATTTTTGTACATCCCTGGAAATACTGTGTTGAACGTTAACAATATACTGTGCTTTAGCCTTGTTCTGTTTACTCTGAAGCATGCCGAGGACAAGTGGCAAGCGCGAAACATCAGGATGATCTGCGAACGACAAAGCAGTTGTGCGAAGAGATAAGATGAGTCTGCTGACAGTGGGAGCAGGTTTTCTCGTCTAAACCGGTGGCTCTAATCTTGCTCCCTTGTTCTCTTGTTCTGACAGGCTGTGACAGAAGGAGAAAGCTGTCTCATTTTATGACACCAGTTCTCTTATATTGAGCTCATTTGTTCAGTGGGATGTCAACGATTGCAGTTGAAAGAAATAATGAGTAGTGAGGCAGAGAGAAGGAAACAGAGAAGAGGAATCCTTCACTGTGTTCCCTGTAGAAATACTGCAAAAACTTGCACTGAATAGAAGGAATGGGAATCGGAAGGAATTTAACGATTCTAGTTCTGTTTCTGATTTCCCTAAATGATTTCAGTTCCTTAATGATTTCATTTAAGATTCTTTTAGTAATCTTGTGGAAGAAAGAATGGTCAAATTAAATATTTTATTTCAAGTTGCGTTCGAGAACCGTTAACGGAAGCAAATCACATGACAATCACACAGTTCCAGTATTTTTCTGGTGTATATAATGGAACCAGTTCTGAATAAGCTGTGGCACTGTCTATACATAAGGAGCAGTTTTAAAATCCCAACCTTATTAAATAGGCCAAGTGATGATGACTTATGTGGATATTAACCTACTGGTATCAAATTGCCATATGATATGACATAGATTTAAAAAAGTCAGTCTATAAAAGACATCAGCCCAATGTACACCTCAAATCTAATCACCATGGTGCAGTTAAAGCATCTGATCCTATTAGAGACCATATAAAATCATCTAGTCTACACATGGCACTTTAAAAATCTAAATCTATCACCACACAAGCTGCTTTAGGCACCTGGGAAATAAAACTGATTTCATTTGAGTTTCACCGTAGTTACAATTGCAGTGTGTTCCTGCACATTTTCACATCAGTAAAAATGCACATACAGTAAGTCACGGTGCAAATTGATGCCTGGTGTGCATGAACATGAATATTTCATGGGCTGTATGAAAATAACACATTAACATTAATAATTAGCAGCAGCCTTTAACCTTCTCCAGAGAGCACAGCATTAGATTGTGAGTAACGGAGAGGCGTGAGGGAACAGTAACACTTATCAGTACCAGTGCCTGTGGCAAAAATCTCTTTGATTTTAGTCTGGGCTATTTGAATATTTGCCCTCAGACCAGCATCAATCTCATGGCCCTGCTAATCAACTAGAGGAAGGGTTTGAATTTCAAGAGACAAGGCTGTAAAGGAGAGGACTGTGAGTAAACAGAAGCTGAAGCCCATATTACTCAGTGTGATTTCAAAGGTTCATGTCTAGAAAAGGGAAGGGGAGAGTTTGCCTGCTCTTATGAATGCTTCATTACATAAAGGAAATATACTGACTATATTTTAATGATACTCTGAGTATTTTCCAAATGCCAATATATCCTAGATCCTTAACATTCTGATTTCTTAGAGCCAGAGTTTTTTTAAGCACAATTCCAAAGGTATTGCAGGGGGAATGTGGACAGATACAAAAAACATACAGTAATTTCTTAAAAAAATTACAATATTCTATATATGTAGATTTTATTTCTAATTGTGGTTGTGTTCTATAGTTGTTTTTTCTCTGTTTTGTTTTCCCCCACACACACGATCCAACAATGCAGTGGTATTGTATGGAGACCATTTACTTGTTTTGTGGAAGGAGCTGTAAAAATCACTATGAGTTTGACATTTTTGCTGGTGTGTTTCTACTGTTACCTTGTTGAATCTATTAGCTTGTAACAGAATAAGCAAATGCACTGCATATAAATCATCCCACCTATCTCTCTCTCTCATTTCCTTTTTCTTTAAAACATACATCTATGCAGTCAAAATTAGATTGAATACTGCATTTTGCACAGGTAGGAACATAACATCTCTGAACATGTAAAATCACAAGCAGAACATTGCTGCATTTGCAAGTGAACAGCATACACAGCAGAATCTCAGGTGTGGCAAAAAGAATGATAGATAACAGAAATGGAACATGAAAAGGGAAAATTCTAAGAGAAAGTTATGCACTTACAACAGATTGTGGCTTTAGTAAGAAAGCATCGGTCGGGACATAAATGCCAATGTAGTGCAAATGGGGCGGTGAACAGTCACAGGATGTAAATAATGTGCTTTCAATCAATAAAGATTTGTTTGCATTCTGCCAGCTGCATTAAAACAAAAGTGTTTGTCTATAAAAGTGGCTCTCAACTGCTTTTTTTCACACCAATTGACATTAAGTGCAACCAGCACAGTACCAAAATTGTTTCCCATACAAGGAAAAAATCAAACCTTAAAATCAAACATTAAGAATGTATTAATATTACTATGAACAACATGGCAAATTATTATCATGATATGAATAGAAAAAATTAAATTTTGTGAATGCATAAACATCAGCCTAACATATGCAACAATGGGCTAAGTAATGGATTAGTATTTGCAATATCACCATTACAGTTGTGTGGCAAAATACTGTAGATTTGGCAAGATGCCAGGCCTGTAACTTCAAAAACAAAAGACATGGGAAGCATTTTCTCTTCCCTTTTAAAAGATGATGAACCTATTCATTTGCTGCTGTAACTTTGCTGGATTATATGGTTACTGGAATTTTATTATTTGCATTTACCATTGTTTTTTAACCTGCTGTCAGAGACCCTTACAGAACAAACAGTCGCAACCCACAAGTTGAGAACCACTGGACTTTAAGATGGTCTTGCATCCAAAAAACCATTGTCATGAAGTACGTGAGTGGGCAGACACACACACACAGAAAACAAAACAAACACTAACAACTGTATCCTAAATCGGCCATATATTTTAAGGGGTTAACTCTGTTTGTGTCAGGCCAGATATTTTACAACTCATGCTCAGCCAGGTATTTAAGAACTCTAACCTGCGGTAATAACAAGGACCTCAGTAACATCAATTACATTCCCCAGCGTGCCGGGTGGGGAGAGTGAAATACAAGGAGAGGGGAGGAAGACACTCAAAGAATGATACAAGCAGGAGGAAAAAGAGAGACAGTGTTTTTATGTCTCCTATAAATCTGATTACACACTCAGTTAGAAACGGAAGGGAAGAGAGAGGAACATACTGTATTTGTGATGGCCATAGCTCAGAAATCTGCAGTGCTGTCTAACTGAGCACCAGCTTGCTAATGAAAAGAAAACCACAAACAGAATATGCAAGCCAAGCTTTGAAACACAGGTTATATTTAGATGAGTAGAGAGAGACTGCTATGTGAACACATTAAACGCACACACACACTTCTCGACTGTCTCACCACATCTATTCCTCATCTGAGGAGGGATTTACTGTGCTATGCTTACAGATAATGGCTTTGTTTATAGACCCTTTAATAACACAATCAAATTGGAACCAAGATTTGATATAGGATCATTAACCAAGAAGCAATGTTTCAATAGAAAATATTATTTTGAGACTTTGTAAAAGTTTCAAAAATCAGATTGCATATAACTGGACCTGGTGTTAGCAGACATTTAGAACTTTAATCAGTCATCTACAGTGAAGAAAAATCACAAATGCCAAAAATCTCTTTAATATCGCAATTGTTTTTCTAGACAGCAAGGAGATTAGTCTCCTCCTTCTCCTTCACAAAATCTCCTGTCTCCCGTCCTGCCACAAACCATGCTTAGACATCTTAGATTTGCTAATATAGTCTGAAATTAAAGAGATTTCAATATAAACTCAAACATTTCTCATAAAAATCTCCCAAGACAAAATTATCTGAGCTATGCTATTCACATTCATTTTATCATATGTAAACAGATGTCTCATTTATTTCTATTTTCATTTTTCCTAAGGACTTTCAGGAGAAACATGTAAGACAATGTGTAAGCTATACTAACATGAAACATAAGAAGTTTTGCAAGTTTCCAGCAATCAAAAAGCAATACAAGCCATTAAATGTTTCTCAGGGTGCACCTGCATTGAAGCAGACACACACTGTTTGGCACACTAACCTTCTTGGTGAAGTCCATGGCTTTGAGAATTGCCAGGTTGAGTGTCTCCAGCGAGGCCAGCACACCTTCATATTCCCCCATGTGTTTGGCAAAGTAGTCTGATTAACACAGGAGAGGTGAATCAGGAGAGTATGAAGTACTTGCCACAAACTTACAAACAATGAGATGAAAACGCAAGGTTTGACTTTATAGACAAATAAGCTGGGTATCAGTTCTTAAAACCTACTTTACCATGACTCTCTCTCTACAGACCTGGGCTAAACAGGAACAGGATGGGCTTAGGCAAAATGCCTAAATAAATGTAGTACTTTTACATTTGATACCCTGTACCCTGTAGTCATTGCAACATAACTAGTGGTCAACTCTGCTGTGCCAAACTGATAGGGGTTTTTAAAGACTGATGCAAATATCTAGAGAGAAAGATGGCTGATAAAATGGCAATAAATATAAGCAAAAATACTATATTTATATGAACAATTATGTTACACAATATTTACTCAAAAAATCAAAAAAATTAAAATAAATTGTGCACTATTCATTGACAAGGCTGTTGGTAGAGTTTGGAACTGACACTCGGTGGAATGACTACTGGTTAATTGGCATTTCAGGCAAAGGGCGATACTGATAATATAAAAATTGCCAAATATTGTCTGATTAATTGCCCTGCTTATACATCTCTCACAATTTGTAACACAAATCCATGCAACTGTTTGTAAACAAAACTCCATTGTTTCACACTATCGCATGCACACAGCTTTTTTGTAATACTCACCGCATAGTTCCTTAGTGTCAACATTACTAACACATCACAGGAAACGGGCAGTGTACAGAGACAGAACAGAGGCAGGAGAAGAAAGGGATAAGAAACAGAGGGAAAATCCCAGCATGCACGAATCATATCTATCTTACAGCACTGATATGGGCATACAGAACTAAACCCACTAAACTACATTTTCATTGATCCTCAGCATAAACCTTAAGCATATGATCTTTGAAATCACAAACACATTAGAAATCCAGAGTTACTGAAGTAACCTGCTTCATCAAAATGAATAAATCACAAAAGACAACGCATTTGACACTGATCTGGATTGATGAATGAAAACAACAGAGGAATAAATTACTGTGGACCGGACTAGGCAGTTAAATAAATGAGATGGTTTTTGAAGAGCGGGGACTTGAAAATGAATAACACCATTATAAGGACAAATCAATTAGCCTACCAACAAAAGAGAGGAAGGCAGTGCTACTACACCAGCAATAATAATAAAAAATAAAAACAATTATTTAGCTCTTGACTATTTTTTGCATGATAAAATAAGTTAGAAGTCCTGATGCTTTAAGAGATAAAAAAAGATAAGGGTAATCAATTACAGACTTATTGTCTCATAGTCAATCTTATGTGTAAATTGAGGATATTAAAGACATATTAATATCAAATAATATACAAGTATCTAATCATACTAATATCTCTCACATTTTAAGGCTGACGTGTGCAGTTTTAAGATATTGTTAAATGCTTTGTCTTATCACAGCAACATTAGGCCAATGGTGTGAGTTTGGGGTGGGATTAAATGGTTGCTCTGGAAACTGGTTAGAATGATAAATCTTACATGTGAATGTTATTATGCATGAGAATGACAGAGCATAACACAGAGAACAGGATAAAATGGGGGATGAGAGAAAGGACAGCAGGTACAAGGAATGAGAACTTCAGAAGAGAGTTTTGTACTGCCTCCTGCAGCCCTTTCCAAGGATTCTTTCATCCTAGCCTCTCTCCATCTCTTGCTCTTGCATTTTTCATCTTTCAGCTCTTTATACTTCCCCCCACCAGTTAAAATAGAAGTGTCATCAGCAAAGGAAAGCACAAAAAAAGATCATCAAAAATATATATGACATTTACAGGTGCTGGGTGGTGACTGAGATTGAACATGGCTAACAAACCTTTCTCATTTCAGTAGTACTGGCGCTCTTGACGCCTGACCAGTCTTATGAAAAAGGTATGTCCACCTTAGTGGAGGAGGGAAGCAAAAGGGAAGAAAGGGAAGTCTTTGTTGGCAGTATATCCCCCCAAGACACATTAGCACTGTGCTAGATAAGCTACATGGTCATCAGCTTCATCAGTCTGATTATTTCCTGTCTGTATGCTGATGGATGAGTATTAATATTTGGAAATGAGCCAAAAAACGGGGAGTGCTTTAAACGAATCAGAAGTAGGCATAGGATCCTTGGCAAAGTAATGTGAAAATAATGTCTATGA